>NC_133125.1:190801360-191103860 GCF_048418815.1 Hemitrygon akajei | reverse complement strand
AGAAGAGGAAGTAATGGGGGGACAAAACAATGTCGGACAAACTAATTTGCGCCAGTCCTCACTGTAGCAGAGTGTCAGAAATGTGACTGTCAGGAGATAAAAGTGGGTGTTGTTGCTATCACAAAGGAGAAGGTGCTTAGAAAGCTGAAAGGTCTGAAGGTAGAAGGACCTGGGACAAGATGGACTACACCCCAGGGTTCTGAAAGAGTAGCTGAAAAGACGGTGGGGGAGTTAGCAATGAGCTTTCAAGTATCACTGGGTTCTGGAATTGTTCCTGAGGACGGGAAAATTGCAAATGTCACTCCACTCTTTATGAAGAGAGAGGCAGAAGAAAGGAAATTATAGGTCGGTTAGTCTGATCTCTGGCTGGGAAGATGCTGGAGTCGATTGCTAAGGATGAGGTCTCAGGGAGGCACGTGATAAAACAGGCCATAGTCAGCATGGTCTCCTCAAGGGGAATCTTGCCTGACAAATCAGTTTAAGCTCTGAGGCAGACAGTGAGTGGATGTTGCTTATTTGGCCTGTCAGAAGCCGCACATGAGGCTGCCTAAACAAAACAGTATTACAGGAAAGATCGGCGCATGGAAGAGAAGTGAGTGACTGGCGGGGGGCAGAGTGGGAATGAAGGCGGCTTTTTCTGGTCGGCTGCTGGTGACCAGTGGTGCTCCACAGGGGTGGGCGCTGTACGAAAATTATTTTGATGAAGGAATTGATGGCTTTGGGGTGAAGTTTGTGGACAATATGAAGACAGGTGGATGGGCCGGTAGTGTTGAGGAAGCAGGGTGTCTGCAAAGGCACTTGGACAGATTGAGGGAATGGGTAAAGTAGTGGCAGATCAGTGGCGCAGGGAAGTGTACGGCCATGACCTTTGGCTGAAAGAATAAGGGCACAGATGGGGAGAAAATTCAAAAACCAGAGGTGCAAAGGGACTGAGGAGTCCTCATGTAGAATTCCCTAAAGGCTAACTTACAGACTGAGTCAGTGGTTAAGGGACACAAATGCAACATTACCTTTCACTTCCAGAGGATCAGAATATGAAAGCAAGGATGTAATGCTGAGGCTTTATAAGGCACCGGTGAGGCCTGCACTTGGAGGATTATGAGCAGTTTTGGGCCCCTTATCAAAGATGAGCTGGCACTGGAGAGAGTCCTGAGGAGGTTCACGAGAATGATCCCAGGAATGAAAGGGTTAACATGTGACGAGCGTTTGATTGTCTCTGGGCCTGTACTCGCTGGAGTTTAGAAGAATGACGAGGTTCTCATCGAAACCTATTGAATACTGAAAGGCCCAGATAGAGTGGCTGTGGAGAGGATGCTTCCTATAGGGGAGTCTCGGACCAGAGGACACAGCCTCAGATTTGAGAGACGTCCATTTAGAACAAAGATGAGGGAAAATTCCTTTTAGCCAGAGGGTGGTGAATCTGTGGAACTCATTGACACAAACGGTTGTGGAGGCAAAGTCATTGGGTATACTTAAGGCCGAGATTAATGGTTTCTGGGTTGCAGGGAGAGGGCAGGCAAACGGGGTTGAGGGGGGTGATGATGGAATGTCAGAACAGGCTCGATGGGCCAAGTAATCTAACTCTGCTCCTATGTCTTATCGTCTACTTTCTGAGGAGGCTGAAGAGAGCTGGACTACTCACGTCTCTCTGTAGCTGCGCAGTAGAGAGCATCCTGACGAGCTGCGTCACTGTTTGGTATGGAAACTGCACAGGGAGGCTCTACAACAGGCTGTCAAAACTGCCCAACGCCTCACCAGAACCAGACTACCCACCATCAAGGACATTTATACCTAGAAAGGCCAGTATCACCACGAAGGAGCCCACCCAGCCTGCTCATGGACTGTTTGTCCCACTCCCATGAAATTAAGTATTTCTATTTATTGTGTGAGTTTTATCGCATTCTTTGCCTTATTGTGTTTTTGTTTGTGCTGCATCGGATGAGCAGTGACAATTATTTCGTCCTCCTTTACACTTGTGTACTGGAAATGACATTGAAAAATCCTTCTCAACCCACGTCTGTTACACAGCCACAAGTGCAGGGACAGCTGCTGGAGAGACAAGGCCTGAACACCCACCTGCTACGCTCAAGCTCATCTTGATCTCATTCTGGCTAACCTTGGTCGCCACAAAACACTTGTACTGCCCCTGGTCAGACACCTGGACGTTCATCAGCTTGAGGGAAAGGTTGCCCCTGTCGATCAGGTCGTGGAACAGCTGGGTCCTGCCCTGGTAGGCCAAAGCCTGCACAGCTAATTCATCCATGCCCCCCTTGTACATGTGAACGGGTGATGTGTAGGACAGGTCCACATTGATCCAACGCAACTCCATGTCTGGCAGGAATTTGCCTGGCACGAGCTGGCAGTCCAGCACCGCGTCCCTCCCGACGATAGCCAGGATGGGCTTAGCTGGAGCCGTGACCACAAATTCATCTGCTGCACCTGGACAAACATGGAGGAGAGAGGAAAAGTCAGATAGACAGCTTGAGAAAACGCAACGTTGAATTCCAAAGCTCGGCAGGTCGGGATGAGTTGGAAGTGGGTGGGAGGGTGACCTTGGCCAGGAGGTGGCCTGTCCTGGGGTTGGGGACTGTCCGTGGGTTTGAGGGATTGGGAGGGTGTCCCTGGCCTGGAGGTGGCCTGTCCTGGGGTTGGGGACTGTCCGTGGGTTTGAGGGATTGGGAGGGTGTCCCTGGCCCAGAGGTGGCCTGTCCTGGGATTGGGGACTGTCCGTGGGTTTGCGGGATTGGGAGGGTGTCCCTGGCCCGGAGGTGGCCTGTTCTGGGATTGGGGGACTGTCCGTGGGTTTGAGGGATTGGGAGGGTGTCCCTGGCCCAGAGGTGGCCTGTCCTGGGATTGGGGACTGTCCGTGGGTTTGAGGGATTGGGAGGGTGTCCCTGGCCCGGAGGTGGCCTGTCCTGGGGTTGGGGACTGTCCGTGGGTTTGAGGGATTGGGAGGGTGTCCCTGGCCCAGAGGTGGCCTGTCTTGGGATTGGGGACTGTCCGTGGGTTTGAGGGATTGGGAGGGTGTCCCTGGCCCAGAGGTGGCCTGTCCTGGGATTGGGGACTGTCCGTGGGTTTGAGGGATTGGGAGGGTGTCCCTGGCCCAGAGGTGGCCTGTCTTGGGGTTGGGGACTGTCCGTGGGTTTGAGGGATTGGGAGGGTGTCCCTGGCCCAGAGCTGGCCTGTCCTGGGATTGGGGACTGTCCGTGGGTTTGAGGGATTGGGAGGGTGTCCCTGGCCCAGAGTTGGCCTGTCCTGGGATTGGGGACTGTCTGTGGGTTTGAGGGATTGGGAGGGTGTCCCTGGCCCAGAGCTGGCCTGTCCTGGGATTGGGGACTGTCCGTGGGTTTGCGGGATTGGGAGGGTGTCCCTGGCCCGGAGGTGGCCTGTCCTGGGATTGGGGACTGTCCGTGGGTTTGAGGGATTGGGAGGGTGTCCCTGGCCCAGAGCTGGCCTGTCCTGGGATTGGGGATTGTTTGTGGGTTTGAGGGATTGGGAGGGTGTCCCTGGCCCAGAGCTGGCCTGTCCTGGGATTGGGATGGTGTCCCTGGCCCGGAGGTGGCCTGTCCTGGGATTGGGGACTGTCCGTGGGTTTGCGGGATTGGGAGGGTGTCCCTGGCCCGGAGGTGGCCTGTCCTGGGATTGGGGACTGTCCGTGGGTTTGAGGGATTGGGAGGGTGTCCCTGGCCCAGAGCTGGCCTGTCCTGGGATTGGGGACTGTCCGTGGGTTTGAGGGATTGGGAGGGTGTCCCTGGCCCAGAGGTGGCCTGTCTTGGGGTTAGGGACTGTCCGTGGGTTTGAGGGATTGGGAGGGTGTCCCTGGCCCAGAGCTGGCCTGTCCTGGGATTGGGGACTGTCCGTGGGTTTGAGGGATTGGGAGGGTGTCCCTGGCCCAGAGCTGGCCTGTCCTGGGATTGGGGACTGTCTGTGGGTTTGAGGGATTGGGAGGGTGTCCCTGGCCCAGAGCTGGCCTGTCCTGGGATTGGGGACTGTCCGTGGGTTTGCGGGATTGGGATGGTGTCCCTGGCACGGAGGTGGCCTGTCCTGGGATTGGGGACTGTCCGTGGGTTTGAGGGATTGGGAGGGTGTCCCTGGCCCAGAGCTGGCCTGTCCTGGGATTGGGGACTGTCCGTGGGTTTGCGGGATTGGGATGGTGTCCCTGGCACGGAGGTGGCCTGTCCTGGGATTGGGGACTGTCCGTGGGTTTGAGGGATTGGGAGGGTGTCCCTGGCCCAGAGCTGGCCTGTCCTGGGATTGGGGACTGTCTGTGGGTTTGAGGGATTGGGAGGGTGTCCCTGGCCCAGAGCTGGCCTGTCCTGGGATTGGGGACTGTCCGTGGGTTTGCGGGATTGGGATGGTGTCCCTGGCCCGGAGGTGGCCTGTCCTGGGATTGGGGACTGTCCGTGGGTTTGCGGGATTGGGAGGGTGTCCCTGGCCCGGAGGTGGCCTGTCCTGGGATTGGGGACTGTCCGTGGGTTTGCGGGATTGGGAGGGTGTCCCTGGCCCGGAGGTGGCCTGTCCTGGGATTGGGGACTGTCCGTGGGTTTGCGGGATTGGGAGGGTGTCCCTGGCCCGGAGGTGGCCTGTCCTGGGATTGGGGACTGTCCGTGGGTTTGCGGGATTGGGAGGGTGTCCCTGGCCCGGAGGTGGCCTGTCCTGGGATTGGGGACTGTCCGTGGGTTTGCGGGATTGGGAGGGTGTCCCTGGCCCGGAGGTGGCCTGTCCTGGGATTGGGGACTGTCCGTGGGTTTGAGGGATTGGGATGGTGTCCCTGGCCCAGAGGTGGCCTGTCCTGGGATTGGGGACTGTCCGTGGGTTTGCGGGATTGGGAGGGTGTCCCTGGCACGGAGGTGGCCTGTCCTGGGATTGGGGGACTGTCCGTGGGTTTGAGGGATTGGGAGGGTGTCCCTGGCCCAGAGCTGGCCTGTCCTGGGATTGGGGGACTGTCCGTGGGTTTGAGGGATTGGGAGGGTGTCCCTGGCCCAGAGCTGGCCTGTCCTGGGATTGGGGGACTGTCCATGGGTTTGCGGGATTGGGAGGGTGTCCCTGGCCCAGAGGTGGCCTGTCCTGGGATTGGGGGACTGTCCGTGGGTTTGAGGGATTGGGAGGGTGTCCCTGGCCTGGAGGTGGCCTGTCCTGGGATTGGGGACTGTCTGTGGGTTTGCGGGATTGGGAGGGTGTCCCTGGCCCAGAGCTGGCCTGTCCTGGGATTGGGGGACTGTCCATGGGTTTGCGGGATTGGGAGGGTGTCCCTGGCCCAGAGGTGGCCTGTCCTGGGATTGGGGACTGTCTGTGGGTTTGCGGGATTGGGAGGGTGTCCCTGGCTCGGAGGTGGCCTGTCCTGGGATTGGGGACTGTCCGTGGGTTTGAGGGATTGGGAGGGTGTCCCTGGCCCGGAGGTGGCCTGTCCTGGGATTGGGGACTGTCTGTGGGTTTGAGGGATTGGGAGGGTGTCCGTGGCCCAGAGGTGGCCTGTCCTGGGGTTGGGGGACTGTCTGTGTGTGGGTGGGAGGATGTCCTTGGCCCAGAGGCTCATGTGGTTCAGCTGAACACGGTGGGGATGCTGTGTTGGGGCCGAAATGTGAGGTGACACCTGGGATACTCAGAACTGTGTTGGGTGTTAGCAAACATGACACATTTCACTGTAGGTTTCAATGTAGATGGACGAATGTGAATGTGAACAGGTCGAGTACAACTGAGAGGAGTATGAGGGAACAAGCAAGCCAACGGGGGTGGGGGGGGGGTAGTGGGATTGAGAGCAGAGGGAAGAAGGCCAACTGGGAAAGAAAGTGAGGAGGGAAAAGGGGGAACGGAGGGGGCGGAGGGAGGAGGGTTTCTCACCCGCTGGAGTAGAATTAATTGCGAGGAGCATCAGAAATAGTGGCCAGGCCTCCATCACTCACGGAACGTCTGAATGCCGTTCTGGGAAAGGAAAGTTAATACAATTATTGACACACTCATTGCAGACCGAACAGTAGGCCCTTGGACATGACTCCATGCTGACTTCACACAGTGAAATCCCCTTTCCCAGAATTGCTCCTCGATCCTTCCCATAGCCCATTAAGATCATAAGACATAGAAGAAGAACTAGGCCATTCAGCTCAATGATAATAAATCATGGCTGATCTATTACTCCTCTCAACCCTATTCTCCTGCCTTCTCAGGACAGTGTCCTGAGCCCCCTCCTTTACTCTCTGTATACCCATGAATGTGTCACCACCCACCGCTCCAATCTGCTAATTAAATTTGCTGACAACACTGCACTGATTGGCCTCATCTCAAACAATAACGAGGCAGCCTAGACAGAAGTCATCACCCTGACACAGAGGTCAGAAAACAACCTCTCCCTCAATGTCACAAAAACAAAGGAGCTGGCCGTGGGTTACAGGAGGGATGGAGACGGGCTAACCCCTATGGACATCAATGGATCTGGGGTTGAGAGGGTGAACAGCTTACAATACAGCATACAGATCACCGAGGATCACCGAGAAAGCACAACAGTGTCTCTTTCACCTCAGACGGTTGAAGAAGGTTGGTGTGGGCCCCCAAATTCTAAGAACTGTCTACAGGGGCACAATGGAGAGCATCCTGACTGGCTGCATCACTGCCTGGTATGGGAGCTGTACCTCCCTCAATCGCAGGACTCTGCAGAGAGTGGTGCGGACAGCCCAGCACATCTGTAGATGCGAACTTCCCACTATTCAAGACATTTACAGAAACAGGTACATACAAAGGGCCCAAAGGATCAATGGGGACTCGAGTCACCCCAACCACAAACCGTTCCAGCTGCTACCATCCGGGAAGCGGTACCACAGCATAAAAGCCAGGACCAGAATCAGGTTTATCATCACTGGCATGGGACATGAAATTTGTTAACTTAGCAACAGCTGTTCAATGCAATACATAATCTAGCAGAGAGCAAAAAAAATAAAATTTAAAAAATAATGATAAGCAAGTAAATCAATTACATACATTGAATAGGTTTTTCAAATGTGCAAAAACAGAATCACTGTATATTTTTTTAAAAAGTGAGGTAGTGTCCAAAGATTCAATGTCCATTCAGAAATCGGATGGCAGAGGGGAAGAAGCTGTTCCTGAATCGCTGAGTGTGCGCCTTCAGGCTTCTGTACCTCCTACCTGAAGGTAACAGTGAGAAAAGGACATGCCCTGTGTGCTGGAGGTCCTTAATAATGGACACTGCCTTTCTGAGACACAGCTCCCTGAAGATGTCCTGGGTACTTTGTAGGCTAGTGCCCAGGATGGAGCTGACTGATTTACAACCTTCTGGAGCTTCTTTCGGTCCTGTACAATAGCCCCTCCATACCAGACAGTGATGCAGCCTGTCAGAATGCTCTCCACGGTACAACTATACAAGTTTTTGAGTGTATTGGTTGACATCCCAAATGTCTTCAAACTCCTAATATTTAAGTATAGCCGCTGTCTTGCCGTCTTCGTAACTACATCGATATGTTAGGACCAGGTTAGATCCTCAGAGATCTTGACACCCAGGAACCTGACGCTGCTCACTCTCTCCACTTCTGATTCCTCTATGAGGGTTCGTATGGGTTCCTTCGTCACAGACACACGCACATTTGCAGACACACTCATACACACTGACACACACGCACATATACAGACATACACACACACAATGACACATACATACACACACAGAGACACACACAGACATATACACAGATATACAGACACATATACACGCACATACACACTCACACATATAATTATATAAATGTTTTATTTTTGTGTAACTGTATGTTGTCGCTATTTTAAACGTGCTGTATGTGCCGTGTGTGGCCGCTGGTTCTGTGCTTCTGCACCTTGGACCCGGAGACGCCGTCTCGTTCGGTTATTTCATGTGTAAACTTGAACTTCAAATTTCAGGTTAACCTTTAAGGAATTTCGGGGATCGGGACGAGGGAAAACTTCGAGGGACAGGTTGGGCTGGGTCTGAGAAGAACCAATCACCCCACCCCGAGGTTGTACCGAAGAGCCCGGACCAGCCGGGCCGGAGTCTGGATCTGAGCTGGATTCGCGCTGCCCGAATCCCGGACCGGTCCCGGTCCCGGTCCCGGTCCCAAGTCCGGGGCGGGATAGAGAGGAGTGGCCTTTCGCCGGCCGCTCTGTCCGGGCCGCAAACAGAAACCCGTCGGAGACTCACCGAATGACAGTCGAAGGCCTCACAAATCTACAGGCTGCCGCCGTTTACTTTCACTTTGCGGCGCACATTCGGAGCCGATATCCAGCTGAACCGGACCTCTGGTGTCGGTCTGGTCGGCTCCGCAGGGCTCGGCTAATCCCGGGTAGTTCGATCTGGGTCTTCTCCGTCACCAGTACCTGTTCAACAGCGCGAATGTAACCGGTTACCCCCTCCTTCAACGGTGCCGCACCCGCGCCGCGACGCCATAACTCGATCAGGAAGGGAGCCGAACCCAAATCTGGCCACTCCCTCCGGAACAAGAACTGTACAGAAAGCAGAGACGGGTAGAGTTGAAAAGTAAGCCAAACCTCCGCCCGCAAATAATCCTTCCTACCTACACAATGTCCATGCCCCCCCCCCCCCCCGGCTTTCTCATATTGATGTGTCTATCAAAATGTCTCTTAAAAGCCTCCGCAACTGGCGTGTTTCCGTCTACAACGCATTCCAAGCACCCACCACTCTGTCAGTAAGAAAACTTACTCATCTCACCTTCAACGCGCGCCCTCTGGTATTAAACATTTCGACCCCCGGAGAAAGATGTCCCTGTCTACTCTGTCTTTGCCTCTCATGATCATGTCAACCTCTATCAGATCTCCCCTCGCCCTCTGCCATTCCAGAGTAAACAACCCAGGTTTATCCAGCCTCTGGTGATAGCAGATGCTCTCTAAAACAGGTAGCATTCTGGTAAATCTCTCCAAAGCCTCAACATCCTTCCTATAGTAGAGCGGCCAGAACTGTGTAAAATACTCCAGTTCTGGCCTAACAAGAGTTTGACAAAGTTGCAATGTAACCTCTTTCACTTTTGAACTCAATGCCCCAACTAATAGAAACAAGCATTCCATAAGCTTTCATAACCACTCTATCGACCTGCGTAGCCACTTTCAAGGATTTATGAACTTAGATCCCAAGTTCTCTCTGCTCAGCCACACTGTTGAGGATCTTGTCTTTAACAGTGTACCGTCTACTTGCATTTGCCCTGCTATTTCTCAGTCCTTCTCTGCAATATTGTGCTGTATTCTTTGCCAGTCTTCTACTCTATCCACAACTCTACCAATCTTGGTATCATTCGCACACTTACTAACCCACCCATCTACATCTTCATCCAGGTTATATACATCACAAGCAGCAGAGGTCCCAGCACAGATCCCTGTGGATGTCCACTAATCACAGACCTCCAGCTCGAATAAGACCCTTCAACCACCACCCTCTGTCTTCTCTGCGCAAGCCAGTTCTGAACTGAAACAGCCAATTCACCATGGACCCCATGGTTAATCTTCCAGATGAGCCTGCTGAGAGACTTCGTCAAACACCTTACTAAAATTCATGTAGACAACATTCACTGCCCTACCCTCATCAATCTCTCGTCACCTTGTCAAAAACCTCAATCAAGGTATGACCTGCCACACACAAAGCCATTCTGGCTCTCCATAATTAGGCCATGGGTTTCCAAATGCTCATATATCCTATGCCTAAGAACTTTCTCCAGCAATTTCCATACAACTGTCATGACATACACCAGTCTATAGTCCCAGGATTTTCCCTTGTTCCCTTTTTAAATAGAGCTACAACGTTAGCCACTCACCAGTCCTCCAGGACTTCACTGTGCCTAGAACAGACACAAAGATACTGGTCAAGGGCCCAGCAATCTCCCAACATCATTTACCTCCTTTGCACCCTCTCCGATGTCAGCACGTCCTTTCTAAGATAAGGCGCCCAAACCTGCTCACGATACTCCGAGTGAGGCTGCACCAGTGCCTTATAAAGCCTCAACATTACACCTTTGCTTTTATATTCCAGTCTTCTCAAAACGAATGCTAGCATCGTATTTGCCTTCCTCACCACTGACTCAACTTGCAAATTAGCCTTTCGGAAATCCTGCACAAGAACTCCCAAACCCCTTTGTGCCTCAGTTTTTTATATTTTCTCTTCAGGAAATAGTCAACCCTTTCATTTCTTCTGCTAAAGTGCATGACCATACATTTCCCGACGCTGTATTCCACCCACCATTTCTTTGCCCATTCTCCTAATCTGTCCATGTCCTTTCACAAACAAGAGAAAATCTGCAGATGCTGGAAATCTAGGTAGCCAAAAAAGTTGACTGTTTACTCTTTTCCATAGATGCTGCCTGGCCTGTTGAATTCCTCCAGCATCTTGTATGTGTTGTCTAAGTCCTGCTGTAGTCTCTTTGCATCTTCAAAATTTGTGCTTCTACAATCTCTTCAGCCACCTCTTTCAGAACGCAGTCCATCTGGTTCAGGTGACTTATCTGCCTCCAGACTTTTCAGCTTCCCAAGCACCTTCTCCCCAGTAATAGCAACTTCACAGCCTTCTGCCCCCTGACACTCTTAAACTTCCAGCAGACTGCTGGTGTCTTCTGCAGTGGACGTTGATGCAAAATATTTATTCAGTTCTTCCGCCATTTCCTTACCCCCATTACTACCCCTCCAACATCGTTTACCAGCAGTCGGTATCCACTCACCTCTCTTTGACACTTTACGTTTCTCCGGAAATATTCTCTTGAATATTATTAGCTGGCTTACTTTCGTATTCCACCTTTTCCTTCTCTATGACTTTGTAGTTGCCTTCTGGTGGTTTTTAAAAGCTTCCCAATCCTCTGACTACCCACTATTTTTTGTTTTATTGCCCTCTCTTTGGCTTTTATGTTGGCTTTGAATTCTCTTGTCAGCCGATGGTTGTACCATCCCGTCTTTAGAATACTTCTTCTTCTTTGGGATGTATCTATCTTGAGCCTTCTGAACTGCTCCCAAAATTTCCAGCCATTGCTGCTCTGCTGTCATCTCTGCTGGAGTTCCCTTCCAATCAATTTTGGCCAGCTCCTCTCTCACCGCTCTGTAATTCCCGTTACTCCACTGTAATACTGCTACATCTTACTTTAGCTTCTCCTTCTCTAATTACTGGGTGTGTTCTATCATGTTATGATCCCTTGGCCCTCCTTTACCTTAAACTCTCTAATCATTTCCAGTTCATTGCACAAGGCCCAGTCCAGAGTAACTGATCTAGAGAGCTCAACCACAAGCTCTATAAAGCTCTGGTTAGGCCACACTTGGAGTACTGTGTCCAGTTCTGGTCGCCTCAGTATAGGAAGGATGTGGAAGCATTGGAAAGGATACAGAGGAGATTTACCAGGATGCTGCCTGGTTTAGAGTGTATGCATTCTGATCAGAGATTAAGGGAGCTTGGGCTTTACTCTTTGGAAAGGAGGATGAGAGGAGACATGATAGAGGTATACAAGATATTAAGAGGGATAGACAGAGTGGACAGCCAGCGCCTCTTCCCCAGGGCACCACTGCTCAGTACAAGAGGACATGGCTTTAACGTAAGGGGAGGGAAGTTCAAGGAGGATATTAGAGGAAGGTTTTTCACTCAGAGAGTGGTTGGTGCGTGGAATGCACTGCCTGAGTCAGTGGTGGAGGCAGATACACTAGTGAAGTTTAAGAGACTACCAGACAGGTATATGGAGGAATTTAAGGTGGGGGGGTTATATGGAGGCAGGGTTTGAGGATCGGCACAACATTGTGGGCCGAAGGGCCTGTAATGTGTTGTACTATTCTATGTTCTATGTTAAGCTGCTCTGAAAAGCCATCTTATAAGATTTCTAAAATGAACCCTATTGGGAACCAGTCTGGTTTTCCCGATCTACCTGCATATTGAAATCCCCCATGACTATCATAGTATTGCCCTTTTGGCGTGCTACTTCTATCTCCCATTGTAATTTGTAGACCACATCTTTACTACTGTACGGAGGTTCATATACAACTCCCATCAGGGTCGTTTTACGCTTGCAGTTTCTTAGCTCGACCAACAATGATTCATCACCTTCCGACCCAGGTCACCTCTTTCTGATGATTTGATTTCATTTTTTATCAACAGGGCCACCCCACCGCATCTGCCTTCCTGCCTGTCCTTTCGACAGAATCTTTGGACGTTAAGCTATAATCTTCTTTCAACCGTGATTCTGTGATGCCTACATCATACCTGCCAATCTGTAGCTGTGCTACAAGTTCTTCTACTTTAGTCTGTATACTGTGTGCATTCAAATTTAACATTTATTCAGATGTCCTGTATTCGTCACCTTTTTACGTTGCAACTCATCCTGTTGTCTGCAATCAGTCCCTCTTTGCCAGCAGTCTCACTACACACTGCCTGTTTGTAAACCAGCTAGCCCATCCTCACCCCATCACTCCGAATGCCATTCCCCTGCCTACAGCTCTAGCAAACCTGCCCACGAGGATATTGGCCCCCCAATCTAGGATCAGGTGGGGGCCCAATCATCCGTTTCTTATCCTCGCTGACATGACATGGACAGCAGTTGCTACCCTACATACAAACATGGGAAATAGGAGCAGGAGTCGGCCATCCGGCCCGTCGAGACTGCTCTGCCACCCAATAAGATCATGGCTGATCTGGCCATGGACTTATCTCCACCTACCTGCCTTTTCCCCATAACCCTAATTCCCCTGCTATGCAAAAATCTATCCAACATTGCCTTAAATATACATACATCCACTGCTTCTGGTTTTCAGCTTGCTACCTAGCTCCCTAAAATCTCTCTTCAGGATCTCTTCTCCTTTCCTACATGAGTCATTGGTGCCAAAACGTACCAACACTTCTAGCTGGCCATCCCCACCACCTTTAGAATGCCGTGGGCCCATCTGAGATATCCCTGACCTTGCAACATACCATCCGAGGTTTCTATCACGCCCACAGAACATTGTCCCTATTCCTCTAACTGTGGGATCACCACTCCGTGCCAGAGAGCCAGTCAGTGTGTCACCCCCTCCGCAGCATCCAAAGTTACAGACGTATTACTGAGGGGAACCTACACTGGGGTACTCAGCACTGACCTCCCATTTCCCATCCTTCACCCAGTTACCTGCCTCCTGCAACGTAGGGGTGACTACCTCCCTATCACTTCCTCAGTCTCCCTACAAGCCGAAGGCCATCGAGCTGCAGCTCCAGTTCCTTAGCAAGTTCTGTCAGGAGCTGCAGCTCAGAGCACCTGGTGCAGGTATGGTTATGTGGGAGACTGGAGGACTCCTGGAATTCTCACATCTCCACACACAGAACAAAACCCTGCCCCTGGAGTCATTTCACTGCACTAACAGACCAGGAATAACAAGTAATGAAGAAGATACTTAATTCGCCTAAGCCTGGTGAGCCAAAGCTTCTCCAACACTTGCTCGCTCATACAGGAGCCTCTCCACTTGCTCCTGCCTCAGTCTTATTGGCCCTTTCTAATGAATCCTGCGCACAGTCCAACTCTGAAAACTACCGTGAGGTGCTGCCTTTTTCAACTAGATTGAATCGCCGGCTCTTCTTGTGATCCCTGGCCAATGGAGACTCAGCAAACTAAAAGGTGAGGGGTTAATAGATAGCATAAAGGTGATGGGTATACAGTTAGCATAAATGCAAGCAGCCTTTTTCCACTGAGGCTGGGTGAGACGAGAACTAGAGGTCATGGGTTAAGAGTGAAAGGTGAAATGTTTAAGGGCAACTACTTCACCCTGAGGGTGCCAACAGAAATAGTGGGTGTGGGTTCGATTGCAGTGTACAGGTATGTGGATGAGAGAGGTACAAATGGCAGGTCAGTGGAGCTAGGCAGATTAACAGTTTGGCGTGACATGAGCTGATGGGTGTATTTAACATCTCTCTGGAACAATCTGTCCTCCCCTCAGTTTTCAAGGCAGCAACCACTGTCAAAGAACCTGCCTAAATGACTCTCGTCCGGTGGTGTTAACATCAACCATTATGAAATGGCTGGTCATGGAGCACATTAAAGCCTTTCTACCGGCTACACTGGACCCTTGCCAGTTTGCTTATCACTCTGTCCTGTCCCACCTGGAAAATAGGGTTTCATAATAGGGACCGCTGTTTATAGGCATTCAACACCATCATACCCCAGAAACTGGTGGGGAGAATGTCCTTGTTGTGTATCAAACCTCAACAACAACGATGACGAGATGGAATACAGAGAGGAAGTGGACTGGCTGGTGGATTGGTGTGACAGGAACAACCCAAGCCTAAGACAACTGCACTGCCCCAAAGAGGCCATTCTTAACCTCGGCCATTAGGCTCTATATTGCAGCCAGGGAAATGACCCCCCTTGGACGGTGTGAATGTGCACCCATTACTGTATAATATTACAGTAATTCTTGCATCATCTTTGATTTGTAAATCTGGTACATCTTATTTTTAAAGTAACTTTTTAAAATTCTTTCTTACTTCCCTTCTAATATTTGTTTGTCTGTGCACTTGCAATGCTACTGTGACACTGTCGTTTCCACTGGGATCAATGAAGTGTAGTGCCCTGCCTCACACCTTTACTGTCATGCTATGGGTATTTCACTTAGCAGCTCTGTGAGATCAGTCTGTTCTGCTTTCATCCTGTCTGGGTTGTTGTTGAGGATGAGAGATGATGTGGAATGTGTGCCACTCAACTAGTGGGAGGTGTTTCTTGGTGAGGGGCAGTGAGGTTGGTCTTGGGCTTTTGTTCAAGAGGAGATGAAGAGAGAAGACACTGGCGAGAACCAGTCGTAGGATACGATCCAGTGGGAGACCCGTTTGTTGGAGATGGATTGCGAGTGACGTTCGGAAGGTGGTGTGTGCTTTCACGTTGACCGAGGGCCCAGAGCGTGAGACACAGAGAAGTTCAAGATGAGATCCAACTTGTGCACGTTTGACTGTTTAATTAGAATGGGCTCTTCCCTTTCTCTTATTCTTTACTAACACTTCAGTTAAGATTCATAAATATTCCCTTAATTGTACGCAGCGTACTGTCTGTTATTTCATGGCATTAATTTGTAACGGGGTAGCAAATGACACTGCATCCACACAAACCGAGGTTTGGTGGGGGAGAGGGGGGTAAATCAAGCGCACCTCAATCTCACGAGTTTGACGAGGAGAGAACTTGTCTTCCCTAGACTTATGCAGCCGAGGAAACCAAGGTGGTTTCGAAAGTATCTATCTATCTACATACATGTATGTAGTTAAATGACAATAAACTTCACTTGACTTGACTAGATGGGCTGAAGGGCCTATTTCTGTGCCATACTCCTCCATGGCCCTCAAGTGAATCTCCTTTGTAGTCTCTCTAAAGCCTCTACATCCTCTTGTAAAGAAGCATTTCAGTTACTATCAGTCCGAATAGGTTTTATACAGAGGCATCGTGTGACTTTTTGACTTTTATACTCGTATATTCTGATGACTGTTGGTGGCAGAATTTCAGATCACGTACAGAGATGGGCTAGATCAGCTGGTTGAGTGGTGTCACAGCAACAACGTCAGAAAGACCGAAGAACTGATTGTGGACCTCAGAAAGGGTAAACAAAGGAACACACACCAGTCCTCTTCGAGAGATCAGTTGTGGAAAGGGTGAGCAATTTCAAGTTCCTGGATGTCAGCATCTCTGAGGGCCCAACATATTGATCCAGTTACAAAAAAGCAGCTAGATTTCATTAGGAGTCAGAGGAGATTTGGTATGTCACCAAAGACGCTCGGACATTTCTGCGGATGTACCGTGGCTGGAACGGTTGGGGGGGTGGGTGGGAATTGGTGGGGCTACTGTAGAGGATCTGCAGAAAGATGTAAACTCAGTCAGCTCCATCGTGGGCACTCCATAGTATCCAGGACATCTTCAAGGGACAATGGCTCAAAAAGGCAGCATCCATTACTAAGGACCCCCATCACCCAGGACATGCCCTCTTCTCACTGTTACCATCAGGTAGGAGGTACAGAAGCCTGAAGGCACACACTCAGCGATTCAGGAACAGCTTCTTCCCCTCTGCTGTTCAATTCCTAAATGGACATTGAACCCATGAACACTACCTCACGTTTTTTGAATATATGTTATTTCTGTTTTTGCTCTATTTTTAATCTATCCAATATACAAGTATATACTTACTGTAACTGATCTATTTTTTTCCTTTCTATATTACCATGTATTGCATTGAACTGCTGCTGCTAAGTTAACCAATGTCACCACACATGCTGTTGATAATAAACCTGATTCTGGTTCTTCCAGAGACTGACGGGAGAGGGATAAGAGGGGGTAGGGGGTAGTGCTGGGTATGTTTCTGGACCCTGCCAACCCACACATCTGGTTTCTCCCTGCTCAGCCTTTCTGAGCAAAGGGGCCGAAACTGCTCCGTCCGGTCTGACCAACCCTTTATAAAGCCCTCGTATTACATGCTTGCTTTTATAATCTAGTTCTCTCCAAATGTATCTAATATTTCATTTGTCTTCCTCACCACAGACTAAACATATAAATGTTATATTTGTGCCGTGTGTGCCCGCTGGTTCTGTGCTTCTGCACCTTGGACCCGGAGACGCCGTTTCGTTCGGCTATTTCATGTGTAAACTTGAACTTCAAATTTCAGGTTAACCTTTAAGGAATTTCGGGGATCGAGACGAGGGAAAACTTCGAGGGACAGGTTGGGCTGGGTATGAGAAGAACCAATCACCCCACCCCACCCCACCCCGAGATTGTACGGAAGAGCCCGGACCAGCCGGGCCGGAGTCTGGATCTGAGCTGGATTCGCGCTGCCCGAATAGTCCGGGGCGGGATAGAGAGGAGTGGCCTTTCGCCGGCCGCTCTGTCCGGGCCGCAAACAGGAAGGCCTCACAAATCTACAGACCGTCGCCGTTTACTTTCACTTTGCGGCGCACATTCGGAGCCGATGTCGAGCTGAACCGGAGCGCCGGTGTTGGTATGGCCGGCCCCGCAGGGCTCGGCTAATCCTGGGTAGTTTGATCTGGGTCCGGTTACCCCGCCTCCTTCAATGGTGCCGCACCCGCCTCCGCGGAACGCAACTACCAAGAAGTTAGCTGAGCCCAAATCTGACCTCTCATTCTGCAACATAGAACAGGCCCTTCGGCCCACAGTGCTGTGCTGAACCGACTAAAAAGTAAATCAACCCCTCCCCCACAGAAAAACGAATCCTTCCTACCCACACAATGTCCACAGCACACACCCCCCCCCCCCCCCCATCTTGTGTACACTCCGGTAATAGAAATTGCAGCCCTGGGAAACAGATACTCCCTGTCTATCTCTCTCATAATCCTATAAAACTTTTTCAGATCTCCCCGCAGCCTCCGCCACTCCAGAGAAAACAATCCCTGTTATCCAGCCTCTCCTGATAGCACATGCTCTTTAAACCCTTATAATCTCTTCTGGACTTTCTCCAAACCTCAGCAACCTTCCAGAAGTACAGCAACCAGAACTATATGCAACACTACAAATGTGGCCTAAGCAGAGTTCAACAAAGTTGCAACATAACTTCTTGACTTTTGAACGAAATGCCTTGACTAACAGAAGCAAGCATTCCATAAGCCTTCTTAATCACCCAATCAACCTGTGCAGCCACTTTCAAAGAGCTGTGAACTTGGAACCCGAGATCTCTCTGTTCAGTAACACTGTTACGGACTTTGTCCTTAACAATGTACCGTCTCCTTGTATTTGCCCTACCGAGGGGCAACGCCTCACAGTTATTTGGGTTAAACTCCACACTGTCCACAACTCCACCAATCTTGGTATCATCTACAAACTTACTAACCCACCCATCTACATTTTCATCCTGGTCATTTATATACATCACAAGCAGCACAGGACCCAGCACAGACCTCAAGCTCGAATAATACCCTTCAAACCCCCCCCCCCCCCCAGTCTTCGATGTGCAAGCCAGTTCTGAATACAAACTGCCAAGCCCATGAATCTTAATCTTCTGGATTTGTCAAATGCCTTACTAAAATCCATATAGAAAACATCCACTGCCTTACCCTCATCAATCTCTCTCATCACCTTGTCAAAAACTTCAGTCCAGTTGGTAAGGTATGACCTGCCACACACAAAGCTATTCCGGCTCTCCCTAATTAGGCCATGAGTTTCCAAATGCTCATATATCCTATCCCTAAGAATTTTCCCAGGAATTTCCCTATAATTGAGATGCGACTAACTGGTCTGTAGTCACTGGATTTTCCCCTGTTCCCTTCTTAAATAGAGGTACCACATTAGCCACTTGGATACTGGTCAAGAGCCCAGCAATCTCATCTCTTCAATTATTTGGGGTAAATCCCATCAGGCCCTGGAGACTTATCTACCTTAATATTCATTAGGAGGTCCAACACTTCCTCCTCCTGGACCTGTGAACACTTTAACATATTCATCACACTCACACTCTCCATATCCAAGCAAATGTTCCCCCCTTTACCTTGTGTGGTCCCACCCTATTCTCTAGTTATCCTTTTGCTCCCATTATGTCTAGAATGCCTTGGGATATTCTTTAACCCTACTTGCCAAAGATATTTCATGGCCCCTCCTGGCTTTCCTAATTCTCTTCTTTAGTTTTTTCTGGCTTCTTTATAACCCTTATTTGCTCCGTTTGATCCTAACTGCCAAAACTTTACATACTTTTCCTTTTTCTTCTTGACTTATTTCATGATCTCTCTGGACATCCAAAGTTCTCTGATCTTTCCATCCACATCCTTCCTTCTAACGGAAAATACCTTTCCTGTACCCTGAGCAATTGATCTTTAAAAACTCTCCACAACTCTCTCTGCTAATTTCTTTTCAGATCTTACAGAGGTGTACATAAAGGTGGTTCCTTAAGGCCATAAGATTTAGGGACAGAATTAGACCATTTGGCCTATTGAGTCTGATCCATCATTTCTTCATGGTTGAACCATTTCCCTTTCAGCACCAATTTCCTGCCTCCTCCCCATATCCCTTCATGCCCTGACTAATCAATCTATCAACCTCTGCCTCCAATGGACCCAATGACTTGGCCTCCAAAGCCACCTGTGGCATCGAATTCCGCACTTGTTGCTTGTGACAACGATTTGCCACTCTCTGTCTAAAGAAATTCCTCCTCATCTTCGTTCTAAATGGATGTCCGTCTATTCTGAGGCTGTGCCCTCTGGTCTTAAACACTCACCTACCTGCCCCCCTCCACCCTCCCGCCACTCACTCTATCAAGGCCATTCAAAGTTCAACAAGTTTCAATGAGATCCAAACTCACTCTTCTGAATTCCAGTGAGTAAACTCCCAGAGCTATCCAGCACCTCTCATATGATAAGCCTTTCAATACTGGAAGGATTTTTGTGATCCTGCTTTGAACCCTCTCGAATGTCAGCACATCCTTTCTCAGCTAAGGTGCTCACAGTGCTCTAAGTGAGGCCTCTTTATAAAGTTCCAACATTACATCCTTGCTTTTATATTCTAGTCCTTTCAAAATGAATGCTATCATCACACTTGCTTTCCTCACCACAGACTCAACCAGCAAATGAGCCTTTAGGGAATCCTCCCAAGTCCCTCTGCACCTCAGATTTTTGAATTTTGTCTCCATTTAGAAAACAGTCAATCCTCTCACTTCTTCTCCCAAAGTGCATGACCAGACACTTCACAACACTGTATTCCATCTGTCACTTTTTGTCCATTCTTGTAATCCGTCTAAGTCATTCTGTAGCCTCTCTACTTTCTCAAAACTTGTACCTCTACAATCTCTTCGGACACCTCTTTCAGAACACTGGGGCGTCATCCATCTGGTTCATGTGACTTTTCAGTTTCACAAGCACCTTCTGCCCCACGACACTCTTGAACTTCTGGTATAAGTGCTGGTGTCTTCCACAGTGAATGGTGATGCAAAATACTTATTCAATTCATCCGCCATTTCTCTGTCCCCTATTGCTACCTCTCCAGTGTTGTGTAATAACCCAGATCTTACTAGGGAGATCAACGTAAAGGAACACAGAGGAGACAGTGATCATAGGAGGCGTGATTGATAAGTTCATGGCCTGAGGTAGAAGGAGTCAATTTTAGAAAACCTAGCACGTTTATTTTTCCTACATTTACACACTTAGTCCAACGGTCGTGGAGCATACGGATCCCTTCTTTGTAGAAGTCGGTGTCTTAGACCTCCAGAAGTGGTCCACAGCAGGGGTGATTGATAAGTTTGTGGCCTAAAGTAGAAGGAGATGATGAGAAACTTAAAACTTTCTGCATTTTCACTCAAAGTGTTGAACTGCACGTGCATGTAACGAGAGCTGTATAACTCATCTCCTTCTACCTTAGGCCACGAACATCAATCCCCCCTGCTGTGGACCACCTCTGGAGGTCCAAGATGCCGACTTGGAGAGAAAGGATCCATATGCTCCACGACCGCTGAACTAAGTATGTCCAGGAGGGGACTATGTTGAAAAATAAATGTGCTAGGTTTTCTCAAATTGACTCCTTCTACCTTAGACCATGAACTTATCAATCACCCCTCGTAATATGATTGAATTCAGACTGCAGTCTGAGAGAGAGAAGCATAAATCAGATTTGTCAGTGTCACAATGCAGTAAAGGGAATTACAGAGGCATGAGAGGAGCTTGTCCAGGATTGATTGGAGGAGGATACTGGCGGGGATGACGGCAGAGCAGAGATGGCTGAAGTTTCTGGAAATAGTTCACAACATACAAGACAGATATCTCCACCAAAGGAAGAAGTTCTCAAATGGCAGGGGTACGCGACCATGGCTGACAAAGGAAGTTAAGGACTGCATGAAAGCCAAGGAAATTACATATAAAGTAGTAAAAATGAGTGAGAAGTTGGATGATTGGGAAGCTTTTAAAATGCATCAAAAGGCTACTGAAAAAGCTATAAGAAGGGAAAAGATGAAATATGAGGGCAGACTAGCCAATAATAAAGCAGGATACCGAAAGCTTTTTTTCAGTTATATGAAGAGTAAAAGGGAGGTGAGAGTTGATATTGGACCACTGGAAAATGATGCTGGTGAGGTAATGATGGGGGACAAAGAAATGGCAGATGAACATAATGGGTACTTTGCATCTGTCTTCACTGTGGAAGACATTAGCATTGTGCCAGAGGTCCGTGAGTGTCAGGGAGCAGGAGTGAGTGCCATTGCTATTACAAAGGAAAAAGTGCTAGGCAAACCCAAAGTTCTTAAGGTTGATGGTGCTGAGAGTGGTTGCTGAAGAGATAATGGATGCATTGGTCATGATCTTTCAAGAAGCACTTGATTCTGGCATAGTCCCGGAGGACTGGAAGATTGCAAATGTCACTCCACCCTTTGAGAAAGGAGGACGGCAAAAGAAAGGAAATTATAGGCCAGTTAGTCTAACCTCAGTGGTTGGGGAAGTGTTGTAGTCTATTATTAAGGATGAGGTTTGTGGTACTTGGAGAATAATAGTAAGTCAAAGTCTGTATGCTTTCTTTGAAGGGAAATCTTGCCTGACAAATCTGTTGGAGTTCTTTGAGAAATTAACAAGCAGGGTGGACAAAGGAGAGGCAGTGGATATCATTTACTTTGATTTTCTGAAGGCTTTTGACAAGGTGCCACACATGAGGCTGCTTAACAAATCTTACGGCATTATAGGATAGACACTGGAATGGATAACGGAATGGCTGACAGGCAGTTGGCAGTGAGTCAGAATAAAAGGGGCCTCTTCTGGTTGGATACCGGTGACTAATGGTGTTCCTCAGGGGTCAGTACTGGGACCGCTACTTTTCACATTGTTTGCCAGTGATTTAGATAATGGAATTGATGGCTTTGTGGCAAAGTTTGCGGATGATATGAAGATAGGTGGAAGGGTAGGTAGTGCTGAGGAAGCAATGCGATTGCAGCCAGACTGGGACAAATTGGATGAACGGGCAAAAAAAAAGTGGCAAATGGAATAGTATTGGGAAATGTATGAACATGCATTTTGGTAAAAGGAACAATAGTGCGGACTATTATCTAAATGGGGAGAAGGCTCAAACGTCAGAGGTGCAGAGGGACTTAGGAGTCCTCGTGCAAGACTCCCAGAAGGTTAACTTACTAGTTGAGTCTGGGGTAAAGAAGGTAAATGCAATGTTGGCATTTATTTCAAGGGGAATAGAATATAAAAACGAGATAATGTTGAGTTTTTATAAGACACTAGTCAGACAGCACTTGCGTATTGTCAACAGTTTTGGGCCCCATATCTCAGTCATTGTAGAGAGTCCAGAGGAGGTTCACGAGGATGATTCTGGAAAGGGTTAACATACGAGAAGCATTTGGCACCTATGGGCCTGTAATTTAGAAGAATGCAGGGGGATCTCATTGAAACCTACCGAATGTTGAAAGAACTAGATAGGGTGGATGTGAAGATGTTTCCTATGGTAGGGGTATCCAGAAATAGAGGGCACAATCTCAAAATTGAGGGGTGACCCTTTAGAACAGATGTAAGGAGGATTTTATTTTTAGCCATAAAGTAGTAAATCTGTGGAATGCTCTGCCACAAACTGCAGTGGAAGCTGTGCGTGGGTATATTTAAGCCTGAACTTGATAGTTTCTTGATCAGTCAGGGCACTAAAGGATAAGGCGAGAAGGCAGGTGTAGGGGGTTGTGTGGGATCCAGTATCCACCATGATGGAATGACAGAGCAGACTCAAAGGACTGACTGGTCTAAATCTGCTTCTATAGAAATAAAAGAGTGATTTTTTAAAAACCCTCTGTATTCCATCTTTTCCTTTCTAATGATTTTGTAAAAGCTACCAAATCTGGTGGTTTTTGAAAGCTACCGAGTACTCCGATTTCCTTTCTAATTTTGGCTTCCCTTGTCAGCCACGGTTGCATCATCTTGCCATTAGAATACTTCATTGTCTTTGGGATGTATCTGTCCTGCGCCTTCCAAATAGCTCCCAGAAGTTCCAGTCATTGCTGCTGGAGTTCCCTTCCAATCAATTCTGGCCAGCTCCTCTCTCACGGCTCTGTAATTCCCATTACTCCACTGCAATACTGATGCATCTGACTTTAACTACTCCTTCTCAAATTACTGGGAGAATTCTTTCATATTATGGTCACTGGTCCCTATGTCTTAAGCATTCAATCATCTTCAAGGGCAAGGCAGCATCCATCATTAAGGACCATCACCCAGGACACGTCCTCTTCTCATTGCTACCATCGAGGAGGTGGCACAGGAACTTGAAGGCACACACTCAGCGTTTCAGGAACAGCTTCTTCCCCTCTGCCCTCAGATTTGCGAATGAACACTACCCCGCTACTTTTTTCCCCTTTTTTGCACCTTATTTAATTTTCCACATACTTTTAACTGTAATTTGTAGTTTTTAAGTTATTAGGTATTCCAATGTCCTGCTGCCACGGAACAACAACCATCACAACATATGCCAGTGATATTAAGCCTGATATTCTACTGCCCTCACTCAGGTGTTGTAACATCAGCTAGACAGTCAGCCAAACTCCATTCCAAAATGACATGAGAGTCAGGGTGCCGTGTCCTAGCTCCCTGGTTTTACTGCAGACTCAGTGGCATGTCATAGTGAATGAAGTCAGAGGAGAATGGCCAGACTGGTTCAAGCCGACAGGAAATCGACAGTAACTCAAATAGCCGTGCACACAGAAGAGCAGCTCTGAATGCACAGCACGTCGAACCTTGGCTAGCAGATGGCCACGACCATACAGTGTACTCAGTGGCTACTTTATTAGGTACAGGACTTTGCATTACAACAGAACATATCTAATAAAGTGGCCACTGAGTGTAATTTCACAGAGAGTAATAAAGAAGGCCTTTTTGTTTAACAAGCTTTTATTACAAATACATACAAGGAATCAGGAGGTCATCATCCCACTAAGCACATCCGTGCATTTAGAAAAAATTATCATTCAGGACAAGAAGGTAGTGCACAGGTAGTTCATACCGGTCAAAGGGGCAGGCATGACAGACAAAATCTAATGTTACTTCTTACAGAGACACAAAATGAATGTTCATATTCATTTACAAACATACTTCATTTGGAAAATACACTATCAGAGCCAAGCACTTTAAACTGATTACATCACCAGCGAGTTTGAGACTAGGAAAGGTATCAATAAAATTGAAGTAGTGCAGAGAGATTTACAAGGACATTGTCAGGACTTGGGGACCTGCGTAATAGAAAATGGTTGAATTGGTGAGGACTTTATTCCGCAGAGCAGGGGTCCATAGGATTCCTGGGTTAACGGTACTTCTCCATGATATAAAAGAAGTTGGGAACCCCTACCCCAGGGCATAGGAGAATTGAGGGGAGATTTGATGGAAATATACAAAATTAGGGGTATAGATAGGGTAAATGTAATCAGGCTTTTTCCATTGAAATTGGGTGAGGTGAGAACTAAAGGTCATTGGTTAAGGGTGAAAAGTGAAATGTTTGAGGCCAACATGAGGGGAGGATTTCACTCAGAGGATGGTGAAGGTGCGGCACAAGTTGCCAGTTGAAGTGGTGGATGTCGGTTCAATAGCATCATTCAAGGAAATCGGAATCGTACTTGGATGGGAGGGCGATAGAGGGCAATGGTCTGGGTGCAGGTCGATGGGACTAGGAGCAAGGAGTAACTGGACCGAAGATCCTGTTGGTGGTCTAATCCTGCCAAGGCCAGTCACAAAGAGCCTTGGTGAGTCTCCAGCTGCAATGTTTTGTACAAGTCTACTAGTAAGGATTAGAGAACACAGCACAGAACTGGACAGCAGAGCAAGGGACGCCCTACTATACTAATCCCATTTGCCCACATCCCTCCAGGCCTGTCCTACTCAATTGCCTGTCCAAATTGCTTAAGGTTGTCATTGCTGGGGGAGGTAGTGGGGATGAGATCCCACAACCTATTAAATACTCCCAACGATGAGCGTCTGAAAGAGCCTGTGACAACCCAGTCCAGCTCCTGGCCTCCACGTCTGGCTCAGCTACTAACGCCAGGGGAATTGTGTCTACAGCCAGAAGGGCAAAGGTGGGTTACTGGTGCCTGAAATCCAGTCAGTCTGGGCAGATGAGGCACGTCAGCTGTGGAGGGCAGCTCACCTGGAAGGAACTCTCTGATCTCAAACCTCCACTACCTTTTTATACTTTTACAGAGAATCAGAACAACCAGTGCCTATTGGTCAGCTGACATCAATCCCAGGCTGGCGTTAATTTATCAGCCATTGTTCCTACCGTTGTCTCGAAAGCTCGTTGTGTAAATAGTTGCGCATTGAGATGCACTGTTCAGTTTTGTAATTGTCTGGTATTACTGAGTAAAGGTTTACTTCAAGTTCCTGCTTTGTCTATATCTATATACTAAAGGGGTTATGAAAGAGTAGTTGATATTTACACAGAAGTAGATAATTCTGATAAGAACAAATAAACCTGTAATTTATAATTTACTATATCTCACCTCCATTCCACAATGTGAGGGAGTAAAATGCTTTGCATTATGACTCTGTTGCAATGTTCAGACATAAATCTTATGGCTTGTAGAAAGAAGCTGTCCCATGGACTATTGACCCTGGCTTTAATGCTGTGGTAGCATTTGGCAGACGGAAGCAGCTGAAACTACTAGTGGCTGGTGTCCACTAGAAACTATCGGTGCCCCCGATGAACTACCAGGCCTTCTTTCTGCACCTGCTTCTATAAACGTTCTCAATGGAGGGAAGTTCACATCCCCAGATGCACTGGGCTGTCCGCACGACTCTGCAGTGTCCAGCTTTCAAGGTTGGTGCAGTTTCTGTACCAGCTGGTACAGTCGGTATACTGTCAATGGTGCCTTTAGGAACTTGGCAAAACGTCAAACAATTTAGGGAGAAAGTTACAATGTTCAACAATACTGCCACATACAGTGTGTAGCGCAGGAGTTACAGGCTTTCCTTGACTATCTGGAGTTCACATTAATTCACACACTCCTGGGTGCATTTCAGAATGAACAACAGCAGACACGGCGGGTTGTGTGGGTGGGGGGCATCTTAGTGTGGTCACTGGGAACCCCATCAGAAAGTTATTCTGCTGTGATTGGTAGCTAACCCCATTGGATAGATCAGTAAGGAGTTTCCTTTGCATGGTTTCCTTTGGGTGCCTCAGTTTCTTCCCACAGTCCAAACTGTCCCGAGATTAGGCCAGGGTTAAATTGGGAGTTGCTAGGCAGCGTGGCCAGTTGGAAGGGCCAGTTCCACGTTGTAGCTCAATACGTTTTAAAAGATGGAAATGAACGAACAGTCAATGTTCCAGGCAAAGACGCTTCTTTGGTAATGAAGGGTGAAGGTGCCAGAATAAGAAGGTGGGAGATGGGAAGGAGTACAGGCAAGACGTTGATAGGTGAAGCCGGGTGGGTGGGGGAGGAGGATGAAGTAAGAAGCTGGGAGGTGATAGGTGGAAGAGTTAAGGGGCTGAAGTGACTGCTTCAGTGACTCCTCAGGGACTGCAGAGGTTCAAGAAGGCAGCTGATCATCACCTTCTCATGGGCAACTAGGGATGTGAATAACTGCTGGCAGCTGGTGATGCCTACATCCCGTACATGAATAAATAAAAAATAAAATTTCCCTACGACTGTTGTGAGACTCACTGATTTATAGACCCAACCCCCCCCCCCCCCCTTCCCCTCCCTACATTTTTTATTATTCTGGCATCTTTTCAGCCCTGATGAAGGTTCTCAGCCCGAAACTTTGACTGTTTACTCATTTCTGTAGACAAAGCCTGATCTGTTGAATTGTTCCTGGATTTTGAGTTCTTTGTGTTGCTCCGGATTTCCAGCATCTGCAGAATCTCTGGTGTTCATGATCTCCGCAGCATTCTGTAAAAGTCATTTGGAGTTTTCCAGAATTGAAATTACTGGTTAGTGAACTTAGAAGTGAATTCCCCAGTTGGCCACAGGGTTCCTCCTGTAGTAACATGCTCACCTCCTGAAGAGTCAAATGGGGGAGATCTTCATTTTCTCCTGTGACCCCCAGGGACTGAAGAAGGGGTAGACTTTTTCAGTAAATTTGGCTCGAAATGAATACATGTGGGCCATGGCTTCGGCATCAAATATGTGGATCGTGCCCAGGTTGTGGTCGACGTAAACGCCAATGGTCTCAGCAGCGGCCATCCCCTCCAGTGGCGTGGGGAACTCGTCATTGGCCTCGTACAACTGGCCACGCTTGCCGATAGTCCAGATCCCGTTATCGGGGCTCAGGGTGACCCAGTCGTTCTTGGGGATGGACGCGTAGGCCGCCCCCAGGTCCCAGTCAGGCTTATTACCCACGGACACCTCCCAGTATTGCCTGCCGCTGTCGTAGCCCTCACAGGCCATCACAAAGAGCCTGGCGTTGAAACGCTTGGAGTTGTCCTTCTTCTCCTTCCATTCCTCAGTGAACGAGACACTCAGGTGGTCGTCTGAGATGATCAGGTATGGGTTGGCGGTGTCTGGGTCAAAGGTGATCGACACTGTGGAAAGAGGCAGAGACCGGAGGTTAAGCCTGGGGGCCTGCATCACCCGCGCTCAGTGACACAAAGTTTCAGGTAGTTCCGGCGGAACAAATACATGCGGCTGGAGGCTTCCATGGTCCCTCCTCCTCTGGCGGCAGCCCCAACCACTCTGCGGCGGTCCCTCCCCACCTCACAGACCCCCCTTCTTCCAGCACGTCTCTTCCCTTGGCAGTATGCCACCGTTCCACCTCCCCCCCAGCCCCAAATCTGTCTCAACAGCCCTCAGCAACACTCATCCCTCCTCTTTCAGCCCCTTGCCTCTCTGCATGGCCCCTCCCACACCTTCCCACCCAGCCCCTTTACTCCAGATCAGCCCCGCCTCACCTCCTGGGGGCACTCCCACCTCCCAAGCTGCAATACTCTGCCCTGAAACACCAAAGCCTTTGAGTGGAAAATGCTAGGAAAGGTAGTGGACACGGCCCAGTCCGTCATGGGTAAAGCCCTCCCCACCGCTGAGCACATCTACACGGAATGCTGTCACAGGATAACAGCATCAAGGAAACCCACCACCCAGGCCGTGCTCTCGTCTCACTGCTGTCATCAGTCAGGAGGTACAGGAGCCTCAGGAGTCCCACCACCCAGGCCGTGCTCTCGTCTCACTGCTGTCATCAGTCAGGAGGTACAGGAGCCTCAGGAGTCCCACCACCCAGGCCGTGCTCTCGACTCACTGCTGTCATCAGTCAGGAGGTACAGGAGCCTCAGGAATCCCACCACCCAGGCCATGCTCTCGTCTCACTGCTGTCATCAGTCAGGAGGTACAGGAGCCTCAGGAGTCCCACTACCCAGGCCGTGCTCTCGTCTCACTGCTGTCAGCAGGCAGGAGGTACAGGAGCCTCAGGAAACCCACCACCCAGGCCGTGCTCTCGTCTCAATGCTGTCATCAGTCAGGAGTACAGGAGCCTCAGGAGTCCCACCACCCAGGCCGTGCTCTCGTCTCACTGCTGTCATCAGTCAGGAGGTACAGGAGCCTCAGGAGTCCCACCACCCAGGCCGTGCTCTCGTCTCACTGCTGTCATCAGTCAGGAGGTACAGGAGCCTCAGGAGTCCCACCACCCAGGCCGTGCTCTCGTCTCACTGCTGTCATCAGTCAGGAGGTACAGGAGCCTCAGGAAACCCACCACCCAGGCCGTGCTCTCGTCTCACTGCTGTCATCAGTCAGGAGGTACAGGAGCCTCAGGAGTCCCACCACCCAGGCCGTGCTCTCGTCTCACTGCTGTCATCAGTCAGGAGGTACAGGAGCCTCAGGAAACCCACCACCCAGGCCGTGCTCTCGTCTCACTGCTGTCATCAGTCAGGAGGTACAGGAGCCTCAGGAGTCCCACCACCCAGGCCGTGCTCTCGTCTCACTGCTGTCATCAGTCAAGAGGTACAGGGGCCTCAGGAGTCCCACCACCCAGGCCGTGCTCTCGTCTCACTGCTGTCATCAGTCAGGAGGTACAGGAGCCTCAGGAGTCCCACCACCCAGGCCGTGCTCTCGTCTCACTGCTGTCATCAGTCAGGAGGTACAGGGGCCTCAGGAGTCCCACCACCCAGGCCGTGCTCTCGTCTCACTGCTGTCATCAGTCAGGAGGTACAGGAGCCTCAGGAGTCCCACCACCCAGGCCGTGCTCTCGTCTCACTGCTGTCATCAGTCAGGAGGTACAGGAGCCTCAGGAATCCCACCACCCAGGCCATGCTCTCGTCTCACTGCTGTCATCAGTCAGGAGGTACAGGAGCCTCAGGAGTCCCACTACCCAGGCCGTGCTCTCGTCTCACTGCTGTCAGCAGGCAGGAGGTACAGGAGCCTCAGGAAACCCACCACCCAGGCCGTGCTCTCGTCTCAATGCTGTCATCAGTCAGGAGTACAGGAGCCTCAGGAGTCCCACCACCCAGGCCGTGCTCTCGTCTCACTGCTGTCATCAGTCAGGAGGTACAGGAGCCTCAGGAGTCCCACCACCCAGGCCGTGCTCTCGTCTCACTGCTGTCATCAGTCAGGAGGTACAGGAGCCTCAGGAGTCCCACCACCCAGGCCGTGCTCTCGTCTCACTGCTGTCATCAGTCAGGAGGTACAGGAGCCTCAGGAAACCCACCACCCAGGCCGTGCTCTCGTCTCACTGCTGTCATCAGTCAGGAGGTACAGGAGCCTCAGGAGTCCCACCACCCAGGCCGTGCTCTCGTCTCACTGCTGTCATCAGTCAGGAGGTACAGGAGCCTCAGGAGTCCCACCACCCAGGCCGTGCTCTCGTCTCACTGCTGTCATCAGTCAGGAGGTACAGGAGCCTCAGGAAACCCACCACCCAGGCCGTGCTCTCGTCTCACTGCTGTCATCAGTCAGGAGGTACAGGAGCCTCAGGAGTCCCACCACCCAGGCCGTGCTCTCGTCTCACTGCTGTCATCAGTCAGGAGGTACAGGAGCCTCAGGAGTCCCACCACCCAGGCCGTGCTCTCGTCTCACTGCTGTCATCAGTCAGGAGGTACAGGAGCCTCAGGAAACCCACCACCCAGGCCGTGCTCTCGTCTCACTGCTGTCATCAGTCAGGAGGTACAGGAGCCTCAGGAGTCCCACCACCCAGGCCGTGCTCTCGTCTCACTGCTGTCATCAGTCAAGAGGTACAGGGGCCTCAGGAGTCCCACCACCCAGGCCGTGCTCTCGTCTCACTGCTGTCATCAGTCAGGAGGTACAGGAGCCTCAGGAGTCCCACCACCCAGGCCGTGCTCTCGTCTCACTGCTGTCATCAGTCAGGAGGTACAGGGGCCTCAGGAGTCCCACCACCCAGGCCGTGCTCTCGTCTCACTGCTGTCATCAGTCAGGAGGTACAGGAGCCTCAGGAGTCCCACCACCCAGGCCGTGCTCTCGTCTCACTGCTGTCATCAGTCAGGAGGTACAGGAGCCTCAGGAGTCCCACCACCCAGGCCGTGCTCTCGTCTCACTGCTGTCATCAGTCAGGAGGTACAGGGGCCTCAGGAGTCCCACCACCCAGGCCGTGCTCTCGTCTCACTGCTGTCATCAGTCAGGAGGTACAGGGGCCTCAGGAAACCCACCACCCAGGCCGTGCTCTCGTTTCACTGCTGTCACCTTCAGTCAGGAGGTACAGGGGCCTCAGGAAACCCACCACCCAGGCCGTGCTCTCGTCTCACTGCTGTCATCAGTCAGGAGGTACAGGGGCCTCAGGAGTCCCACCACCCAGGCCGTGCTCTCGTCTCACTGCTGTCATCAGTCAGGAGGTACAGGGGCCTCAGGAAACCCACCACCCAGGCCGTGCTCTCGTTTCACTGCTGTCACCTTCAGTCAGGAGGTACAGGGGCCTCAGGAAACCCACCACCCAGGCCGTGCTCTCGTCTCACTGCTGTCATCAGTCAGGAGGTACAGGAGCCTCAGGAAACCCACCACCCAGGCCGTGCTCTCGTCTCACTGCTGTCATCAGTCAGGAGGTACAGGAGCCTCAGGAAACCCACCACCAGGTTCAGGAACGGTTATTAATCCCTCAGTCATTGGGCTCTTGAACCAGAGGGAATAACTTCACCCGCTCCAGCACTGAACTGTTCCCACAACCTATGGACTCACTTTCAAGGACTCTTCATCTCAGGTTCTCGATATTTATTGTTAATTTATTATTGTTTTTCTCTCTTTTTGTATTAGCAGTTTGTTGTCTTTTGCACATGGGTTGTTTGTCTGTCTTGTTAGATATGGTCTTTTACTGATTCTATTATTTTTCTTTGTATTTACTGTGAAGGGCCACAAGAAAATTAATCTCAGGGTTGTACCTGGAGACGCAAGAGAACTTTGATAATAAATTTACTTTGAACTGAACGCACACCTCTTGTTCCCCATGACGAACACACCCCCAAGATGGCACCTCCTCCTCCCCTCCCCCTGATGGCATTCCCACACTCCGCTCTCCCCACCTCCAGCCCTTCCTGCAATGGGAAGCCCACCAGGTCATGACCGTGCTGAAATATTGGGTCAACTCGAGTTATCAATAACACGGCACTCACCTGCAGCATCGATGACTCTCTCTGCGGCTGAAAACACAAAGAAACCAGAGTTGAACTATCTCCAAACCAACCAGCTCAGCCAAGGGTACACAAGCCCCACCCGTAAACACCTCTGTAATGCTGAAGGGTTTGGTAGGATTACAGTGAAATGTGCCCATTTGTATTAACGGCCAACATAGTCCGAGGATTCTGCTGGGCAGTTCGTGAGTCAAGCCACACTTCCAGTGCCAACACAGCACGCCCACAGCTACACGAGCCCTAACCCGTGGGAATGTGGGAGGAAACCCACGCGGTCACAATGTGAACGTACCAGCTCCTGATAGACAGCGGTGGGAATCGAACCCCACTGCCATGCTGGGTGAATCAGTGTCAGACAGCCGTTCCTTCACTGCCTCCACCACGGGCTTCAGATTTCTCACAATGAGATGGCAGCTCGGCAGACCTAACGCTTCCTGTATAGAACTTGGACCAGTACAGCACAGGAACAGGCCATTCGGCCCACACTGTTATGCCGATCCAATTGAATTAGTAAACAAAAGGGACAACCTAACTATTCCCTTCTGCCTACACAATGTCCATATCCCTCCATTTTGCTCACATTCGTGTGCCTGTCTAAACGGCTTTTAAAGTCTCCAACGTACCTGCCTCTCCCACCCCAGGCAGAGTATTCCAGGCACCCACTCTCTGTGTAAAAAACAACTTTGCCCCTCACATCTCCTTTGAACTTTCCCCTTCTCATCTTAAATGATATCAGGCATGGAAAAAGATACTGTCTGTCTACTTCATCTATGCCTTGCCTAATCTTATAAACCTGCACCAGTTCTCTCAGCCTCTGTTGATGAAGTGAAATCAACCTAAATTTGTCCAACCTCTCGTTATAATCCAGGCAGAATCAAGGTCAACCTCCTGCACCCTCTCCAAGGACTCGACATCTTTCCCATAATGGGGTGACCACAACTGTATGCATACTCCAGCAGTGGCTAACTAGAGTTTTACAATACTGGGGTTGACAGTGAGGGCTCAGGGTCATTTAATTCAGCTTCTGGCTGTGCGGCATGAGAAAGAGGATCCTCAGTTGCGATGTGGAATTCCCTTCAACACAAGACAGAACTGCCACTGTAATGGAGCTGTTCCTGGTTCACACCAGACCAACAGGGGAGAGGTGATGGCAAAACGCACCCCATTCACCCCAAACTACAGACTCCTTGTGAGTAGAGTACAGGGTGGTGGAACAGTAGGATCTTGGGGTTCATGTCCACAGATCCCTCCAAATTGATGAGCAAGTTGATAGGATTGTTAAGACGTATCGTGTGTTGGCCCTCGTTGTTGGTGGATTGAATTCAAGGAGCTCCAAGATAATGTTGCAACCCTAAAAATCCCCGTTTAGGCAACACTTGTAATACTGTTCAGTTCCAGTCATCTCACTATAGGAACGTTTAGAGAGGGTGCAGAGGAGATTCACCAGGATGCTGCCTGGATTAGAGAGGGTGCAGAGGAGATTCACCAGGATGCTGCCTGGATTAGAGAGGGTGCAGAGGAGACTTATCAGGATGCTGCCTGGATTAGAGAGGGTGCAGAGGAGATTTACCAGGATGCTGCCTGGATTAGAGAGGGTGCAGAGGAGATTTACCAGGATGCTGCCTGGATTAGAGAGGGTGCAGAGGAGACTTACCAGGATGCTGCCTGGATTAGAGAGGTGGCAGAGGAGATTTACCAGGATGCTGCCTGGATTAGAGAGGGTGCAGAGGAGATTTACCAGGATGCTGCCTGGATTAGAGAGGGTGCAGAGGAGATTTACCAGAATGCTGCCTGGATTAGAGAGGGTGCAGAGGAGATTTACCAGGATGCTGCCTGGATTAGAGAGGATGCAGAGGAGATTTACTAGGATGCTGCCTGGATTAGAGAGCAGGTCCTATGAGGCCAGGTTGAGTGAGTTAGGGCTTTTCTCTTTGAAGCAAAGGAGGATGAGGTGACTTCGTAAAGACGATAAGAGACATAGGTTGAGCTAGAGACTTTTCTCGCAGGGTGGAAAGGACTAATACGAGAGGGTATAATTTTACAGTGATCGGAGGAATGTATGGAGGGATGGGTAAGAATGGATGATATTAAAAAATGGAGGGCAACGTGGAATGTAAGAGATCTTAAGAGTAGTTTAAAAGATCAGCACAAGGCTGACGGGCTGTACTGTGCTGTACTGTTCATGTTCTGAATATACCCTTCCCAGGGCGTGCAGCACTACACACTCCGTTAGCGGGAGGGGAGATGTGAAGACAGACACTTTCACTTTGTGGAAAGTGCTGTGTCATTGACCAGATATCAGCTTTGGATATGGCAGATGGACATCGGTTCAGCACTGGCCCAAGGAGAAATCCTCCCACCCCACCAGGTCTTTAGAACTGGCATCTCTGGACGTACTGTCTCCATCGAAGATGGCTCTGTCACTTCAAGTTCCAGAGCTTAGTGTGGGGGTTTGTTTCTCAGCTCCAAAGTGAGAAGCAGAGTGTCCCATTGCAGGCTAGCCACAGTCTGGACTGTTTGAGACCTTACCTTCTGTGGACAGCCGCTGCTCCAGATCTGTAACAAAAGAGATGAGATTTCGGTTAACGAAACACCAGATTGTTAATGGCTCTGCACAAGCTCCATCACAAAGGGACGTCAGCACCCTGGCTTTCTGCCCTTCTCGCTGCTGTCACCAGGCAGGAGGTCCAGGAGCCCCAGGAGCCGCAGCACCAGGCTCAGTAAGGGTTATTACCCGGTAACTATCAGGCTCCTGAGCTGGTGTGGATAACTTCACTCAGCTCAACACTGAACCGATTCCACAACCTACAGACTCGCCTCAAGGACTCCACAACTCACGTTCTCAGTATTATTTATTTACTTCATTATCCTTTGCACAACTCGTCTTCTTTTGCATGTTGGTCATCAGTCTTTGTTATTTATAAATTTTCATTAATTCTTTATTTCCTTATTCTCCTGTGAATGCCCGCAAGAAAAAGAATCTCAGGGTTTATGTGGTGACCTATGGATACACTGACAATAAACTTATGTTGAACTCTGAAGCAGAAACGGGCCCGACACGAACACATTCTGTCCACTCATGACATTGCCCGGTCCAGGCACTGCTGCCAAAGCATTCCCTTTCCCACTCAAACATCTGCATGAAACACCCTCGGGGTGGAGTTTGTGTAGATATGGGGGGGTGGGGTGAGGGAGAGGGGGAGAGGGGTGTGGAGGGAGAGATGGGGGTGAGGGGGGGGTGTGGGGGAGAGAGGGGTGGGGTGAGGGAGTGAGGGGAGGGGGGAGAGGGGTGTAAGGGGGGGAGGGGGGGAGAGGGAGAGGGGGGTGAGGGAGAGGGGGGCTGAGGGAGAGGGGGACTGAGGGAGAGGGGGACTGAGGGGAGAGGGGGACTGAGGGAGAGGGGGACTGACGGTGAGAGGGGGGTTGACGGAGAGAGGGGGGCTGTGAGAGAGGGGGGACTGAGGGAGAGGGGGGACTGACGGTGAGAGGGGGACTGACGGAGAGAGGGGGACTGACGGTGAGAGGGGGGTTGATGGAGAGAGGGGGGTTGACGGAGAGAGGGGGTGTGTGACGGAGAGAGGGGGGTTGACGGTGAGAGGGGGGGTTGACGGAGAGAGGGGGGTTGACGGAGAGAGGGGGGTGGTGTGACGGAGAGAGGGGGTTGACGGAGAGAGGGGGGTTGACGGAGAGAGGGGGGGTTGACGGAGAGAGAGGGGGGTTGACGGTGAGAGGGGGGGTTGACGGAGAGAGGGGGGTTGACGGAGAGAGGGGGGTTGACGGTGAGAGGGGGGTTGACGGAGAGAGGGGGACTGACGGTTGAGAGGGGGGGTTGACGGAGAGAGGGGGGGTTGACGGGAGAGAGGGGGGTTGACGGTGAGAGGGGGACTGACGGTGAGAGGGGGACTGACGGTGAGAGGGGGGACTGACGGTGAGAGGGGGGACTGACGGTGAGAGGGGGGGGTTGACGGAGAGAGGGGGGGTTGACGGTGAGAGGGGGTTGACGGAGAGAGGGGGGTTGACGGAGAGAGGGGGTTGACGGAGAGAGGGGGGGTTGACGGAGAGAGGGGGGTTGACGGAGAGAGGGGGGTTGACGGAGGAGAGGGGGGGTTGACGGTGAGAGGGGGGTTGACGGAGAGAGGGGGTTGACGGAGAGAGGGGGTTGACGGAGAGAGGGGTGTGGAGGGAGAGAGGGGTGGGGTGAGGGAGTGAGGGGGAGGGGGGAGAGGGGTGTAAGGGGGGGGGAGGGGGGAGAGGGAGAGGGGGTGAGGGGAGGAGGGGGGCTGAGGGAGAGGGGGACTGAGGGAGAGGGGGGACTGAGGGAGAGGGGGACTGAGGGAGAGGGGGGCTGTGAGAGAGGGGGACTGAGGGAGAGGGGGACTGACGGTGAGAGGGGGGACTGACGGAGAGAGGGGGGACTGACGGTGAGAGGGGGGTTGATGGAGAGAGGGGGGTTGACGGAGAGAGGGGGTGTGTGACGGAGAGAGGGGGGTTGACGGTGAGAGGGGGGTTGACGGAGAGAGGGGGGTTGACGGAGAGAGGGGGGTTGACGGAGAGAGGGGGTGTTGTGACGGAGAGGAGGGGGTTGACGGAGAGAGGGGGTTGACGGAGAGGAGGGGGGTTGACGGAGAGAGGGGGGTTGACGGTGAGAGGGGGGTTGACGGAGAGAGGGGGGTTGACGGAGAGAGGGGGGGTTGACGGTGAGAGGGGGGGTTGACGGAGAGAGGGGGACTGACGGTGAGAGGGGGGTTGACGGAGAGAGGTGGGTTGACGGAGAGAGGGGGGTTGACGGTGAGAGGGGGACTGACGGTGAGAGGGGGACTGACGGTGAGAGGGGGACTGACGGTGAGAGGGGGACTGACGGTGAGAGGGGGAGGGGGGACTGACGGTGAGAGGGGGACTGACGGTGAGAGGGGGGTTGACGGAGAGAGGGGGGTTGACGGTGAGAGGGGGGTTGACGGAGAGAGGGGGGTTGACGGAGAGAGGGGGTTGACGGAGAGAGGGGGGGTTGACGGAGAGAGGGGGTTGACGGAGAGAGGGGGGGTTGACGGAGAGAGGGGGGTTGACGGTGAGAGGGGGGTTGACGGAGAGAGGGGGTTGACGGAGAGAGGGGGTTGACGGAGAGAGGGGGTTGACGGAGAGAGGGGTGGGAGGGAGAGATGGGGGTGAGGGGGGTGGGGGGGAGAGAGGGGTGGGGGTGAGGGAGTGAGGGGGGAGGGGGAGGGGTGTGGGAGGGAGAGATGGGGGTGAAGGGGGGGTGGGGGAGAGAGGGGTGGGGTGAGGGAGTGAGGGGGGAGGGGGGAGAGGGGTGTAAGGGAGGGGAGGGGGGAGGGGGGAGGGAGAGGGGGAGCTGAGGGAGAGGGGGACTGAGGGGAGAGGGGGACTGAGGGAGAGGGGGACTGAGGGAGAGGTGGACTGAGGGAGAGGGGGGGCTGTGGGAGAGGGGGGGCTGTGGGAGAGGGGGGACTGAGGGAGAGGGGGGACTGAGGGAGAGGGGGACTGAGGGAGAGGGGGGACTGACGGTGAGAGGGGGGTTGACGGAGAGAAGGGGGGACTGACGGTGAGAGGGGGGTTGACGGAGAGAGGGGGGGTTGACGGAGAGAGGGGGGTTGACGGAGAGGAGGGGGGGTTGATGGAGAGAGGGGGTGTGTGACGGAGATAGATAGATGTTGGGGAGGAGAAGAGGCTTCACAGTTTCAGTGTCTTGATTTTGGGCAGTATTTAAACCGCGAAGTTCAAAATACATTATTTATTACCAAAGCGTGTATACTCTACACAACCTGAGGTTCATCTTCTTGCTGGCAGCCACAAAACAAATAAACTCAACGGAACCCACGGGGGGGGGGAAAACACAACAAAGACTGTCAAAACCATCTGTGCAAAAAAAAGAGCAAATTGTGCAAACAATTTTTAAAAAAGTGAACAAATAACCGACACAACGTGAACCGCAGAGTCTCCAAAAGTGAGGCCAGAGACACGGAGCCAATCCAGGGACCCGATGGCTGCAGGCCACAGTGGCACAGTCTCCAAGGTCCTGCTTCCAGATCTTCCCCGAGTGACTCCGATTTCCTCCCACAGTCTGCATAAATGAAAGCAGCTGGGATGTTCTGTTGACGTTGGTGACGCTGGTGGGGCCTAATTTAGAGTATTTTGTGGAGTTACATCACCTACTTACAGGAAATATGTCAATAAGTGAGAGAGTACAGAAGGTGTTTATGAGGACGTTGCGGGGACTTCAGGAGCTGAGTCACAGGAGAAGGCTGGATGGGTTAGGACGGCATGTTGTACTCCCCAATCAGGGCCAGCCACAAGTTCCAAGAATCATCTCCCAAGAAATCAGGAGCAAAATCAGAGACGATACAGGAAGAAAATTAAATTGGGTTAACATATGAGGAGCATTTGATGTATCTGGTCCTGTACTCACTGGAGTTTACAAGAATGAGGGGAGGGGAAATCATTGAAACATATTGGATACTGAAAGCCCTAGATAGAGTGGGTGTGGAGAGGATGTTTCCTTTGGGGGGGGGGGGGGCGGGGGAGTCTAGGACCAGAGGGCACAGATAGAGTGGATGTGGAGAGGCTGTTTCCTATAGTGGGGAGTCTAGGACCAGAGGACACAGATAGAGTGGATGTGGAGAGGATGTGGGTGTGGAGAGGATGTTTCCTTTGGGGGGGGGGGGCGGGGGAGTCTAGGACCAGAGGGCACAGATAGAGTGGATGTGGAGAGGCTGTTTCCTATAGTGGGGGAGTCTAGGACCAGAGGACACAGATAGAGTGGATGTGGAGAGGATGTTTCCTATAGTGGGGGAGTCTGGGACCAGAGGACACAGATAGAGTGGATGTGGAGAGGATGTTTCCTATAGCGGGGGAGTCTAGGACCAGAGGACAGAGCCTCAGAATAGAGGGACGTCCATTTAGAACAGAGATGAGGAGGAGTTTCTCTAGCCAGAGGGTGGTGAATCTGTGGATTTCATTGCCACAGACAGCTGTGGGGGCAAAGTCATTAAGTGTATTTAGACAAGAGGTTGATAGGTTCTTGATTAGTCAGGGCATCAAAGGTTATGGGGAGGAAGCAGGAGAATGGGGTTGAGATGGATAATAAATCATTCATGACGAAACAGCAGAACAGACGATGGGCTGAATGGCCTTATTCTGCTCCTGCGTCTTCAACCATTCCCCACACTGGTCAAGAGCAACTTACTATAATTATCCTTGGCATTTCCTGGAATGAAACAAAGAAAAAGAACAATTAATTCCATTGGGATCATTAGAGAGGAGAAATGCAGTATGGAACTTGACAAACAATTAGCTTTTCATTGACCAGCCTGGATCCAGGGGTCCCAGGACACATTCCCACACTGGCACTGGCACGAGGTACAGGAGGCTCAGGACTCTCACCACCAGGGTCAGGAACAGTTACCATTCCTCAATTATCAGGCTCTTCAACTAGAGGGGGTAACCTCACTCAACTTCACTTGCCCCATCACTGAAATGTTCCCACAACCTATGGACTCACTTTTGAGGACTCTTCATCTCATGTTCTCGATATTTATTGCTTATTTATTAATTATGATAAATACTTTGAGATTCCAGCCAATCAGATAATGGGATTGGCTAGGTCAAGAACACGAGTGGCATGGACTCTGAGGCGAAGGGCCTGTATCCACATTCTATTGATCTACGACCGCAGATACGTCGACTGGCACGGTAGTTTGATGGGCCAGCTATCACTGATCAGGATTCGATTCGCACCTCTGTCTGAAAGGAGTTTGTCACGTTCTCCCCATGACCATGTTGGTTTCCTCTGGGTGCTCTGGTTTCCTCCCACGGTCCAAAGACGTACTGGTTAACGTCAGAAAGCTGCGGGCATGCTATGCTGGCACCAGAAGCAAGATGGCTGCCCTGGCACATCCTTGTACTGTGTCGGTTGTTAATGCATTTCACTGTGTATTTCAATGTAACAAATAGGGCTCTTACTTACAGAGGGGAGAAGTAGGGGGTAGGGGTCCTTGGACTGACCCCTAAACCGATGGGCAGATATTGGAAGGAAGTGTACTTGCTGCTCCAGCCATCATGGTGACTAATCCTAGGGCAGTCAGCTCTGCTTTGACGGGAACTGATATGTCACCATAAACAGAAGAGGAAAGCAGCAGGAACAGGACAATTTCCTTGTCGCATTGCTGTTCAAGAATTGGCCTCTACATCATTATCATTATGTGCTGTGACATGGGCGATCATTGTTCTTGGCAAATTTTTCCACAGAAATGCTTTGCCATTGCCTTCTGGGCAGTGTCTTTACAAGACGGGTGACCCCAGCCATCATCAATACTCTTCAGAAATTGTCTGCCTGGCGTCAGTGGTCACATAACCAGGACTTGTGATCTGCACCGGCTGCCCATACGACCATCCACCACCTGCTCCCATGGCTTCACATCACCCTGATCGGTGGGGGTGAAGGGTGGAGGCAGCTTGGTGCTAAGCGGGTGCTACACCTTGTCCAGGGTGACTTGTAGGCTAGTGGAGGGAAGGAGCACCTTACTCTTTTGGCCTCTACAGTCACCTCCAAACACACGTCAGAGGAGCTGCACAAACACAATTATGATCAGCAAAATCGACAGACAACCAACACTATGCATTGCAATGTACTGCTGCCACAAAACAACAAATTTCACGACACGTGCGGGTGATGTTAAGCCCGATTCTGATTCTGAACACACAGTTAAAGTCAGAGACCCATGGAACATGCTGATAGAGTCCCCAGCAGCAGGATAACATCCCCCCAGGAGAAGTGGATATATGTCTATTTCATCAATAAAACTCACCCTCAAGGGTTTTCAATTTTTCTGAAATTAAAAGAGGAAGATGTTAGAATGAGCACAGAGATTGTGGCCTTGCCCTTCCCTGCCCCCCGCCCACACACGTGTCTTCTGTTAGGAAGCTGAACCATCAGCAGCTTCTCCAACTCGATACGCCCCACAAGAGGATCCCCATGGTAAGTTAACCCCAACTGTAATGAACCGGGCTGTCATCCCAAGACTTGGGCCTTCCCCTTGAGCAGGTGCTACCGAAGTGCCTTCTGGACACAAGGTAATCGTTCTAGGTGAAGGTGCTGCTGGCAAGGGAGTTCCTGGGTGAAAGAGGTACACAGAACAGTACAAGCCCTCCAGCTTACCATGTTGTGTCACCCCTTTAACTTTGACCTCCGAGATCAATCTAACCCTTCCCTCCCAATAACCCTCCTCTTTCTTTCACCCGTCTGCCTCTTAAATGCTCCTAATGAACTTGCCTCTAGCAGCACTCCAGGCAGTGTGTTCCACACACCCATCAGCTGCTCCCCACCACCATACTTTCCTCCAAACACCTTAAATTTATGGCCCCTCGTTCCTCCCTGGGAAAGCCTCCTCACTACAGGAAGGACGTGGAAGCTTTAGAGAGGGTACAGAGGAGATTTACCCGGATGCGGCCTGGAGCATCCTGGAGGATAGGTTGATAGAGGCGTACAGAATGACAAGAGGCCTAGATAGAGTGGACAGCCAGAGGCTCTTTCCCAGGGTGGAAATGGAATTACTGTAAGGTGATTGGAGGGAAGTATGGGGGTGGGGAAAATGTCAGCGGTAGGTTTTTGTTTTATTACACAGGGAGCGGAGGGAGGGTGGCATGAGGGAGGGTGGCTACCATGAGGGACATAGATAGACAGATGGTTGATAGAAAAATGGAGGGTTGTGTGGAAGAGAAGCGTTTGATTAATCTTGGACTGGCACAATAATGTGGACTGGAGGGCACGTACTGTTTCCTGATCTGTCTGCCTGGACTAAGCTGAACAGTGGAGAAGACGGTATCACGTTAGGAGCTCTGAATGATGCTCAAGGTCGTACTGGACCAGATCTACTTGACTACACGTCAAGAGGAAAACTCTAGATGTGAGATATGATGCAGGAAGAACTTCAGCCTCTTACCTATTTTGTTGATTATGGACTCATGTTCTGCAAGAACAGAAAAGAAGTGTCAAAAGCAAGCCGTTAGCAACAACTGATTGCATTTGTGTACAGTACTTTACAAAGCAAAGTGATATGGTGGGCAACCATTTTAATCCCTATCCCCGTTCCAACATATTGGTTCATGGCCTCTTTTGCTCCCCGTTTCTTTCTGGACACCAACTTCCACCCTGCCCTCAAATTCATCTGGTCCATTTCTGACACTTCCCTTCCCTTTCTTGATCTCGCTGTCTCTATCTCCAGAGACAGCTTATCCACCGATGTCTATTACAAACCCACAGACTCTCACAGCTACCTGGACTATAGCTCGTCCCACCCTGCTACTTGTAAAAACACCACCCCATTTTTCTCTCAATTCCTCCGACTCCACCGCATCTGCTCTCAGGCCGAGGCTTTTCATTCTAGAACGAAGAAAGGGGCTTCCATCAAAGCTGTCTCAACCACACCTCTTCCATTTCACAAATGTCTACTCTTACCCCATCTTTCCACCACCCTACGACGAATAGGATTCCTCTTGTCCTCACCTACCACCCCACCAGCCTCCGCATCCAGCACATAATTCTCTGAAACTTCTGCCACCTCCAATGGGATCACACCACCATCTTTCCCTCTTGCCCCCTACATTCTGCTCCTTACGTGACTCCCTTGTCCATTCGTCCCCCCCCCCCATCCCTTCCCACCGATCTCCCTCCTGGCACTTATCCTTGCAAGCGGAACAAGTCTGCCCCTGCCCTACACCTCCTCCCTCACTACCGTTCAGGGCCCCAAACAGTCCTTCCAGGTGAGGCGACACTTCACCCGTGAGTCTTTTGGGGTCATTTACTGTGTACGGTGCTCCCGGTGTGGCCTCTGGTATATCGGTGAGACCCCATGTAAATTCGGAGACCACTTCACTGAGCATTTATGCTCCATCCGCCTGAACAAGCAGGATCTCCCAGTGGCCACCCATTTTAATTCCACTTCCCAATCCCATACGGCCATCCATGGGCTCCTCCACTATCGCGATGAGGCCACACTTGGGTTGGAAGGGCAACACCTTATATCCCGTTTGGGTAGCCTCCAACCTGATGGCATGAACATTGATTTCTCGAACTTCCAGTATTGCCTCCCAACCCAACCCCTTCTCCATTTTCCATTCCTTTTCCCTCCCTCACCTTATCTCCTTGCCCGTCCATCATCTCCCTCTGGTGGTCCCTCCTTTTTTCTTTCTTCCGTGGCCTTCTGTCTCTTTCACCAATCAACTTCCCAAGCTCTTTACTTCATCCCTCCCCCTCCTTTTAAATCTACTCCTCAAGCTTTTCTTTCTCCAGTCCTGCCAAAGGGTCTCGGCCCGAAACGTCGACTGTACTCTTTTCCTTAGATGCTGCTTGAGCTGCTGAGTTCCTCCAGCATTCTGTGTGTGTTTCACCTGCAGATTTTCTCGTCAGCCATTTCGATCATGGGCACAAGCCTTCCCAGCATCTAGGACACCTTCAAAATGCATTGCTTCAAAAAGGCAGCATCCATCATTGAGGACCCCCATCACCCAGGACATGCCTCTCTCAAGGAGGTGGAAGAGGAGCCTGAATGTTTTAGGAACAGGTTCTTCCTCACCGCCATCAATGGACAATCAACCCATGAACACTACCTCACTACTTCTGCTCTCTTTTTTGCATTAGTTAATTTTTTCATACGTATATTTCTTACTGAGAATTATAGTGTTTTTTATTATGTATTGCAATGTACTGTTGCAACAGATTTCTACATATGCCAGTGATATTAAAACTGATTCTGATCAAGAAGGTCAGACAAGTGATTGAGATGAAAAGATATGGAGAACATATGATCGTCTAGTCTGGTCTCTGTTCATTTAAGGCCAAGTTCATTGTCATCTGAGTGTACATCTATACAACCAAACGAAAGAACAGACCACTCACACACAGCACATTAAACAAAACACTACCATTAATTGTGTCCTCTATTGGTCAGGGTCGACTGTGGATGTTGTTTCTCAGCTGGCAAGCAAGCCCACAATCCAGGGCAGTACGATACGGAGAACAAGCTGTTGCCCATGCAGCAGGCTCCCTCTCTCCACACCAGCAGAGACCAATACCATCTGGCACCAGCAGTGTGGCAGGAATTGCCAGTCAATGTGGAGTTTAATGCCGAGCTGCCTTAGGGACCCTAATTCTAGGTTTATTCCTTTGGGGTTTACTCCCAAGGACTTCCCCGTGAGTGGCTATAGGTGCAGGGCAGCGAGGGTTTGAGATCAGAGTTGTCCATGTCCTAGATAAGCTGCCGAGCCCCATCTGCCTGAAGTGACTGGTGTTAAGGTGCCAGTAACACACCTTTGCTCGTTCTCCTGAGAGCAGAATCAGTTCTGCCCGGTTTAATAGCTAAGCCACAGATGAAGACCAGGAGCTGGACTTGGTTTTCAGAGGCTCTTGGAGGTTTGTTTAGTTTTTCTATAGCCAGGGGATAAGATCCCATCTCCTATTACACGTTCCCAATGGCTCCCAATGCAGCTTACCATAAACAAGCTAGTAAAATAGAATTCAAAAATGCATGCAGTGCACAGCACAGGTAAATAGTGAACAGTCCATTTATAGAGGACTTGAACGTGAAACAAAGGAAAACGATTACTTACCAACAAGTGTGGGACGTCTGTACAACTCTGGAAGAGAACAGACAGGTGTGTAAACACTTTGCACTTCTCAGTATACCAACACGCGCATAGATATGACACTGTAAGGCAGGCTTTTAATCTGCCTGTGTACAATGAGGTCACACTCGGGAGAAACAGCTCACATTCCGCCTGGGTCACCTCCAACCAGATGGCATGAACATCGAGTTCTCTAACTTCCATCAATTTCTCCCTCTCTCTTCTTTTTTCCCATTCATCATTCTAGCTCCTTTCCCACCTCATCTCTTCTCCTCACCTGGCCATCGTCTCCCTCTGGTTCCCCTCCTCCTTCCCTTCTCCCAAGGTCCACTCTCCTCTCCTTCTTCTTCAGCCCTTTATCTCTTCCACCTCTCACCTCCCAGCTTCTTATTTCATACCCCTCCCCTTCTCACCCACCTTTCCCCTCACCTGGTCTCACCTATCCCCTGTCAACTGATGCTCCTCTCTCCATCCCCACTTCTTAATTCTGGCTTCTGCACCCCTCCTTTCCCATCCTGAGGAAGAGACCCCGACCAAAACACCAACTATTTATTCCCCTTCATAGGTGCCTCCAACATTCTGTGTCTGTTACTCTGAACTTCCAGCATCTGCAGAATCTCTTGTCTTTATGTGCACCAGTCTACTGTTGTAACACAATATGATACTCTACTGTGAACAAAATAGTCAAACGGTAACTCCACCGTTACTGGTACATTCACCATTCCTCCCTGTCCAATCAGCCTCCTTCCCAAGGACAACCACCGACAATGGACTGTTCCCCAACTCCCCACAGAACTCATAACCTGAAACTCACTTTGTAATCTGGATGTTTATCGCATTAAGTCCCAGAATCCTGATGTCATTTACGGCATCAGTGACTGGGGTTCAATTCCCAGCACTACCTGTGAGGTGTGTGTACGTTCTCCCTGTGACTGCGTGGGTTTCCTGCAGTTACTCCGGTTTCCTCCCACAGTCTGAAGACGTACCAGTTGGCAGGTTCATTGGTCACAAGAGCGTCATTGGGCGGTGTGCAGGCTCGTTGCGCCAGTGGGGCCTGTTACCGTGCTGTAAGATGGCACCATCTCAAACAGTGACAGAGAAATGACCAACAGTAGAGGTCCTTACCACTCGCGTCTGTCCGCTTCTTGTAGTAAAGCGCCCCAGCAGCCACAAGTACGATGAGCAGAAGGACGAAGAACACCATGAACACGCTGAAGAATTTTGAAACACGTGGGAAGAATTCATCTGGAGACAGGCGGGGAGAGAGAACACAAATTCAAATCTGACACAGCCGCTCAGTACGTCCGCCAACTCATGCACATGGTGCCTGCATTCACACAGCCCCCGTTACATTGAAATGTGCCCATTGAATCCCACATTCACAAATCCTCTCCATTTCTGCGTGCCATCTCTATGCGAGTCCAAATCTCATAGTGAAATAGTGTCTGTTCCTACCATTCCATCATGGCTGAATTTTTTTTTTATCCCTCTCAGTTGAATTTTCCTGCCTTTTATCCGTAACCTTTGACATCCTGGTTAATCAAGAACCTATCAACCTCCATTTTAAGTATAGCCGCCTGTGGCAATGAATTCCACAGATTTGATATCCTCTGGCTGAAGAAATTCCTCCACATCTCAGTTCTAAATGGATGCCCCTCTATTCTGAGGCTGTGCCCTCAGGCTCTCCCCCCACTATAGGAAACACCCTCTCCAATCCACTCTACCTAGGCCTTTCAATATTTGGTTAGGTTCCCATGAGATTCCCCCTAATTCTTCTAAACTCCAGTGAGTACAGACCCAGAACCCCAAATGCTCATCATGTTAACTCTTTTATTTCCAGAATCTTTCTCATGAACCTCATCTGGACCCTCTCTAATCCAGCACATTTTCTCTTAGACAAGGGGCCAGAAACTGCTCACAATACCCCAATAGTGGTCTGACCAACAGCCTCAGTATTACAGACTTCATGACTCCTGACCAGCAAACCCTCATCCCACTACATTGGATAGGCCAATCCACGTTGAACTAATCTACATCTACTGGCTCATGGACACAGGCTTGATTCCTCTAGGTTTGTGTGTATAAGCTAACAGTGCCTATGAAAAAAGTACTCACCACCTCCCCCCCACCCCCCCGGAAATTTTCATGTTTTCCTGTTTCACAACATTGAATCACAGTGGATTTAATTTGGCTATTTTTGATATTGATCAACAGAAAAAGACTCTTTCGTGTCAAAGTGAAAACAGATCTCTACAAAGTGATTTAAATTCAGTACAAATATAAAACACAAAAAAATTGATTGCATAAGTATTCAACCCCTTTAATGTGACACATCAAATCTTCGCTGGTGTAGCCAATTGGTTTTAGAAGTCACCTATTTAGTTAATTGGAGATCACAAGGGCAATCAAGACGTTTCAATTGATTGTAGTAAAAATACACCTGTATGTGGAAGGTCCAACTGCTAAATAAAGTGGAGGAGTGGGCAAATAAATGGGGTTTCAAATTGTCTATAAGTCAGTCGCAAGTGATATGTTTCTCAAGAAATCACAACCAGTTTCCGTGAAATTATATGAACAAAAATTAGAGCAGGTAAAGGTAATTCGGTTCCTCGGTTTGTTATTTGATGAGAAACTTACATGGAAAAAGCAAATTGAGAAAATTACAAACAAATATAAAAAAGAACAACTTATTGAGGTGTCTTGCTGGACAGGATTGGGGTACAAGCAGAGTATTGCTATTAAATATTTATCAAGCTCTAATGAGGGCTACATTGGATTATGGATGTGTAGCATACATGTCAGCTGCAGAAAGTAATTTAAAAATGCTGGATGTTGAGCAAGCTCAGGCCCACAGGATATGTAGTGGTGCCTTCAAAACATCACCTGTATCAGCTCTTCAAGTCGAAACGGGGGAAATGCCATTAAGATTTAGAAGAATAGATAAAGCTAATGCTACATTACTGGGTTAACATCATGGGCAATACTACTCACATCCAGCTAAAGCTCTATTAAAAGACTGCTGGGAACATAATAATTCAAATTACAATAGCTTTGGATGGATCGGGGATGCGGCAGCACAAAATTATGGCCTACACGAGATGGAATATCGCCCTACAGTTCCATTATCCGATGTTCCTCCATGGCTCTTTACAACACATTGGATATAAACCTGCAACAACTTTTAAAAAAGTCTAACTGTGGAATCAAACTGATAGTACAAGAATATATAGACCTACATTTTAGAAACAAACTGGTAATATTTACGGATGGATTAAAAGACCCTGGCTCTGGCCACACAGGTATTGCAGTCTACATTCCTCAGTGCAAAACTAGTATCAGGAAGCTTACTTCTACCCCATTTTTGGTCAGTGTATACAACAGAATTATGGCAATAATGAGTGCATTATCTTGGATAGAAGAAAATAATGTCAAAAAGGCTGTAATCTGTTCAGACGGTTTGTCTGCATTAACCTCTTTCAAATCAAGAAAATCAGAAAGTAGACAGGATATTTTATTGGAGATTCTATGCAAGTTGTATACACCGACCGAAAATGGGGTAGAAGTAATCTCCAATTAACTAAATATCCCTTGGAGTACAGCTAAGTCAATCATCAAAAAGTGGAAAGAATATGGCACAGCTGTGTATTTGCCCAGAGCAGGCCGTCCGCAATAACTAACTGACCATGCAAGAAGGGGACCACCAAGAGACCTATGACAACTCTGGAGGCGTTACAAGCTTCAGTGGCTGAGATGGGAGAGACTGCACATACAACAACTGTTGCCCGGGTGCTTCACCAGTCACAGCTTTATGGGAGAGTGGCAAAGAGAAAGCCACTGCTGAAAAAAACTCACATGAAATCTCAGCTAGAGTTTGCCAGAAGGCATGTGGAAGACTCTGAAGTCAGCTGGCAAGAGGTTCTACGGTCTGAGGAAATCAAAATTGAATGTTTTGGCCATCAGACTAAACGCTATGTTTGTGGTAAGCCAAACACCGCACCATCATTACTGTGAAGCATGGTGGTGGCTGCATCATGCTGTGGGGACGCTTCACAGCAGCAGGCCCTGGAAGGGTTGTGAAGGTAGAGGGTAAAATGAATGCAGCAAAATACAGGGAGATCCTGGAGGAAAACCTGATGCAGTCTGCAAGGGAACTGTCACTAAGGAGAAGATTTGTTTTCCAGCAAGACAATCACCCCAAGTGTAAAGCCAAAGCTACACAGGAAAGGCTTAAAAACAACAAAGTTAATGTCCTGGAGTGGCCAAGTCAGAGTCCAGACCTCAATCCAATTGAGAATTAGTGACTGAACTTGAAAAGTGCTGTTCACTCATGATCCCCATGCAATCTGACAGAGCTTGAGCAGTTTTGTAAAGAAGAATGGGGAAAAATTGCAGTGTCCAGATAAGCAAAGCTGATAGAGACTGATCCACACAGGCTCAAGGCTGTAATTGCTGCCAAACGTGTATCTACTAAATACTGGCTTGAAGGGGGTGAGCAATTATACAATCAATTTTGTGTTTAATAATTGTAATAAATTTAGACCACTATGCAGAAATTTGTTTTCACTTTGACACGAAAGAGTCTTTTCTGTTGATCAAAAGAGCCAAATTAAATCCACTGTGATTCAATGTTGTAAAACAATAAAACATGAAAACACCCAAGGAGGGGACTGAATACTTTCAGAGACACTGTAAATCCCAGTGCCTTGCACTGGCCAACCCCATGTTCACTAAATCTGCCTCCCGTCGGTTGATGCACAGCCTCACATCCCACTGACTTGCTCTGAAAAAAAAAGGACCCTATTCTGGCTGGCTGCCAGTTACCAGTTGAGCTCCACATGGGTTGGTGTTGGGACCACTGCTTTTTATGATGTATGTCAATGATTTGGACTACGGGTTTAATGGATTTGTGGCTAAATTTGTCAACGATACAAAGCGAGGTGGAAGAGTGAGTAGTGTTGAGGAAACAGAGAACCTGCAGAGAGACTTAAATAGTTTAGGGGAATGGGCAAAGAAGTGGCAAATGAAATACAATGTTTTGAAGTGTACAATCATACACTTTGGTGGAAGAAATAAACAGGCAGACTATTATTTAGATGGGGAGAAAATTCAAAATGCAGAAATTCAAAGGGACTTGGGAGTCCTTGTGCGGGATACCCTAAAGGTTAACCTCCCAGTTGAGTCGGTTGTGAAGAAGGCGAATGCAACGTTGGCATTCATTTCTAGAGGTATAGAATATAAGAGCAGGGATGTGATGTTGAGGCTCTATAAGACACTCGTGAGATCATACGGAGTATTGTGTGCAGTTTTGGGCTCCATATTTTAGAAAGCAGAAAGACATTGGAGAGGGCTCAGAGAAGATTCACGAGAATGATTCCAGGAATGAAAGGGTTACAGTATGAGGAACATCTGGCAGCTCTTGGGCTGTATTCCCTAGAGTTCAGGAGAATGAGAGGGGATCTCATAGAAACATTCTGATTTTTAAAAGGCCTGAACAGATTAGATATGGCAAAGTTATTTCTCGTGGTACTGGAGTCTAGGACAAGAGCGATTGAAGGACGTCCATTTAGAACAGAGATGCAGAGAAACTACTTTAGTCAGAAGCTGGTAAACCTGTGTAATTTGTTGCCACGAGTGGCAGAGATAGATAGGTTCTTGATTAGCCAGGGCATCGAAAGGTATGGGCAGAAAGCAGGGGAATGGGGGTGGCTGGAAGAATTTGATCAGCCCATGATTGAATGGCAGAGCAGACTCGATGGCCCGAATGGCCTACTTCTGATCCTATATCTTATGGTCTTATCTCTTGAATGTTCCTAATGTATCTGCCTCCACCAGCACCCCCCAGCAGGGCATTCCATGCACCCACCACTCTCCGTGTAAAAAAAACCTACCTGTGACATTCCCGCCCAACTATATTTTCCTCAAATCACTTTTAAATTATTCCTCCTTGTATTAGCCATTTCTATTCTGAGGAAAAGCACTAGTTGTCCACTTGATCTATCAAGTCACCTCTCATCCTCCTTTGCTCCAAAGAGAAAAGCTCCAGCTCACGAAACCTTTCCTCATAAAATATGCTCTCTAATCCAGGCAGCATCCTGGTGAATCTCCTCTGCACCCTCTCTAATCCAGGCAGCATCCTGGTGAATCTCCTCTGCACTCTATCTAATCCAGGCAGCATCCTGGTAAATCTCCTCTGCACCCTCTCTAATCCAGGCAGCATCCTGGTGAATCTCCTCTGCACCCTCTCTAATCCAGGCAGCATCCTGGTGAATCTCCTCTGCACCCTCTCCAATCCAGGCAGCATCCTGGTAAATCTCCTCTGCACCCTCTCCAATCCAGGCAGCATCCTGGTCAATCTCCTCTGCACCCTCTCTAATCCAGACAGCATCCTGGTGAATCTCCTCTGCACCCTCTCTAATCCAGGCAGCATCCTGGTGAATCTCCTCTGCACTCTCTCTAATCCAGGCAGCATCCTGGTAAATCTCCTCTGCACCCTCTCTAATCCAGGCAGCATCCTGGTGAATCTCCTCTGCACCCTCTCTAATCCAGGCAGCATCCTGGTGAATCTCCTCTGCACCCTCTCTAATCCAGACAGCATCCTGGTCAATCTCCTCTGCACCCTCTCTAATCCAGACAGCATCCTGGTAAATCTCCTCTGCACCCTCTCTAATCCAGGCAGCATCCTGGTAAATCTCCTCTGCACCCTCTCTAATCCAGACAGCATCCTGGTAAATCTCCTCTGCACCCTCTCTAATCCAGCCAGCATCCTGGTAAATCTCCTCTGCACCCTCTCTAATCCAGGCAGCATCCTGGTAAATCTCCTCTGCACCCTCTCTAATCCAGACAGCATCCTGGTAAATCTCCTCTGCACCCTCTCTAATCCAGGCAGCATCCTGGTAAATCTCCTCTGCACCCTCTCTAATCCAGACAGCATCCTGGTAAATCTCCTCTGCACCCTCTCTAATCCAGACAGCATCCTGGTAAATCTCCTCTGCACCCTCTCTAATCCAGGCAGCATCCTGGTAAATCTCCTCTGCACCCTCTCTAATCCAGGCAGCATCCTGGTAAATCTCCTCTGCACCCTCTCTAATCCAGCCAGCATCCTGGGAAATCTCCTCTGCACCCTCTCTAATCCAGGCAGCATCCTGGTAAATCTCCTCTGCACCCTCTCTAATCCAGACAGCATCCTGGTAAATCTCCTCTGCACCCTCTCTAATCCAGACAGCATCCTGGTAAATCTCCTCTGCACCCTCTCTAATCCAGACAGCATCCTGGTAAATCTCCTCTGCACCCTCTCTAATCCAGGCAGCATCCTGGTAAATCTCCTCTGCACCCTCTCTAATCCAGACAGCATCCTGGTAAATCTCCTCTGCACCCTCTCTAATCCAGACAGCATCCTGGTAAATCTCCTCTGCACCCTCTCTAATCCAGGCAGCATCCTGGTAAATCTCCTCTGCACCCTCTCTAATCCAGGCAGCACCCTGGTGAATCTCCTCTGCACCCTCTCTAATCCAGGCAGCACCCTGGTGAATCTCCTCTGCACCCTCTCTAATCCAGCCAGCATCCTGGTAAATCTCCTCTGCACCCTCTCTAATCCAGGCAGCATCCTGGTAAATCTCCTCTGCACCCTCTCTAATCCAGGCAGCATCCTGGTAAGTTTCCTCTGCACCCTCTCTAATCCAGGCAGCATCCTGGTGAATCTCCTCTGCACCCTCTCTAATCCAGGCAGCATCCTGGTGAATCTCCTCTGCACCCTCTCTAATCCAGGCAGCATCCTGGTGAATCTCCTCTGCACCCTCTCTAATCCAGGCAGCATCCTGGTGAATCTCCTCTGCACCCTCTCTAATCCAGGCAGCATCCTAGTGAATCTCCTCTGCACCCTCTCTAATCCAGACAGCATCCTGGTAAATCTCCTCTGCACCCTCTCTAATCCAGGCAGCATCCTGGTGAATCTCCTCTGCACCCTCTCTAATCCAGGCAGCACCCTGGTAAATCTTCTCTGCACCCTCTCTAATCCAGGCAGCACCCTGGTAAATCTTCTCTGCACCCTCTCTAAAGCTTCCACATCCCTCCTATAATGAGACAAACAGAACTGAACACAGTATTCCACGTGTGGTCTAACCAGAGTTTTGCAACGTTACCGCACGGCTCTTGAACTCGATTCCCCAACTAATGAAGGCCAACCCACCGTCCGCCTTCTTAACCACCCCATCCACTTGATGGACGTGGACACCAAGATCCCTCTGTTCCTCCAGACTGCTAAAAATCTTGCCATTAACCCTGCATCTTCAAATTTGACCTTCCAAATTCACACGTCTCCGGATTCTCAGCTCAGCTTTGCATCCTGCCCCTGTTGCGTTGTAACCTCCTGGACTGTCCACATCCACTCACTGATAGTCTGAGCTATCACTCAATGAGGATGAGAGGTAGAAGATGACAAGTGGGCAACCAAAGGCCGGAAAATGGCTAATACAAGGCAGCACAATTTCAGGGTGATTGGAGAGCAGTACGGGAGGGGGGGGGATATCAGAGGAAGTTCTTTCCTTTACACGGAGAGTGGTGAGTACATGGAACATCCTACCGGGGGGGTGGTAGAGTGAGCTACAACAGGGATGTTTAAGAGACTCTCAGGCACAAGGAGGAAAGAAAAATTGCAGGGCTATGTCCAAAAGAAGGATTAAATTGATCTTAGAGTAGATGAAACAGAAAACATAGAACAGTACAGCACAGAAACAGGCCTTTCGGCCCAGAATGTTGTGCCAGTCCAGTTAAATTAGCTATCAAACAGCTAGCATTGTGGGCCGAAGGGCCTGTGCTGTTCTATGTTATCAAGCTGACACAGCTCAGAACCGCATCCATCGAGTTCACTTTAGGCGAGTGTCTCTAACCAGATGCATCACTGTCTGGTACGGAAATTACGAGGACCACCAGGGTTTCTCTTCCACCCATTGCATCTTCATCATCAGCGCTGTGTGTGCTGGGGCCTCAGCATTGTCAATGATCCCTCCCATCAGTCCAACAAACTCTTAGGCCCCACCATCAGGCAGGACGTTCTTAAAGCTGGGCTCCTTCCCCAGACTGTGAGGCTGCTGGGCTCCCTGCCACCACACAGGCAGGTCTCATCACCTATGAAACATCAGTAGCGTTACACTGTTTACCTTTTAACTTGTGTCGCAAATGACCCTTACTATTTGCTAATTTATTCATGGTAATACTACTTTGGGGAGGAGATGGAGCTGCAAGGTGCTCTGTCCCTCCGCCACTCTGCAGGCCACCCCGGCCAAGGTGAAACAACTGCTTAGTCCCCGGATCAGGGTCCCGTGCAGGCACGGGAGCAGGAGGAGGACAGTCGTATGGGCAGCCGGTGCATATCACAAGTCCTGGTTATGTGACCACTAACGCCAGGCAGACAATCTCCGAAGAGTATTGATGATGGCTGGGGTCACCCGTCTTGTAAAGATGCGGCCCAGAAAGTGGCAACGGCAAACCACTTCTGTAGAAGAGTTTGCTACAAACAATAATGGTCATGGAAAGACCATGATCACCCGTGTCATACAACATGGTACATGAAGAACAAATAAATGTTATTTTGTGTGAGTTACGTGTACTGTAATGTGTACCTTGGTCCAGAAGAGCATCGTTTCGTTTGGCGGTACACGTGTATGGCTGAATGACAATAAATTGAACTTGAACTTTCCCCAGCCGGCTACATGCGACAAAGCCGTAACTGTCGGGCTACAGATTCACCGAGCTGCACGAGACTGGTTGTGATGATACTACAGCCTCTCTCCAGCCCTGCGAGCTGCATTCAGCCAGACTACATCCCCTGGTTTATGCTCACAGTGCCTCCTCCCCACCACCGGTTTGCTCCTAGTCCCCGGACTGACCTGGGATCTTCAGCCTGGACGTCAGTGCCTTTACGCTTTTGGCCTCCACCCTGCACTTGACATCGGTCGTGTCACTCATCACGTCCATGGAGCTGGAGATGCGGTAGAAGCCATCCTTGGCCTTGGACTTCTGGAAGACAGCCTGCACCTCCTGCCCTCCGCTTCTGGTCCAAAGAATACTGGGTTCGGGGTACCAGCCAGAGGAGTTGCACTGGATCTTGATCCCGTTGCTTTGGTAACCTTCCAACCGAATGGTAGGTTGCAGGCCCATGCCTGTGGATAGACAAATCAAGTTCAGAATCAGCTTTAGTATCACTGACATTCGTTGTGAAATTTGTTGTCTTGCCGCAGCAGTACTGTGCAAGACGTAAAAATTACTATCAATTAGAATAAGAATCTATGTTAAAAAATATAGCAAAAGAGTGAGGTAGTGTCCATGGACCTTTTAGAAATGTGATGGTGGAGGAGAAGAATCTGGTTCTAAAATATCGAGTGTGTGTCTTCAGGCTCCTGTACCTCCTGCTTTTTTTAATTATTGTTTTTTTTATCTTATTGTGTGTTATTTTGTGCTGCATGGAGTCCAGAGTAATTATTATTTCATTCTCTTTTATGTTTGTGTACTGGAAATACCATTAAACAATCTTGAATCTCCTCCCTGAGGCATCGCCTTTTGGAGGTGTCCTGGATGCTGAGGTGGCGAGGGCCCACGATGAGCCTGTAACTTCTGTATCACTGCCTGGTAGGGAGGGGCCACTGCACAGGGTTGGAAAAAAACTGCCAACTCAGCCATCTCCGTCAAGGCCACTAGCCACCCCATCTTTCAAAAGGCAATGACTCAAAAAGGCGGCATCCGTCATTAAGGGCCCTCACCGTCCAGAACATGCCCTCTTCTCACGTTACCGTCAGAGAGGAGGTACAGGAGCCTGGTGCCAGAATGGATTAATACGGGGGAAAGAGAGGGTTGGGGATTCAGGGAGGGAGGAAGAGGGTTGTCAAGATGGATTGATATGGGGAGAGAGATATAGGATGTGTACGATCACGCACTTTGGTGGAAGGAGTAAAGGCATAGACTACTTTCTAAACAGGGAGAAAATTCACAAATCACAGATGCAAAGAGACTTGGGAGTCCTCGTGCAGGATTCCATAAAGGTCAACTTGCAGGTTGAATCGGGGGTGAGGAAGGCCAATGGAATAGTACCATTTACTTTGAAGAGGACTAAAATACAAGAGCAGGGATATATAAGGGATTGGTCAGACCACACAGAGTATTGAGAGCAATTTTGGGCCCCTTATCTGAGAAACGATGTGCTGGCATCGGAGAGGGTCCAGAGGACGTTCACAAGAATGATCTCGGGAGAGAGGAAGTCGGGAAAGAGACTGGGACAGAGACAAGGTATTCGAGAAACTTACTGGAAACCTTCAGTGGAACAAGTGCCTGCTCAGGGACTCTTTTATACTCCACCATACACAAGTATTCCCCTTCATCGGTCAGCCGCACGCCACTCAGCCTGAGCGAGACATTGCCCTTTTGGAAGTCGTTCTTGAAGAGCTCGGTGCGGCCCCGGTAAGCCTCGTCCTGGTCCTCCACCACATCCTTGCCGTTGCGGTACAGGTGGACGATGGTGCTCGCCTGGGAGTCGCTGCGCATCCAGCGTATCTCCATGTCGGCTGGCATGTTCTCCGGGATCAGCTGACACTCCAGAATAGCCACGCCTTGAACCATGGCCATGATGGCCTGTGCTGGCCCCGTGACCTTGTACTGTTGTGCCCCTTTGATAGTGGGAGAGAGGAGAGAAGCAGGTGTGTTATCCCACGGGTACTCGAGTAAAGATACACAAAGGGTGAGAGTTAATTAGGAAGGCTGGTTTTGGGAGGGTAGCGGGCGGCATAACGCTTTACGGCACAAGTCGACTGTAAGGGCTTCATACACTCTCCCTGTGACCGCATGGGTCTCCTCCGGGTGCTCCGGTTGCCTCCCACAGTCCAAAGACGTACTGGTTACTAGCTTAATTGGGTAGCATAAGTTCGTTTGGCCAGAAGGGCCTGTTACTCAGCTGTATCTTGGGATACACAGTTTAGATAAAAGTCCAGATGAAGGGTCTCAGCCCGAAATGTCGACCTATTGTTCCAATCCATAACAGGCACTTCCTGCCCAACGAGCCCTGCCACACATTTACAACCACGGGACCCATGAATCTCTTAACCCATACATCTCTGGAATGTGGGAGGAAATAGAGGAAACCCCTGAGCTCACAGGGAGAATGTTTTTACAGAAAGAACCTCCTCCGCAATGTCATCAAGACAAATGAGGTGGTTGTCGACACCTCTCACATCCCTCTTTACGTCGATGCACGGCAGTGGAAACGGCGACCAGTTCCAAACTCCTGAGACTGTACATCTCACACGACCTCTCAGCGTCCCACAACACAGCCTACACAGCTCACCGACACCTCTACTTTCTGAGGAGAGCTGGTCTTTGCACGTCTATACTCATGTCATTGTACAGATGAGCAGCAGAAAGCATCCTAACAGGATGCATCATGGAACCTGCAGTGCAGGGGGCAGGAGGACTCTACATCTGGGGGCCAAAACTGCCCAATGCATCACTGGCGCCTGCTACCCACCACCAAGGATGCATATCCAGAAAGCTGCAAGAAACGACCACCGTCTACGGACAGTCCGCAAGAGCCACCACACTTCCGGTGCCAACATAGCATGTCCACAACTCACTAATCCTAACCTGTACACATATGGGACGTGGGTGAAAACCGGAGAACCTGGTGGAAATACAAGGAGAACATACAAACAGCAGTAGGGATTGAAACCTCAGCAGTCCTCACTAGCGCAATAAAGCGACTGAATTAACCCTACGCTACTGTGCCACCATGAGAGAGAGGACTTCAGACTCTGGAGAAAATGGCATCACTCACTGGCACAGGCGAAGTAGATCCCATAGAAAATCAGGATTTGAGTCCAGCGCATCTTCCATCTACCCATGTCTCTTCACACCAGCAGTAAACCAATGGATTCCTGCAACACAGAGCAAGAGGTGGGTAATAAAACGCCGCGAGGATCATCGCGATCACCCTCCCTCCCATTTGGGACATTTACAGGGATTGTCGTAGATAAAGGGCCCAAAGCATTGTTGAGGATCCCCACCACCCATCCCACAACCTCTCTGACCCACCACCCATCCCACAATCTCTCTGACCCACCACCCACCCCACAATCTCTCTCTGACCCACCACCCACCCCACAATCTCTCTGACCCACCACCCATCCCACAATCTCTCTCTGACCCACCACCCATCCCACAATCTCTCTCTGACCCACCACCCACCCCACAATCTCTCTCTGACCCACCACCCATCCCACAACCTCTCTGACCCACCACCCACCCCACAACCTCTCTGACCCACCACCCACCCCACAATCTCTCTCTGACCCACCACCCATCCCACAACCTCTCTGACCCACCACCCACCCCACAATCTCTCTGACCCACCACCCACCCCACAATCTCTCTCTGACCCACCACCCACCCCACAATCTCTCTCTGACCCACCACCCACCCCACAATCTCTTTGACCCAACACCCATCCCACAATCTCTCTGACCCACCACCCATCCCACAACCTCTCTGACCCACCACCCACCCCACAATCTCTCTGACCCACCACCCACCCCACAATCTCTCTCTGACCCACCACCCATCCCACAACCTCTCTGACCCACCACCCATCCCACAATCTCTCTCTGACCCACCACCCATCCCACAATCTCTCTGACCCACCACCCATCCCACAATCTCTCTCTGACCCACCACCCATCCCACAATCTCGGTGACCAAACACCCATCCCACAATCTCTCTCTGACCCACCACCCATCCCACAACCTCTCTGACCCACCACCCATCCCACAATCTCTCTCTGACCCACCACCCATCCCACAATCTCTCTCTGACCCACCACCCATCCCACAACCTCTCTGACCCACCACCCATCCCACAATCTCTCTCTGACCCACCACCCATCCCACAATCTCTCTTTGACCCACCACCCACCCCACAATCTCTCTCTGATCCACCACCCATCCCACAACCTCTCTGACCCACCACCCATCCCATAATCTCTCTCTGACCCACCACCCATCCCACAATCTCTCTGACCCACCACCCATCCCACAATCTCTCTCTGACCCACCACCCATCCCACAATCTCTCTCTGACCCACCACCCACCCCACAATCTCTCTCTGATCCACCACCCATCCCACAATCTCTCTCTGACCCACCACCCATCCCACAAACTCTCTCTGACCCACCACCCATCCCATAATCTCTCTCTGACCCACCACCCATCCCACAAACTCTTTGACCCACCACCCATCCCACAATCTCTTTGACCCACCACCCATCCCACAAACTCTTTGACCCACCACCCATCCCACAACCTCTCTGACCCACCACCCATCCCACAATCTCTTTGACCCACCACCCATCCCTCAATCTCTTTGACCCACCACCGTCAGGAAGGAGGTACAGGAGCATCAGGACCAGGACTGCCGGACTGGGTAACAGCTTCTACCCCAGGCTGTGAGACTGATGAATACCCAGCCACCACAAAGTCTCAATAGGACAGCGAGCTGTGTACTGTTCACCTGTGCTGAGCTCCACATGCATCTTGAATTATATTCTATTGCCTTGCTTGTGGTAATATTCTGTTATGTGCTGTGTGTGATACATGTGCTGTGTGTGATACATGTGCTGTGTGTGCCATGTCGTCGGCAGGAACATCGCTTTGTTTGGTTCTATATATGTACAGTCAGATGATAATAAACTTGAAAAGGAAGTAAGAAAGAGGAGTGGGAGTTGGCCAATCCACAATTCCGCAACTCAGAGGTAAGAAAGAGGAGTGGGAGGTGGCCAATCCACAATTCCGCAACTCAGAGGTAAGAAAGAGGAGTGGGAGTTGGCCAATCCACAATTCCGCAACTCAGAGGTAAGAAAGAGGAGTGGGAGTTGGCCAATCCACAATTCCGCAACTCAGAGGTAAGAAAGAGGAGTGGGAGTTGGCCAATCCACAATTCCGTAACTCAGAGGTAAGAAAGAGGAGTGGGAGTTGGCCAATCCACAATTCCGTAACTCAGAGGTAAGAAAGAGGAGTGGGAGGTGGCCAATCCACAATTCCGTAACTCAGAGGTAAGAAAGAGGAGTGGGAGGTGGCCAATCCACAATTCCGTAACTCAGAGGTAAGAAAGAGGAGTGGGAGGTGGCCAATCCACAATTCCATAACTCAGAGGTAAGAAAGAGGAGTGGGAGGTGGCCAATCCACAATTCCGTAACTCAGAGGTAAGAAAGAGGAGTGGGAGGTGGCCAATCCACAATTCCGTAACTCAGAGGTAAGAAAGAGGAGTGGGAGGTGGCCAATCCACAATTCCGTAACTCAGAGGTAAGAAAGAGGAGTGGGAGGTGGCCAATCCACAATTCCGTAACTCAGAGGTAAGAAAGAGGAGTGGGAGTTGGCCAATCCACAATTCCGTAACTCAGAGGTAAGAAAGAGGAGTGGGAGTTGGCCAATCCACAATTCCGTAACTCAGAGGTAAGAAAGAGGAGTGGGAGTTGGCCAATCCACAATTCCGTAACTCAGAGGATCCTTATTTAATTTAGAGATCCAGAATGGTAACAGGCCCTTCTGGTCTTACAAGCCAATTACACCCATTAACAAGCTACCAGCCCATGGCATTGCAGAAAAGATTCCAGCATGGAGAAAGCAGAGTCTGATTGGCAGAAAGCAAAGAGTGGGAATAAAGGGAGCCTTTTCTCCTTGGCTGCCAGTGACGAGTGGTGTTCTGCAGGGATTGGTGTTGGGACCCATTCTTTTTATGTTATACAACAATAATTTGGATGACAGAATTGATGGTTTTGTGACCAAGACCGTGGACGAAACAAAAATAAATAGAGGGGCAGGTAATTTTACAGGAATCAGGAACTCTGCAGAAAGACTTAAGACATAACAGGAGAATGGGCAAAGCAGTGGCAGATTGAATACGGTGTTGGGAAGTGTATAGTCATGCACTTTGGAAGAAATAATAAAAATATTGACTATTTTCTGAACGGGGAGAAAATTCCTCCAACCCAACGACAAGCTCCATCCATCCATGCATACATTCCTACAACTCAGTGATAATCTCCATCCATTCCTCGCTGAACACAATCCTCCAAACCAACAAGCCCCATCCATCCACCCACATACACAATCCCCCAACCCAACGACAAGCCTCATCCATCCTCATACACAATCCTCGAACCCAACGACAAGCCTCATCCATCCTCATACACAATCCCCCAACCCAACGACAAGCCTCATCCATCCTCATACACAATCCTCCAACCCAATGACAAGCCCCATCCATCCTCATACACAATCCTCGAACCCAACGACAAGCCTCATCCATCCTCATACACAATCCTCCAACCCAACGACAAGCCCCATCCATCCTCATACACAATCCTCGAACCCAACGACAAGCCTCATCCATCCTCATACACAATCCTCCAACCCAACGACAAGCCTCATCCATCCTCATACACAATCCTCCAACCCAACGACAAGCCTCATCCATCCTCATACACAATCCTCCAACCCAACAACAAGCCCCATCCATCCACCCACATACACAATCCCCCAACCCAACGACAAGCCCCATCCACCCACATACACAATCCTCCAACCCAATGACAAGCCCCATCCATCCACCCACATACACAATCCCCCAACCCACCGACAAGCCTCATCCATCCTCACAATCTCCCAACCCAATGACAAGCTGTCTGTGAACTCCAATCTCTAGCGGACTCGTTGATTCGCGGTCACTGGCCATTTGATTTCAGCACAATCAATATACCTCCCCATAACTTCATATGAGTATAAGTGAAGAGGATATTTCCTATAGTAGAGGGCACAGCCTCAGAATATATGGATGTCCATTTACAACAGAGTTGAGGAGGAATTTTTTTAGCCAGAGGGTGGTGAATCTGTGGAATTCATTGCCACAGACAGCTGAAGAAGCAAGTCATTGGGTATATCTAAAGCACAAGTTTGGATTGATGGGAGAAGGAGTTAGACAGGAAGGGAAGGACTATATTGACTTGACTTAGAATTGGCATACTATGCTTAATTATTCCTTGTATCCTGTTGGATACATCACTCTGGGATATGAATGCGTTGTCATCACTATGAAACAGTTGAACACATTATTTTACAATGTGACGCACACAAGGTTGAAAGAAAGCAAATACAGGCTGCACTACTCGCTTTGGGGTCGATAGTTTTCATTTTAAAAACTTTAAGTTATGGAAGAGATCTGTCTTTCATTATTTACAATCTACAGGGCTCTTAGAGGTTATTAGTTTTCAGTTAAACATAGAAAACCTACAACACAATAAAGGCCCTTCGGCCCACGAAGTTGTGCCCAATATGTCCCTACCTTAGAGATTACAAATCCCTCTGTTTCATTTCCGAACTCTGTACACCTCACTCCAGTCCAGCTGGTGACGGGAATGCACCTTTAAATTGGACTGCGAACCGCCATTAAAAGTCAAAAGCAGGTTCTTGATTAATCGGGGCATCAAAGGCGGGGAGTGGGTCGAAAATGATAATAAACCAACAACGATGAAATGGCGGAACAAACCCGAGGTGCCGAATGGCTTAATTCTGTTCATGTGTCCGACGGAACTGGAGTTCGGCCGGCAGGCCCCGGGCTAGCCCAGCCGCAACAAACACCAGTCCATACCCGGGTACAACGTTTCGGACCGAGATAACCATTCGGCCTACGCTCACCTGCTGGGGGAACCGCGGCCTCTGTCGGTGCTAGATGAGGGCCTTCCGGGTCTTGTTTAGTTTCACTTTGTGAGCGTGACTCCGAGCTGAGTCGGGCTTCTGCGATCAGAGACTGCCGGAGTCTGGCCGATCCCCTCACCGGCAGCGCTCCGAGTCTTTAAATCTCCCTTCCGTCACGGTGTCGACGGGGCAGCCGGACAAACGGCCGCTCCCGGACAAGCAGCCGCTCTCCGGATCCTCTGACAAAGTCCGGACTCCGCTCTCTGAACCCGGGCTCCGCCCTCCGTTTCGGAAAATCCGACAGCACAAGCTGCGAACTGGGTGCGACCGCCGACCGCAGGGCAAGGGGAGGGAGAGGTAGAAAGGCGGGGTTTGAGGGAAAGATAGAAAGGCGGGGTTTGAGGGAAAGAGGAGAAGCAGATAGGCGGGGAATGGGGGAGAGAGAGGGTGAGAAAGAGAGGCAGAGGAGAGAGAGAGGCGGGGGAATGGGGAGAGGGAAAGAGAGGGGAAAGGGAAAGAGAGACGGGGAAGAGGGGATGAAAGGTAGGGGAGGGAAAGAGAGGGGGTAGAGGGGAGAGGGAAAGAGAGAGGCGGGGAGAGGGGAGGGGGAGTGGGGAGGGAAAGAGAGGGGGTGGGGTAGGGAGGGGAGGGAAAGAGAGGGGGTGGGGTAGGGAGGGGAGGGAAAGAGAGGGGTGGGGAGGGGGAGGGGAAAGACAGGGGAAGAGGAGGGGAGGGAAAGAGAGGGGGAAGGGGAGGGGGAATGGGAGAAGGGAGGAAGAGAGGAGAGGGGGGAAGGGGAGAGGGTGGAAGAGGGGAGGGGGAGAGGGGGTAGAGGGAAGAGGGGAAGAAAGTCGAGGGAAGAGGGGAGAAAGAGAGGCAAAGGGGAGAGAGAGGGGCAAGAGGGGAGAGAGGTGGGAAGAAGGGAGAGAGATGTGGGAAGAGGAGAGGGGGAGTGGGGCAAAGAGCGGAGATGGTGGGAAGGGGGAGTGGGGCGAAGAGCGGAGATGGTGGGTAGAGGGGGGAGAGGGAAAGATATGGAGAGGGGAGAGGCAGGGGAAAAGGGGAGAGAGAGGGGGAAGAGGGGAGAGAGGTGGGAAGAAGGGAGAGAGATGTGGGAAGAGGAGAAAGAGGAGAGGGGGAGTGGGGCAAAGAGCGGAGATAGTGGGGAGGGGGGAAGATAGAGGAGTGGGGCAGAGTGGAGATGGTGGGAAGGGGGGAGTGGGGCGAAGTGCAGAGATGGTGGGAAGGGGGAGTGGGGCGGAGCGCAGATGGTGGGAAGAGGGGGGAGTGGGGGGAAGAGCTGAGATGGTGGGAAGGGGGAGTGGGGCGAAGAGCGGAGATGGTGGGTAGAGGGGGGAGTGGAGGGAGGGGAGAGGGAAAGATATGGAGAGGGGAGAGGCAGGGGAAAAGGGGAGAGAGAGGGGGAAGAGGGGTGGGAAGAAGGGAGAGAGATGTGGGAAGAGGAGAAAGAGGAGAGGGGGAGTGGGGCAAAGAGTGGAGATAGTGGGGAGGGGGAAGATGGAGGAGTGGGGCAGAGTGGAGATGGTGGGAAGGGGGGAGTGGGGCGGAGCAGAGATGGTGGGAAGGGGGAGTGGGGCGAAGAGCGCAGTTGGTGGGAAGAGGGGGGAGTGGGGGGGAAGAGCTGAGATGGTGGGAAGGGGGAGTGGGGCGAAGAGCGGAGATGGTGGGTAGTGGGGGGAGAGGAGAGGGAAAGATATGGGGAGAGAGAGGGGGAAGAGGGGAGAGAGGTGGGAAGAAGGGAGAGAGATGTGGGAAGAGGAGAAAGAGGAGAGGGGGAGTGGGGCAAAGAGCAGAGATAGTGGGGAGGGGGAAGATGGAGGAGTGGGGCAGAGTGGAGATGGTGGGAAGGGGGGAGTGGGGCGAAGAGCAGAGATGGTGGGAAGGGGGAGTGGGGCGAAGAGCGCAGATGGTGGGAAGAGGGGGGAGTGGGGGGGAAGAGCTGAGATGGTGGGAAGGGGGAGTGGGGCGAAGAGCGGAGATGGTGGGTAGAGGGGGGAGTGGGGGAGGGGAGAGGGAAAGATATGGAGAGGGGAGAGGCAGGGGAAAAGGGGAGAGAGAGGGGGAAGAGGGAGGAGTGGAGATGGTGGGGAGTGGGGCGAAGAGCGGAGATGGTGGGAAGGGGGAGTGGGGCGAAGAGCGGAGATGGTGGGAAGAGGGGGGAGTGGGGGGAACTGAGATGGTGGGAAGAGGGGGAGTGGGGGGAACTGAGATGGTGGGAAGAGGGGAGAGGGAAAGATGTGGGGAGGGGAAGAGGGGAGAGGCAGGGGAAAAGGGGAGAGAGAGAGGGGGAAGAGGGGAGTGGGGGGGAAGAGCAGAGATGGTGGGAAGGGGAGAGGGGGAAGATGGGAGAGGAGGGGCAAGAGTGGAGAGAGAGGTGGGGAACAGGGGAGGGGAAGAGGGGAGGGAGAGAGTGGGGTGAAGAGGGGAGGTAGAGGTGGGGGAAGGGGGGAGAGAGAGGGAGAGGCAGGAGGAAGAGGGGCTTGTAATGTGCTGTAGATTTCTATGTTCATTTGATAAGGAGCCACACATGAGGCTGCTTAACAAGATAAAATCCTATAGCATTACAGGGGAGATACTGGCATGGATAGAGGAACGGCTGACAGCAGGAGATAGCAAGTGGAAATAAAAGGAGCCTGTTCTTGTTGGCTGCCAGTGACTAGTGGTGTTCCTCAGGGGTCAAAATTGGGAGAGTCTGATATAGACAGGCTGAGTGAGTGAGTAAGGGTCTGGCAGATGTAGTACAATGTTGGCAAATGTGAGGTCATCCACTTCGGAAAGAAAACTGAAAGATCAGATTATTCTTTAAATGGTAAAAAAAAAATAGCAGCATGCTGCTGTGCAGAGGGACTTGGGAGTGCTTGTGCATGAATCACAAGAGGTTGGTTTGCAGGTGCAGCAGGCTATCAAGAAGGCAAATGGAATATTGGCCTTCGTTGCTAGAGGGATTAAATTCAAGAGCAGGGAGGTTATGCTGCAACTGTACAGGGTACTGGTGAGGCTGCACCTGGAGGACTGTGTGCAGTTCTGGTCTCCATACTTGGAGAAAGATACACTGGCTTTGGAAGCAGTCCAGAGCAGGTTCACCAGGTTGATTCCAGAGATGAGGGTGTTAGACTATGAGGAGAGATTGAATCGCCTGAGACTGTACTTGCTAGAATTCAGAAGAATGAGTGGAGATCTTGAGCATGTAGGTATTAAGAAAGAGGGTGTGCTACAGTTTTTGGAACGCATCAAGTTGGATAAGTCACCGGGACCAGACGGGATGTACCCCAGGCCACTGTGGAGGCAAGGGTGGAGATTGCTGAGCCCCTGGCGGTGGTCTTTGCATCATCAATGGGGACGGAAAAGGTTGGAGAGTTGTGGGTGTTGTTTCCTTATTCAAGAGAGGGAGTAGAGATAGCCCAGAAAATTATAGACCAGTGAGTCTTACTTCAGTGGTTGGTAAGTTGATGGAGAAGATCCTGAGAGGCAGGATTTATGAACATTTGGAGAGGCATAATATGATTAGGAATAGTCAGCATGGCTTTGTCAAAGGCAGGTTGTGCCTTACGAGCCTGATTGAATTTTTTGAGGATGTGACTAAACACATTGATGAAGGTAGAGCAGTAGATGTAATGTATATGGATTTCAGCAAGGCATTTGATAAGGTACCCATGCATGGCTTATTGAGAAAGTAAGGAGGCATGGGATCCAAGGGGGTATTCCTTGTGGATCCAGAACTGACTTGCCCACAGAAGGCAAAAAGTGGTTGTAGATGGGTCATATTCTGCATGGAGGTGGATGACTAGTGGTGTGCCTCAGGGATCTGTTCTGGGACCCTTACTCCGTGATTTTATAAATGATCTGGATGAGGAATTGGAGGGATGGGATAGTAAATCTGCTGATGAGAAAGGTTTAGGGTGTTGTGGGTAGTGTTACAGTGGCTGTCGGAGGTTACAGCGGGACATTGATAGGTTGCACAACTGGGCTGAGAAGTGGCAGATGGAGTTCAACCCAGATAAATGTAAAGTGGTTCATTTTGGTAGGTCAAATATGATGGCAGAATATAGTATTAATGGTAAGATTCTTGGAGGTGTGGAGGATCAGAAGGATCTTGGGGTCTGGGTCCATAGAACACTCAAAGCTGCTGCATAGATTGTCTCTGTGGTTAACAAGGCATGGTGTATTGGCCTTCATCAATCGTGGGATTGAGTTTAGGAGCTGAGAGGTAATGTTGCAGCTACATAGGACCCTGGTCAGACCCCACTTGGAGTACTGTGCTCAGTTCTGGTCGCCTCACTACAGGAAGGATGTGGAAACCATTGAAAGGGTGCAGAGGAGATTTATAAGAATGTTGCCTGGATTGGGGAGCATGCCTTATGAAAATAGGTTAAGTGAACTCGGCCTTTTCTCCTTGGAGCGATGGAGGATGAGAGGTGACCTGATGGAGGTGAACAAGATGATGAGAGGCATTGATGGTGTGGATAGTAAGAAGCTTTTTCCCAGGGCTGAAATGGCTTGAGAGGGCACAATTGTAAGGTGCTTGGAAGTAGGTACAGAGGAGATGTCAGGGGTAATTTTTTTACGCAGAGATTAGTGAGTGCATGGAATGGGCTGCCGGCGAAGGTGGTGGAGGCGGATACGATAGGGTCTTTTAAGAGACTTTCAGATAGGTACATGGAGCTTAGAAAAATAGAGGACTGTTGGTAACCCTAGGTAATTTCTCAGGTAAGGACATGTTTGGCACAACTTTGTGGGCCGAAAGGTCTTTATTGTGCTGTAGGTTTTCTATGTTTCTACCTTATGGAAACATATAAAATTATGAAGGGGATAAGATAGAGGCAGGAAAGATGTTTCCACTGATAGGCGAGTCTAGAATCGGGGGCATAGGCTCAAGATTCGGAGGGGATGAGGAACTCCTTTTCTCTGAGTGGTGAATCTGTGGAATTCTCTGCCAATGAAGCAGTGGAGGCTGCCTCAGTCAGTATTTTAAGACAAGGTGGATAAGTTTTTTCAAGGTCTGGTTGGCGCTCCAATCCTACTCCTGCTCCTGTAGGAGGGCCTCGGCATCAGGCATTCAGGGACAGTTGGGGTTTCCCGTCACTCCAGCTACTTTCCCCAGGCCGTAACGTAACACTTTCGGACTGGGCGTTCCTCGTTTTGTGCTTATCGCGTTCACTTCCTAAAAGCAGCTCGGAACCAGGGCCGGACTAACTAGTGGCAAAAGTAGCAGATGCTACGGGCCCCACATTTTCGAGGGCCCCGCCCGCACTAAATGCTTGCCAGTCTGGTGAAATCGGCTTCTCACGACTGTTAGACTGAGTTTTGGGTCGACGATCCATTTACACTTAAATCAATGACGTCAGCCATCAATCTTCAGTTCTTTGACCAAGTACTGTGGATTGAGTTCATAATGGCGCATTTCCTAAAAGCTCTGAACCCAGTTTCATTCTGATAATAAAATTTACTTTGTACTTTGAGTTTTCGGGAAATTCCTTTGATTCTTAGAACAAACATAGACTTCCAGCTCCCGGTAGCAGTCCGTCCTCAAACACACTCACAGCCAATCAGCGCGTACCACTGGGAGAATCATGCTCTCATTGGTTGAGAAGTGTCAGTGGGTGGGACGGTGTGCGGGAACAAATTTGCTCGTGTTAAATATAGAAAATCTAAATTTAAGTTGTAGTTTTCTAATTTTTGACATTTGAAATTGATACCTACATGTAAGCAATACTATTACTGAAGTGTCGTATTATCTGGCTGTACAGCAAATGAAAAAATTGAATTGCTTTACAATGCAACTAAATAATTTATCTTTTGGTACTTAAATGTGCATTTTTAAAAATTCAGGGCCCCTTTATAACATATGCTACAGCCTAATCCGGCCCTGCTCGGAACACAGGGTGAATGGACGATTTTTTCAGAAAGCTCTCTCCAACTTTCTCCTTGCAGGCTCCCACTACGCTCCTCACAATAGGAGTATTTGTACCCCACAGGAACTCTTCCGGCGACACACACAAAATGCAGGTGGAACACAGCAGGCCAGGCATTTGTGTTCCATAATTTCACACTAGTATCAGACCCCCACACCACTCCCTGTGTCTAATAATCATCTAATTTCACACTGGTATCAGACCCCCACACCTCTCCCTGTGTGTAATAATTATCTAATTTCACACCGGTATCAGACCCCCACACCTCTCCCTGTGTGTAATAATCATCTAATTTCACACCGGTATCAGACCCCCACACCTCTCCCTGTGTGTAATAATCATCTAATTTCACACTGGTATCAGACCCCCACACCTCTCCCTGTGTCTAATAATCATCTAATTTCACACTGGTTTCAGACCCCCACACCTCTCCCTGTGTGTAATAAACATCTAATTTCACACTGGTATCAGACCCCCACACCTCTCCCTGTGTCTAATAATCATCCAATTTCACACTGGTATCAGACCCCCACACCTCTCACTGTGTGTAATAATCATCTAATTTCACACTGGTATCAGACCCTCACACCTCTCCCTGTGTGTAATAATCATCTAATTTCACACTGGTATCAGACCCCCACACCTCTCCCTGTGTGTAATAATCATCTAATTTCACACTGGTATCAGACCCCCAGACCTCTCCCTGTGTCTAATAATCATCTAATTTCACACTGGTATCAGACCCCCAGACCTCTCCCTGTGTGTAATAATCATCTAATTTCACACTGGTATCAGACCCCCAGACCTCTCCCTGTGTGTAATAATCATCTAATTTCACAATGGTATGGGACCCCCACACCTCTCCCTGTGTGTAATAATCATCTAATTTCACACCGGTATCAGACCCCCACACCTCTCCCTGTGTGTAATAATCATCTAATTTCACAATGGTATGGGACCCCCACACCTCTCCCTGTGTGTAATAATCATCTAATTTCACACTGGTATCAGACCCCCACACCTCTAATCATCTAATTTCACACTGGTATGGGACCCCTGTGTCTAACAGATTAATGAATTCCCTGCCACCACCAAGATCTCATGGCTCGGAATGCCAGCTGTTTACCGTTCACCTGTGCTGTGCACAACATGCATTTTGAATTAACTTTCATTCACGTATTTATGGTAATATTTTGTTCCTATGTGCTGTGTGTTTAGCGGGCGCTGCACGGTCCAGATGAACATTGTTTTCTTTTGTTGTAAATACAGTATGTATTGTCAGATGACAAGAAACTTGAACTTTCACTCTCTTGTCTCCACCTTTCTCTCACCCCGACTCCATCGGCCAGTCAAACCCACCTCGTCTGGATCCACCCATCACGTGCCAGCTTTCATCCCATGTAGTGTAATCGCTAGCGTAACACTATTACAGCACCAATGACCCAGGTTCAATTCCCGCTGCTGTCTCTGAGGAGTCTGTACATTTCCCCTGTGACCAAATGGATTTCCTCCCACATTCCAAAGAATGGGTTAGGGTTCGTAATCAGAATTACTTTATTGCAAGTCTGTGAAACGTACCAAAATTGATTTTTTTCACGTAGTTCAGTCTAGTTTTTGTACTGTGTCATGTAACACCATGGTACTGAAAAACGTTGTCTCGTTTTCACTATGTACTGTACCAGCAGTTATTGTCGAAATGACAATAAAAGTGACTTGACTTGACTTGTGGTTCAAATCAAGCACAAAACACGGGACAGTACCAGACAGAACAGACAATACTACATTTGCAACATGCTGGAGGAACTCAGCAGGTCAGGCAGCATCCGTGGAAACGAACAGTTAACGTTTCGGGCCGAGACACTTCAGTCCTGACGAAGGGCTGTTCATTTCCACGGATGCTGCCCGACCTGCTGAGTTCCTCCAACGTGTTGTACATGTTGCCTGGACCCCAGTATCTGCAGAGTATTTTGTGTTTACAATATTACATTGATTGGCCTTATCTCAAATAATAACGAGGCAGCCTATAGAGATGAAGTCTTCACCCCGACACAGTGGTGTCGAGAGAAAAACCTCTCCTTCAATGTCACAAAAACAAAGAAGCTGGTTGTGGACTACAGGAGGAATGAGACAGACATTAATGCATCTGGGGTTGAGAGGGTGAACAGCTTTAAGTTCCTCAGCATACACATCACCGAGGATCTCACACGGTCTGTACAGACTGACTGTGTGGTGTAAAAAGCACAACAGTGTTTCTTTCACCTCAGACGGTTGAAGAAGTTTGGCATGAGTCCCCAGATCCTAAGGACTTTCTACAGGGGCACAATTGAGAGCATCCTGACTGGCTGCATCACTACCTGGTATGGGAACTGTGCCTCCTTTAATCACAGGACTCTGCAGAGAGTGGTGCGGACAGCCCAGCGCATCTGTAGTTGTGAACTTCCCACTGTGCAGGACATTTACAGTGACAGGTGTGTGAAAAGGGCCCGTGGTCACCCCAACCACAAACTGTTCCAGCTGCTACCATCCGGGAAACCGTACCACATAAAGGCCAGGACCAACAGGCTCCGAGACAGCTTCTTCCACCAGGCCATCAGACTGATTAACTCACACTGATACAGTTATATTAACTGTCCTGTTGTACATACTGTTTATTACAAATTACTATAAATTTCACATCACACATTCAGACGGAGGTCATAACATGAAGATTTTTATTCCTCATGTATGTGAAGGATGTATTAAATAAAGTCAATTCAATAGCAACCAACAATTACAAGACAATAGTACAAACAGCCACGAGCAATCAACAATTACTGGAACGGTCACAGGCACAAATATCAATAATCACACTTAAATAACAGGACAAGGAGAGCTGAACGACCATTTAACTAACGGACGTGGTGCAGGGACAGTTAGAGTGCTACACCTGAGTGAGTTTTGTTGAGAAGCTGGAGAGATGACAAGCAGCACATCGACATGAAACACGGTCGTGGGAAAGCAGCATCCGTCATCAGAGATCCTCAGCTCCACCCAGGCCGTGCTCGTTTCCCACTGCTGTCATCGGGCAGAAGGGACTCGCACCGCCAGGTTCTACAACAGTTACTACCCCTCAACCATCAGGCTCTTAAACTAAGGGGAGAGTTGCACTCTTATGGACTCTTATCATTGAAAAATTCCTGCAACCAATGATCTCACTTTGAAGACTCTTTATCTTGTTATCTCATGTTCTCGTTATTTATTGCTATTTATTTATATTTGCATTTGCACAGTTTGTTGTATTCTGCACTCTGGCTGATCTTTCACTGATCCTGTTATTGTAATTATTCTAACGATTTGTGTATGCACACAAGGAAGTGAATTGTGTATAGTGGTGTGCGTGCGTGTCTACGCGCACTTTGATAATAAAGTTTACTCTAAACGTTACTCCTGGTGGTGATGGTAATTTGGTGAAGAGGTGAAAGCATCCGTGTTGTCCCAGTTCTGCTCACCAGACCTAGAATACCTTGCAATTACAGCATGTGCCGTCCATTTTACCTGCCACGGGGAATTTCTGTCATCATTTTGGTAGTGGTGTACATTCCAGCTCAGGCCAATGTCAAACAGGCTCTGGATGATCAATATACACAAAACAGCACATCCCCACACCTTCACCATCACTTTGGGGATTTTAAAAAGTCACTTTGAAAAAGTCACTAAATAATTACCATCAACAAATCACCTGTAGCACCCAAGGAAATAACACACTGGAGAACTGTTACACCTCCATCACCAGGCTATCCCACATGCTCACGTCGGGAATACTGATCACCCGGCTGTACGTCTACTCCGAGTACAGGCAGAGACTGGAGACTGCAGCACCAGTAGTGAGGACCAAGAGGGTTTGGACAAGGGAAGCACAGGATCACCTACAGGACGGCTTTGAATCGGTGGACCGGACTGTATTCAGGGATTCACCTTCGAGCCTGGATGAGTATGCTGCTGTTGTTACCGACTTCATTAAAACCTGTGTGGATGAGTGTGTGCCTATGAAAACTTGCTGTACGTTCCCAAACCAACAGCCGTAATGAACCAGGAGGAAACACGAGGAAATCTGCAGATGCTGGAAATTCAAACAACACTCACAAAATGCTGTTGGAACACAGCAGGCCAGGCAGCATCTATAAGGAGAAGCACTGTCGACGTTTCGGGCCGAGACCCTTCGTCAGGACTCAAACACTAACATATCAGGGACCTCAGCTACTCCCACACCCGCCTCCGAAAACTCTAACGACAAGTAACGGGTAGTCATCAGAGCTCTTGGACACCGAGCGGCGTCAATGGTAAATGCGTCAAATGGTTGTGGAAGGATCAGACTTTTCTGCCCTCGCTGGAGGACTCATCAGACCCCTCCTTCGGCTCGCTCCGCCGACACGAGAGCAACTCCGCCCTCTGCAACTGGAAACTCGGCCTCCGACTTCTCGGAAAGTACGGACGGCCCCAGTGATAACAGGCTGATCCACTCCCGTTGCGCCAGCACTATTCTGAACTAATGCTACATCTTTTCCCGTCGCTTGGTCAAACTTTCGTTTCCTGATCATAACTTTCCCTCATGCTTTAACAATGCTTAAAACTCCAATCAACAATTCACGTGGGCTGCGGTGTCCCCCCCTCCCAGAGCACAAACGTTAGCTACGTGTACTCTCTTTGAATCGTTCGATCCCTCCGGCGTCCATATCTTTAACCACTTTCCCAGACAACAGTTCAGCTCAGGTTTAAATACAAACCTACTTAATGCTTAGAGCAATCACACAGCATCCATCAAACTCAATCCACGACGATACCCCTTTTACTGAGCGGCTCTACGAATAGCCCCTCACTAATAGCCCCCGGACTCTGCGCCGAGTACCCACCGCTCTCCATTTTCACTCGTTAAGGCGTCTCGGACTTTGCTCCCGCCAGATCCGTGAGGTTAGGATGTCTCGCCCACCCAAACCCCGGTTTGTGTGATTCCTCTGCATAGGCCGTCGGCAAGACATAACGGAAAGAACACTGCATAAAATTATAATGAAGTTTATTTATGAACGTTAACTTGAGCAAACGATTAGTAAAGAAGAAAAAAAAACCAAAAAGGGCCAGTGTAATTAGACAGTCAAACCTGCAGAGGCAGGCAGAAGCCCAAATCTTCCAAAAGCCGTATTCACTGATCCCGGTAGACCTCTGCCATCGAACCGCGTTTTCCCACCGGATCGAATCCGGTTCTCCCTTCATCTCCCGCCGAACAAAAAAAGACCCCAGCCGTCAGGTGTCAGTTGCTCCCCCAGCCGTCTCCAGAACAGCCTCCCCGTCCCACTCTCCTGATTGGATGACCTTATCTTTAACAGTAACCCAAACACTGCTGCTACAGGAAGCCCATTACATGAACTTCGCAACATTGGCGTTAAAACCCTCGGCGGGGCGTTACATCTGTATAAACTATAGAGACTGTTTGCATGAAACCCCTGGAGATAAATAGTTTCCGAGAAACTCAACTATCCCGTCTGGGTAAACGATCATTCCACAGTCAAAATCACGAAGTTTACTTTTCTTCCCCATTCTCATGTTTGGTCTGAACAACAACTGAACCTCTCGACCGTGTCTGCATGCTTCTATGCACTGAGGTGCCGCCACGTGATTGGCTGATTGGATATTTGCATTAACGAGCAGGTGTACACGTGTACCTAATAAAGTGGCCACTGAATTATGCCACTGAAATTTCCCAGCTCGCCCTCGCCTGCACATTGACAGCACAGACAGGGAGAAGAGGATGAGGGTGGGGAACATGGGTGAGTATGGAGAGCATGTTGGATTGGCGGAAAATGTAAACGGTGCCGGACGGGGAAGTCGTGGAGGTGGGTGTGTTGGGTTACTCACTGGTAACCTCCAGCTGGACACTGGAATCGTGGTTGTTGTCGGGCGCCACCTCGACAAAGCAGTTGTAGCTGCCGATGTCCGACAGCTTGACGCCGTGCAGCAACAGCGAGACGTTGCCCACTTGGAACTGGTCTTTGAAGAGCTGGGTGCGGCCCTGAAACCTGGAATCCTGCTGCTCGTTCTCATCCTGTGTGAAGCGGTAGAGGTGCACGAGGGCCCCGTCCTTGGTCCAGCGGATCTCCTTGTCCCGAAGGTCCATGGTCGGGGTCACCTGGCATTCCAGCACCACGTGGGAGCTGACTTGTGCCATTATCGGAATCTGGGAACAAGCCACCTGTAACTGCTCTGCAACGACAAGGGGGCCTGGAATTACTGACGGCACTCGTACAGGGTGATTCCAGATTGTTTAACGACATTCCCAGTACGCAAGTGTAATGCAAAACAAATAATAGTTACTCCAGATCCGGTGCAGCAGAAAAAAGCACGATAATAAAAACACAATAAACGCGAGAATCAGAATCAGGTTTATTTTCACCAGCACGTGATGTGAGATGTGTTAACTTAGCAGCAGCAGTTCAATGTAATACATAATACAGGGAAAAATAATAAACAAATAATAATAAATGAAAAAATAAGTAAGTAAATCTATTACAGTGTATTACAGTAAATCTATATTGAATAGATTAAAAACGTGCAAAAAAATACTGTACATTTAAAAAAGTGAGGCAGTGGCTCAATGTCCATTTAGGAATCAAATGGCAGAGGGAAAGAAGCTGTTCCTGAATCGCTGAGTGTGTGCCTTCAGGCTTCTGTACCTCCTACCTGATTGTAACAGTGAGAAAAGGGCATGCCCTGGGTGTTGGGGGTCCTTAATAATGGACGTACACCCCTGAGGTGAACTTTTTGATCGTCAGCAAGGAAGAGATGTTATCACCAATCTGCACAGGTTGTGGTCTTCCGGTTGGGAAGTCGAGGATCCAATTGCAGAGGGAGATACAGAGGCCCAGGTTCTGCAGCTTCTCAGTCAGGATTGTGGGAATGATGGTGTGGAATGCTGATTTATAGTCGATGAACAGCATCCTGACGTAGGTGTTTGTGTTGTCCAGGTGGTCCAATGTCATGTGGAGAGCCATTGAGATTGCATCTGCTGTTGACCTGTTGTGGTGATAGGCAAATTGCAATGGGTCCAGGTCCTTGCTGAGGCAGGAGTTCAGTCTAGTCATGACCAAACTCTCAAAGCATTTCATCACTGTAGATGTGAATGCTACCGGGCAAACGCCATTGAAGCAGCTCACATTATTCTTCTTATGTACTGATATAATTGTTCCCTCCCCTTTTGAAGCTAGTGGGAACTTCCAGCCATAGCAGTGAGAGGTTGAAAATGTCCTTGAATACTCTCACCAGTTGGTTGGCACAGGTTTTCAGAGCCTTACCAGGTACTCCATTGGGATCTTCCACCTTGCGACGGTTCACTCTCTTTAAAGACAGCCTATCATTGGCCTCTGAGACGGAGATCACAGGGTCATCAGGTGCAGCACGGATCTTCACAGCTATGGTTGTGTTCTCCCTTTCAAAGCGTGCACAGAAGGCGTTGAGTTCATCTGGTAGTGAAGCATCGCTGCCATTCATGCTATGGGGTTTCGCGTTGTAGGAAGTAATGTCTTGCAAACCCTGCCAGAGTTGTGGTACATCCGATATCGCCTCCAACCTTCTTCAAAATTGTCTCATCGCTCTTGAGGGCCTGTGCGACTGAGCTGGGAGAACCATTACAGCGCATCTTCAACATGAGCCTGGAGCAGAGAAGAGTACCCAGACAGTGGAAAACATCCTGTATTGTCCCGGTACCGAAGAAACCACAACCAAAGGAGTTGAATGACTTCAGACCTGTTGCCTTGACGTCGCACGTGATGAAGACCATGGAGCGGCTGATAATACAGAATCTGAGGCCACAAACCAGGCACGCCCAGGATCCTCTTCAGTTTGCGTATAAGGAGAAGGTGGGAGTGGAGGATGGTATCACGTATTTGCTGCACAAATCACTCTCTCACCTAGAGGGGGTCAGTTGTGCTGTGAGGATTACATTCCTTGACTTCTCCAGTGCCTTTAACACCATCCAGCCCAAGATCTTAAGGCACAAACTAACGGAGATGGGAGTAGACTCTCACATGGTGGATTGGATAGTGGACTACTTGACAGATAGACCTCAGTATGTGCGGTTGGGAGACTGTAGGTCTGACACGGTGGTCAGCAGCACAGGGGCGCCGCAGGGAACCGTACTCTCTCCGGTCCTGTTCACCCTGTACACATCAGACTTCCAATATAACTCAGAGTCCTGCCATGTGCAGAAGTTCGCTGATGACACGGCCATAGTGGGGTGTGTCAGGAATGGACAGGAGGAGGAGTATAGGAAACTGATACAGGACTTTGTGATATGGTGCAACTCAAACTACCTGCGTCTCAATATCACCAAGACCAAGGAGATGGTGGTGGACTTTAGGAGATCTAGGCCTCATATGGAGCCAGTGATCATTAATGGAGAATGTGTGGAGCAGGTTAAGACCTACAAGTATCTGGGAGTACAGTTAGACGAGAAGCTAGACTGGACTGCCAACACAGATGCCTTGTGCAGGAAGGCACAGAGTCGACTGTACTTCCTAAGAAGGTTGGCGTCATTCAATGTCTGTAGTGAGATGCTGAAGATGTTCTATAGGTCAGTTGTGGAGAGCGCCCTCTTCTTTGTGGTGGCGTGTTGGGGAGGAAGCATTAAGAAGAGGGACGTCTCACGTCTTAATAAGCTGGTAAGGAAGGCGGGCTCTGTCGTGGGCAAAGTACTGGAGAGTTTAACATCGGTAGCTGAGCGAAGGGCGCTGAGTAGGCTACGGTCAATTATGGATAACTCTGAACATCCTCTACATAGCACCATCCAGAGACAGAGAAGCAGTTTCAGTGACAGGTTACTATCGATGAAATGCTCCTCAGACAGGATGAAGAGGTCAATACTCCCCAATGCCATTAGGCTTTACAATTCTACCGCCAGGACTTAAGAACTTTTTAAAAGCTATTATTAATGCTTTTTGAGATGGTGATTTAGATGCATATCATTTTTTTTTTTACTGAGTTAAGTATTGTATGTAATTAGTTCTGCTACAACAAGTGTATGGAACATTGGAAAAAAAGTTGAATTTCCCCATGGGGATGAATAAAGTATCTATCTATCTATCTATCTATCTATCTATCTATCTGAATTAGCCCTCCGCAAATCATACCTGGTTTTCTGGTACAGATCTGGGTCGCCAGACTTGAATGCCACAGTTCTAGCATTCAGCATATGACGTACCTCCCGGTTCATCCACGGTTTTTGGTTTGGGAATGTACAGTAACTCTTTGTAGGCACACACTCATCCACACAGGTTTTCATGAAGTCAGTAACAGCTGCAGCCTATATAGATAATATACAGAGATTGAATGCATGTCCATAAAGTGACTGACAGGAAATGGTAAAGTAGTGGTGGTTGGGGGGTGTGGAGGGGTGGGTTAGTGGGTGGAGGTGTTGATCAGCCTTACTGCTTGGGGGAAGTAACTGGTTTTGAGTCAGTTGGTCCTGGCGTGGATGATACGTAGCCTCCTCCCTGATGGGAGAGGGGAAACGTTTCATGAGCAGAGTGAGTGGCATCAGTCATGATGTTCCAGCCACCCCTCCACACGCTCAGCCACCCCTCCACACGCTCAGCCACCACTATTTTATCATTCCGTCAGTCACTTTATGTACAGACACTCCTATACCTCGTGTCACTTTACGGATATACATTCAATCTGTGTATATAAGCTATCTCATGTCTTTGATGCAAAGGTCAATGCATTTGACACTGACCACCAATCAGATGTCTGGTTAGAGGATCGATGGTGTAGGAGTTACTGGGGGGATGGGGAATGGAGGACGAGTGGGAGGGTGTGGAGAGACAATGGCATCACCCTCTCCCATCAGAAACCAATCAGATTCACAAGCACCGTCACCAAAATTGATCCCACACCATGCCAACTGCAAACGGAAGGCAGGCCGGCCCAGCGCACAGTCTAACAGAGGCGCGAGAGTCACTCACCGGTCTGGACTTGATGGATGAAACCGAGGATGAGGAGAGGCAGCAACACTGAGGACTCCATCACAGCAAACCGACACACCGCCGCCTGGACACAGCCTGAAAGGCAGAATTTCCCACCAGGATTGGTACCCAGAAGAGAAAGAGCCAATCTGCTCACCCTCCTCACCCCATGAGAAATGGCAGATGTGGAAATCTTGAGGAACACTCAAAATGCTGGAGGAACTCAGCAGGGATTTTGATATTTTGGGCCAAGATCCTTCATCAGGACTGAAATCGATTTCTCTAACTCCCAGTGACTTCTACCCCTCCTACCTTCTGTCTTTTTCCATTCCTCACTCTGGTTCCCCTCTCATCCACCCTACAATTCCCATTGGGTCCCCTACTCCTTCCCTTTCCCCAAGGCCCACTCTCCTCTCCCAGATATCTGTCACAACCACAGACTCGGCGGGGCAGCAGATACGGCAATTGCACTCGTGAATATGCTCGTGCCCGCTAATTATTATTTCACTGTGTTAGTATTTAACTCTATTCATTCCGTCGGAGTACTGGCCGAGACTTGGATACAGTCATAGCTACACTTCGTTACCTGCATTCCGGTTTGCCTCAGAGAACTGGACAATCCAGCCGCTGACTCCGAAGGCTAGCGGGATTCGTTTCATTCTTAGTTGTCCGTTTCAGCCGCAGTGTAGGCTTCGTTTTCCAATCGAGTGTTTTGGTCAATGGCCCTGTTTTGGCCTAGTGTTTATTTATTTATTTTCCCTTTAACTTTGTTCACATAAAACTCTGTGAGATATCGGCCTGCTTCAGCGCCTCTCACTCCGCACTTGGGCCATATCCGCATCTGTTGACAGTCTCAATGAGATCCTGTCTTATTCTTCTCAATCGCAGCAAGTACAGGCCCAGGGTCATCAAACCCTCCTCATATGTTAACACTTTCAATCCCAGAATCATTCTTGTGCACCTCCTCTGGACCATCTCCACATCCGTTTCCTCCAAGTCCCACCCATTCCCTTTCTGTCACCTGAGCAGGGGAACTCAGAGGGTGATGTGGTGGAGGGTTCGGGGGTGGGGGAGGCCACAGGGGTTTGGGGGATGTGGAGAAGCTTACAGAGATAGTGTAGTGGGAAGTACTGGTAATGTCCATGGTAGTATCTGGAGGGTCACAGGACACCGGATCAGTGAAACAGGCCCTTCTTCCCATTTAGTTTGTGCCAATCTATTAATCAACCTGGAGAACCAACAGAAACCTGTCAGTTCAGGGAGAGGTCCCTCGCCGCAGATGCAGTATGACTCGGTGGAAGTGGAAGTGGTCGAAATGGGGGCCACAGTGATCACTGGCCACCAGGATGGTGGTGTCTGTGGCACAGTGAGGGTGCCAGGGGCAGCTGTCAGCCCGGAAGGCAGGTGAAATGGTACCAACAAAACCTGTGTAGAATTAGTTTTTGTCATGTGATGGAAACAGAGTGAAAACGGTTGTTTGTGTCATCGGCTGACACAGGTGGGCAGCCACAAGTGTCACCTGGGGCCAACATAGCATGCCCACGATGCATTAACCCTTACCCATGCACCTTTGGGATGTGGGAGGAAACCAGAGCACCTGGAGGAAACCCATGCGGGTTAATAGGTTTCAATGAGATCTCCCCTCATTTTTCTAAACTTTCATTCCTGGGATCATTTTCACGAACCTCCTCTGAACCCTCTCCAGTGGCACCACAACTTTTCTTAAATAAGGGGCCCAAAACTGCTCACAATACTCCAAGTGTGGTCTGAGCAATGCTCCACAGCACCCCCAAGCTCACCGCCTCTCAGTTATCCAGTCTCCACACTCTTCTCTTGCAAGGACTCCACCCCCTGTCCTCTCCGGCTCCTTTGTATCTGCTTTGGAACGCTTCGGAATGCTTGTTAAGCATGGCTTCCCCTCCACGGATAGGGTCATAGCACAGAAACAGACCCTTCTGGTCCGAGCCGAACCCCAGCAACCGGCACCCCGACTACAGCCCTCCACACCCTGCCCGCCTCGGACCCTCTTCACTCCAAAGAGAAAAAGTGTGGTTTCACCAGGGTTTTAGGGTACCGCAAAATTACCTCACTGCCCCTGAACGACTGACTAATGGAGACCAACTCACCGTATGCCTTCTTAACCACCCTAGCAACTTGGACGGCAACTTTGAGGGGCTTGTCCATGATCCCTGTTCCCTCTGTTCCCCAGAATCCTGTCCTCTGCCTCCAAGTTTGACCTTTCAGAGTGTAAAGGGGGGTTTCTTCTTTATCTTTGTTACTGCCTATGTTAATCAAAATGGCTTCTCTGTTAAAAGTAGGAATGCTTGAGGGGGTGAGAGAGAGAGGACGCGATGCTGTAAACTGGGGCGAGGAACGGACCCCAAGCATGAAGTGGTTTGGACTTTGATAAGTTTGGCGCCTTTTCTTTATTTTTTTTCCTTCATATATACTGTATCGTTATTAATCACTTAGTTATAAACCTTTATAAAGTTATAAACCTTTATAAATTGTACTCATTTAATCGCATATGGTGTACTGTCTGTTTTTGGGCGAGGCAGGGACATTACACAGCATCCACACAAGCTGATTACCCAGTTTGGCGGGGCCGAAGGCTGCTCCCCCTAGACTAGAACGAGCAGAGCGAGCCTGAGGCGACCCAGGGGGTTACATTGCTAGTGTAAAGGGGGGTTTCTTCTTTATCTCTGTTACTGCCTATGTTAATCAAAATGGCTTCTCTGTTAAAAGTAGGAATGCTTCTTTGTCGCGAGAGAGTGCTGGAAGCTTGTTTGAGTTAAAATTTACTGATAACGAGAATTGTATTCCAGTGTAAACCAACTGGGATTAATGTTGTTCTTTCTTCTGAGTCTGTAAGCTGTTGTTGGCGGGCATTTTGGGGTGCTCGTCCGGAATTGATTTCTGTGGAAGCTGTGCAATTCTCCCGAGGCTCTTGTTTGAATTTGGTATCGGCCCTTCCCAGGCTTCGGGAATTGAAGGGGGTCGATCAGTTTAATTTTTGCCTAGTTGGAAATGTTACGGGAGACGCAGGCTTGTACCGTGAATGTCACTTTGCCTGAATGAGGCGGAACTATGACGTCAGTCACAAGCTGCGTGTGTGAGAGAGAGGCAGAGATAGAGAGACTGAGAGAGGGGGGGGAGGGGGGGGAGAGAGAGAAAGAGAGACAGAGGGAGAGAGAGACAGTGAGAAAGAGAGACAGAAGGGAGAGAGACAGAGAAAGACAGAGAGACAGAGAGAGAGAGACAGAGAGGGAGAGAGACAGAGACAGAGGGAGAGAGACAAAGAGAGAGACAGTGAAAGAGAGAGAGACAGTGAGGAAAGAGAGAGAAAGAGAGAGACAGAGAGAAAGAGAGAGACAGACAGAGTGAGAGAGAGACAGACAGAGACAGATTGAAAGAGAGAGAGACAGGGAGACGGGAGAGGGAGGAGGGAGAGGGGAGAGGGAGAGGGAGAGAGAGAGAGAGAGAGATGAGAGAGAGAGAGAGAGAGAGAGGAGAGAGAGAGAGAGAGAGAGAGAGAGAGAGAGAGAGAGAGAGAGAGAAGACAGGCTGTTGAAGCTTCAGCTTGTCACTGCTATGGTCTGGAACTCTTCGATGCCCAGACGATCGGGTTGATCATCGGCACACGGTGCCCTACGATGTGTGACTGTCATTCCATATAATCCATAATCCGTGTTTGTGGATTTGTTGGAGTGTCCTGTGGTATCACTTTTGTTGACCTTTACCTGGAATCAGGGTATTGTGGTAACCGCCTTAAAAACGATACTCCTGTGACTGTCACCTGGTGATGTTTCTAAGTGGATTTCGTACAACACGGACGGATAGGATCTTCGACGACTGTTATTTCGTTACCAGCGTGGAACTGGCAATTCTTTCTCATTCTCTCTCTCTCTCTCCCCCCCCCCCCAACTCTCTCCCTCTCCCTCTCCTCCCTCTCTCTCTCTCCTCTCTCCCCCCTCCTCCTCCCCCCCCCCCCCGGGAATTTCTGTGTGGATTACAAATCTCTCTCCCATCATTCATTCCGTGCATTACTGAACTTTTCTACTTTACCATCTGAATCTCAAGACTTAAGTAATTCTTCCTAAACTTGACTGTTTGGGGGCCGCACACACACACACAAACACTGTTAACTTTTGTTTATTTCATTTAAGTTTCTATATACTGAGTAGATACTAATAAAGACAGTGGTTTTTACACTAAAACACCACTCAGTGTGCAATCTATTTCTTCTGTAACAGAAATGTCAGCCAAATGTCACAGCGGAAGGGAGGGCCGCCTTAAATAATAGTAAAAGCAAATACTTCATTGACCCCGAGTAGGAAATTCTTTCGTTAGAGCAGCAACACGGAAAACACACTGAGCAGTGTGTAGACTAAACTAATAACAAAGTAGGGGAATAATAACGTACACAGTACTAATTTACCAATGTGCAATAATTTCCAATGATGTACGAAACAGTAAGTCAGAGACTATTGTACAGTGAGGTGTGTTCTTTTGTCGCAGATGAACTGTTCGGGAGGATGTACCCGATTGTCCATAATGGATAACAGATTGTTTAGTGACCTCTTCTCCACCCCCTAACTCACAAGAGTCCGGTTGTAGACAAGGATGAACTCTTAATAAGTTTATTTAGTCTTTTTTGCATCACCAGCACCGATGCTGTCCCCTCCCCGCCATAAAGCCGCAAAGGGAATTGCTCTCAACACCACGTGAACACAAGGAAACTGGTGGGGCCAGCTTACGTCCTGTGGTCTGAAACAGCCCTGCAAGTTCATTTTTATTCACAACATGGCAAAGGAGCAGTGATCAAATACCCGAGTACAGTATTCCCTTCGCTCTACACGATATCTGCCTCCATCGCTGGACGTTCAGCCCATCGGACCCGCCTCGACCAAAATTCAAAGTATCTGCATATACCACCCCCTAGATTCATATTCTTGCAGGCATTCCCAGTAAATACAAAGAAACAGTAGAATCAATTCAGATATCTGATGGCGGGGGTGGTGGGGGTGGTGGGCGGAGAAGTTGTTTCTGAAATACATGCTCTCTGCTATTAGACATTTCAATCCAGGGAATAAGATTATGAGACGCTCTTTATCCGTGCTTCTCGCAATCTTATAAACCTTTGGCTATTATTTTTAAATACAATTGAACTCTGCATAACGCTTTGTCCTTGATCTAGGAATTAATAAATGTGAAGATCTTGTGAAGATGTTTTCATTGTGAATAAAGTTTATTTTGGTTTTTAAAATGTAAATCTTACACATTTTATATATAGATTACCACTTGTTGAAATAGAAGCATTTTGTGTGTGTGCGTGTGTGTTTGTTGTGTTAATACCGCAACTTCTGTATTTTCTGAATAATATAAGGAAATATAGGAAGGTAAAAGCTGTATCTTATGGTACTAAAAAGCAAATAAACATACTGTAGCAAAAAATGTAAATCTCTATCAGATCTTCCCTCGGCCTCCACCAGTCCAGAGAAAACCTGTACAAAAAGGACGGGTTGCACTTGAATCCGAGGGGGACCAATATCCTGGCGGGAAGATCTGCTAAGGGTATTGGGGAGAGTTTAAACTAGAATTGCTGGGGGGGGGGGGGGGGGGGAACCGAACAGAAGTGTCGGAGGAAAGGGTGGTTGGCTCACAAATGGAGAAGGCTTGTAGACAGTGTGAAAGGGGGTATAGGCAGGTGATAGAGAAGGGACGCACTCAGACTGATGGTTTGAGATGTGTCTGTTTTAATGCGAGGGGTATCATGAATAAAGCGGATGAGCTTAGAGCGCGGATCAGCACTTGATGATGCTGTGGCCATTACAGAGATTTGGATGGTGCAGGGGCAGGAATGGCGACTTTCAAGTGCCGGGCTTTAGATGGTTCAGAACGGACAGGGAGGGAGGCAAAAGAGGTGGGGGAGTGGCACTGTTGATCAGAGATAGTGTCACGGGCTGCAGAAAATAAGGAAGTCATGGAAGTCTACGGAGTCTCTGTGGGTGGAAGTTAGGAACAGGGATGGGTCGATAACTCTACTGGGTGTTTTTTTATAGACCACCCAATAGTAACGGGGATATCGAGGAGCAGATAGGGAAACAGATTCTGAAAGGAGTAATAATAACAGGGTTGTTGTGGTGGGAGATTTTAATTTCCCAATTATCGGATTGGCATCTCCCTAGAGTGACTGTTTTAGATGGTGTGGAGTTTGTTAGGTGTGCTCAGGAAGGTTTCTTGACACAATATGTGGATAAGCCTACAAGAGGAGAGGCTGTATTTGATCTGGTATTGGGATATGAACCTGGTCAGGTGTCAGATCTCTCAGGTGAGAGAATAGGACCAATCAAGTGTGACAGTGGAAGGTGAGTATGGAACCAGAGGAGATAGCAGAGATAATTAATGAATACTGCTTCAGTATTCACTACGGAAAGGGATCTTGCCGATTGTGGGGATGACTTACAGCAGACTGAAAAACGTGTATGTAGATGTTAAGGATGTACTGGAGCTTTTGGATAGCATTAAGTTGGACAAGTCACCAGATGGGACCGGACGGGATGTACCCCAGGCTACTGTGGGAAGCGAGGGAGGAGATTGCTGAGCCTCTGGCGAAGATGGGAGAGGTTCTGGAGGATTGGAGGGTTGCAGATGTCGTTCACTTATTCAAGAAAGGGAGTAGGGATAGCCCAGGAAATTATAGACCAGTGAGTCTTACCTCAGTGGTTGGTAAGTTGATGGAGAAGATTGTGAGAGGCAGAATATGATTAGGAAGTCAGCACAGCTTAGTCAAAGGAGGTCGTGCCTTACGAGCCTGATTGAATTTTTTGAGGATGTGACTAAACACATTGATGAAGGTAGACCAGTAGATGTAGCATATATGGATTTCAGCAAGGCATTTGATAAGGTACCCTATGCAAGGCTTATTGAGAAAGTAAGGAGGCATGGGATTCAGGGGGACATTGCTTTGTGGATCCTGAACTGGCTTGCTCACAGAAGGCAAAGAATGGTGGTAGACAGGTCATATTCTGCTTATTGGTTGGTGACCAGTGGTGTGCGCCAGGGATCTGTTCTGGGACCCCTGCTCTTTGTGATTTTTATAAATGACCTGGATGAGGAAGGAAGTGGAGGGATGGGTTAGTAAATTTGCTGATTACACAAAGGTTGATGGTATTGTGGATAGCGTGGAGGGCTGTCAGAGGTTACAGCACAACATTGATATGATGCCAAACTGGGCTGAGAAGTGGTAGATGGAGTTCAAGTGTGAAGTGGTTCATTTTAGTAGATCAAATATGATGGCAGAATATAGTATTAATGGTAAGACTCTTGGCAGTGTGGAGGATCAGAGGGAACTTGGGGTCCAAGTCCATAGGACTCTCCAAGCAGTTGCACAGGTTGACTCTGAGGTTAAGAAGGCATACGGTGCATTTTTCTTCATCAATCGTGGGATTGAGTTTAAGAGGTGAGAGGTAATGTTGAAGCTATATAGGACCCCACTTAGGAGTACTGTGCTCCAATTCTGGTTGCTTCACTACAGGAAGGAGGTGGAAACCATGCAAAGGAGATTTATAAGGATGATGCCTGGATTGGGGAGCATGCCGTATGAGAATAGGTTGAGAGACCTTGGCCTTTTCTCCTTGCAGCGACAGAGGATGAGAGGTGACCTGATAGAGGTGTACAAGATAATGAGTCATTGTGTGGGTAGTTGGAGGCTTTTCCCCAGGGCTGAACTGGCTTACATGAGAGGGCATATTTTTAAGGCGCTTGGAAGTAGGTACAGAGAAGTTAAGCCTAACTGGAGTTCTAGCAAACAGCAATGTAACTCCCAGATCCCTCTGTTCTACCACACTCCTCAGTTCCTGTGTGCTTCACCGTGGGTGAGACCTACACTGGTCTGTCCTCCCAAAGTACAACACCTCACACATTCAATTCAATCTGCCAATTTTCAGCCCATTTTTCCAGCTGGTCCAGATCCCTCTGCGAGTCTTCCATTTCACATTCAAAGTATTATACCATAAAATAGCCCATCGAGTTTGCAGTGCCATTCCATCGTGGCTGATTTATTATCCCTCTCAACCCCATCTGCCCGCCTTCTCCCCATAACCTTTGACACCCTGATTAATCAAGAACCGATCAACCTCCAGTTTAAATACACCCAATGACTTTGCCCCCACAGCCACCTGTGGCAATGAACTCCACAGGGTCAGCACCCTCTGGCTAAAGAAATTGCTCCTCATCTCTGTTCTCAAGGTGTCCCTCTGTTCTGAGGCTGTGCCCTCTGGTCCTGGACTCCCCCACTACAGGAAATATCCTTTCCATGTCCACGCTATCTGGGCCTTTCAATATTTGATAGGTTTAAATGAGATCCTCCCCATCCTTGAAACTCCAGTGACTACAGGCCCAGCATCATCAAACGCTCCTCAAATATTCACCCTTTCATTCCCGTGAACTTTCTCTGATCCTTCTCCAGTGTCAGCACTTCCCAAGACTGCTCACTATACTCCAGGCGTGTCTGACCAATGCTGCATAAAGCCTCAGAGCCACATTCTTGCTTTTGTAGTCTAATCCTCTGAAAATGAAATGCTAACATTGCATTTCCTGCTGATTGCACCGTCTTAAATATTGATAATGATTCAAAAGCTGCTGATAGACCTGTTCTTTCGAGCATAAAAACGATGTATTAGACCATAGGACACAGGGGCAGAATTAGGCCATTCAGCCCATCAAGTTCACTGTGCTATTCCATCATGGCTGATCCTGTATCCCACTCAACCCCATATACCTGCCTTCTCGATCTACGCTTTGATACCCTGACCGATCAGGAAACGATCAACTTCTGCCTCGTACTTGGCCTCCATCACAGTCTGTAGCAGAGCATTCCACAGATTTACTACTCTCTGGCTATATAAAAGAAATGGTCATTACCTCCGTTCTAAATGGTCACGCCTTGAACTTGAGGCTGTGCCCTCTACTTCTGGATACCCCTACTCTAGGAAACACCCTCTCTAGTCTTTTCAACATTCAGTAGGCTATAGGTACTTTGAGGTGGGGAGATTCTACAGAGCCTCACTCCCACCTTCTCATGGACGGCCAGTTAACGTTGGCCTTGCTATGCAAACCCGCACCTGTAACTCTAACCATCGGGTCTCACAGCACTGAATCCAGTCCTTCCACCCATCTAGTCACTGCCCGTCCCAATGGTCTGCACCCGCACCAAAGCCTCCCATCCTGTGAGATGTTACATTAAAACAGGCAACCACCACCTCCACTGGAACTCATTCCACGTCTCACCACCCTCTGAGTGAAGAGGTTCCTCCTCAGCCACCCCTTAAGTACTTCACCTTTCACCCTTAACCCATGACCTCCAGTTCTAGCCTCACCCAACTTGCGTGCATTGATCCTGTCTCTATACCCCTCAGCATTTTATCTAACTCGGTCAGATCTGGTGGAAAGATTCAGCAGGTCAGGGAGCACTCTGAAAGAGTCGACGATGTTTTGGGTCCAGAGTGATAAAGGGAAAACAGCAGAGAGAGTGGTATCTGTGGGTGGCTCACCTCCCGGGAGCGTTACGTCCCCACTAAGGTGGGTGCAGAACCATTGCAGGGGCACCCAGCTATTGTCCTGCTGTTGAACCGGGTGGGGTGACAGCGCACCTCAGCCTGTATAAACACTACATCAGCCAGTCAGAAATGTGTAGAGTATTTATTCACAAAATAACAGCTGCTATTTTACAATTTAGAGATTGAGAAAAACACAATCTATCTCACAAGAGAGCTGGACTTTGAATATCCATGCAACACATACAAAATACTGCAGGAACTCAGCGTCTATGGAAAAAAGCACAGTCGACATTTCTGGCCGAGACCCTTCAGCAGGACTAGAGTAAAAAGATGAGAAGTCAAGAGTAAGGTGGGGGGGGGGGGGGGTGAAAACACAAGGTGATAGATAGGAAGGGGTGAAGTAAAGAGTTGGGAGCACCAGAGAGAGGTGACGGGCAGGCAAGGAGATAAGGTGAGAGGGGGAAATGGGTATTACCAGAAGATCGAGAAATCAGCTTCTCCAACCTCAGCGTGGCCTCATCATGGCAGGTTGGAATGGGAAGTGGAATTAAAATGGGTGGCCACTGGGAGTTCTCGCTTCTTCTGCGACAAAGCAGTTTTCCAATCTACGCTGGATCTCACTGATATACAAAAGACAACACTATGGGCATGTGGATACAACAGATGACCCCCATGGTCTCACAGGTGAAGCGTCGCCTCACCTGGAAGGACTGTTTAGGGCCCTGGATGGTAGTGAGGGAGGAGGTGTAGAGGTAGGTGAAGCACTTGTTCTGCTTGCAAGTGTAAGTGGCAAGATGGAGATCAGTGGGGAGGGATGAATGGACAAGGGAGTCGTGTAGGGACCGATCCCTGTGGAAAGCAGAAAGTGGATGGAAGGGGTGCTTGGTGGTGGGATCCCGTTGGAGTTGGCGAAGTTACGGAGAATTATGCGCTAGGCGCGGAGGCTGGTAGGCGAGGACAGGAGGAACCTTATCCCTAGGAGGATGGGGTGAGGGCAGATGTGCGCAAAATGGAAGAGATGCAGTTGAGGGCAGTGTTGATGGTGGAGGAAGGGAAACCTTTGGAACGTGGGAGGCAACTAGAAAACCTGGAGGAAACCTACAGGTCTCTGGTTTGTTTTTACACATCTATACTCATCTCCTCCTAACGAAGAGCAGTAGACAGCACCCTAACATGCTGCATCAGTACTTGCTACGGAAACTCTACAGTGGCAGACAGAAAGGCTCTATAGCCGGTAATCAAAATTGCCCAAAGCATCACTGGCACCCGCCTACCACTGCCAAGGATAGAGAGCACGCGCACACGCACACACACAGAGCAACATCATGACGAATCCCATCCATCCGCTCCCCCCCAACCACCAAATAACAGATGCCACAGGACTGTAGCAGTCAAACACAACTGCTTTACTACGTTATCAGTCTCTAATTGCCATTTGATTCCTGCTGCTGTCTGTCATACCTGCTCCCCATGGCCCTATGTTTCCTCCAGGTTGTCTCATTTCCTTCCACATTCCCAAGATGTGCGGGTTAGGGTTACTAAGTTCAGGACACGCTATGCGGACACCAGAAGCTTGTCTATACTTGCAGGCACAGCCCTCACTGATCTGATTTTATGCAAACTATGGATTTCACTCTATGTCTTTATGTAATTCCTCCAAGGGGACCTCAGTCTTGTCGTAGGGTCCAGAGACTTGTGTGCCTCAATGACCCAGAGAGCTACGTTGGCTGGACTCAGAGCCTCTTGGTAGGGCCACCCATGCCAAACAGGTAAAACGACACAGGCCAGACCAAGAGCGGTCCACTGGTCTTGCGGGTTTAGGTGTTCAGCTCAGGGCTAACAACACTGTCTGGTCAAAAAGTATTGTTCTGAAATGAAGAATCCTGAGACTCCACCCAGGATATGCATGACTGGCAGCAGTGAAAACCAAGGGAAGCTACTGTCACGATGAAGTAAACACTGTGCACCGTCACAGATCGAGCTTCATTTGACCCCTGAAGGACAACTTGGTACCATACCATAGGGGCTGAAATGTGCACCCTGACCCTGGACCCTGGGGCACAGCAGAGAAGACAGCCAAGGACAGAGAGAGATGGAAAATCTTTATTGCTGCCTTGAATGCCAGCAGTGACCAACTAACAGTAACGAACTAACTGCTGGGAGGTCAGGCATGAAGTGCTGACATTTCAGACCAAGACCGGAAAGGAAGGGGGCAGAAGCCAGAATAAGGTGGGGTGAGAGGGGAGGAGTACAAAGCAGGAATGGAAAGCCACCTGAGACCCTGCCTCTTCGGGCAGACAGAGTGAAGGTGCTCAGAGAAGGCACAAGACGCTGGAGGGGCTCAGCAAGTCAAGGTGTCCAAGCCAGTGCCCAAAATTTGGAGTCAAGGATGCGGATGGCTTGGTTGGTCAGCAAGGCATTAGATAATGCACTGGGGAGTGTGGGAAAGACCAGAACGTTTCTGGCCATAGTCACTGGTTCTCATAGATGAGTTGGTTGCCCAAACAGCACGAACTCTTTATGCTGAAGGAGCAACTTTACAAATCTTCAGAGACCCTCCCTTCTTTGGGAGGTGGAAGAAGGGGAATATCATCCCCTTGAAAGGGCACTTTTCAAACGTATGGAGATGAGAGTTTCTCTCAGTATCGTAGAACAGCACCTTCCCCTCACTGTAGTTGACATATATCCCAATCACCTGGATCTTCTCCTGGACGGACGGCTTGATGGAGATCTGTGCATTGGTGGTGTCGTTGACTCTGAACTCCTTCTCATGATATCCAATGGTCCAGAATCCATTGTGTGGACACAAAGGCATCTCCCCCTGCCTCGCTGTCTTATCCAAGGCCACTCCCAGGTCCCATTCCGAGTTTCTTTCCACTTGCACCTCCCAAAAGTGCCTGCCGGAGCTGAATCCTTCCTTTCCCAACACCGCTGGTATGGACCCAAACTCCTTGCTGCTCTCAGCAGGAATCCCCTGCCTCATGGCGTGGCTCACAGTGGTCAGATCGGGAGATACGTCCAGGTTCGGGTGTGCAGCCTCATTGTTCAGTGTCACAGAAACTAACAAGGTGGAAAGGAGAGGAGAAGGAAACGTTCAAGGCAAGATGATGAGAGTTAACCAACATCAACATTACACCCCTCTAACTCTGGGGCGTATTCTACTCCCTGCAGAACGTGCAGGAATTCTGGGATTGAAATCTAGGGTGTTCAATCAAAATGATCAGGTTTGTGGTGGAGAAAAGCCAATGGAGGGTGGACTCTGTTGGTCAGGGATGACCATGGGTGCTGCATCCTAGCTTTCTACGTTGAAGGTGATACGCAAGTCAGGAGAGTACGACATGGAGAGCAAGTTGCTGCCCATGCAGCAGGCTCCCTGTCTCCACGCAGCTGATGAATCCAAAGGAACGGCAGAGACTGCTATGGTTTGGCACAGGAGTTGCCTGCCAGCATTGAACTCATCACAGGGCTGCCTAATGGACTCAAGCTCCAGATTCCGCCCCACCCCTCGGGACTTACTCCCAAAGCCTTCTCCACGAGCGGGTACAGCCTCAAAGCAGCAGAGGCTTGAGCGCGGAGTTTTCCTGCTCTTAGATGGAAAACCGCAGCATTTCTGCATGGAGTGATTGGTTTTAAAGTGCCAGGAACCTGCCTCTGCCCCTTCTCCTGTCAGTAGAAACTGTTCCCCCAGGCTTAGTAGCTGAGCCACACGCGAGGGCCAGGAGCTGGATTTGGTTGCCAGAGGCTATTTGAGACGCATGCCACTGGGAGCTTTTAATAGGTGGTGGGACCTTATCCCCACTACACCCCCCTGCCCTGGCTGTAACAGCTTTAAGGAACCGGTGGGTGGGGTGGGAATGAACAGGTTATTCACGATCTGGGAAAGGGCCCTGAACCACATTCAACATCAATTTCCCAAAGGAGAAGTGGATAAAGGTGGGAAGCTGAGATTTCCAGGGGAGAGATCAGCACAGGCTGAATGGATCACAGCGTCCACCCCTCCGTGAGGTTGTAATGGAAAGTCACCGACACGCACAATCCAGCCAAGACATTCTGAGCAGAAGATCTTACCAGCAACTCTTTTGATTCTTTTAATGGCTGAAAGTTAAAAGAAAAAGGATTAATATGATCCACTGCTGACTCAGAATCTGGGTAATTATCACAGGAAATTGGTTGCTTTGTGGCAGCAGTACACTGACAACGGGCGGGCAGATTGACAGATGGAACAAAAGGTGACGAACACTGAGGTAGACATAGCCGAAGGGTCCCCCATCTCTATTCCCAGGACAGCACAGTGAGACTCTGCTCCACCCAATCAGATGACCAAGGACTCAACGGGGAGGGTTCACTACTGAAGTCCTGGAGTAGTCTCCCAGGTTGCAGAAACCACGGCCACCCAACTGGAGCAGTGGAAGTTGGGATGAAAGTTTGATGGGACATATGGTGACAGGATTTCAGCTGCTGGGATGGATATCTGTAGATACCAACCAAAGCTCAACAAGGCCAAACACCAAGGGGCAAGATTTTGCTAAAATGTTGAACTGTGGGCAGCAGCATCGTTAACTTTGATGGTGGTCACACTATTTAAGTAGTCTCCAGGGCAATAAACATCATCTGGAACCCGACACAGCTACCACCAAGGATGGTGTCAGGGGCATAGTGAACAGGTTCCCCTTCAATTTCCACTCCAAGTCAGGTCCGACCACTGTCACTGGGTCCATCTCCTGTGCCTTACCCCAACCCACCTCCTGTACACAGATCCACATCGCGAGACTTACCCATTTTTGGGAGAACACGTATCTCTCCTGGAAGATAAAAGGCCAAGTGTTAAAAAGATCCACACAACTTCAAGCTTCCGGGCGTCACCATGTCTGAGGATCTACCCTTGATGCAAACATAGAAAAGGTGCGGCAGCAGCTAGATTTTATTCGGAGGTTGAGCAGATTTAGTGTGTCACCAAAGACCAAGGAATTGCTTATGGACCATCAGGAGGAAGTCGAAGGAAACAGCAGCAGGAGTGGCCGTCCAGCCTGCTCTGACCCATATCCACTTACCTGCCTTTTCCCAGAACCCTCAATTCCCCTGCAAAAATCTATCCAACCTCGTCTTAAATGTATTTACTGATGTAGCCTCACATTGGGCAGAGAACCAGTACTCTTCAGGAAAGGCAGTTCCTCCTCATCGCCATCCTAAATCTACTGAGGCTAGGTCCCCTAGTTCTAGTCTCACCTACCAGTGGAAACAACTTTCCTGCCTCCATCTTATCTATCCCTTTCATAATTTTATATGTTTCTACGAGACCTCTCCTCAGTCTTCTGAATTCCAGCGATACAGTCCCAGTGACTTAATCTCTGCTCATTGTCTAACCCCTCATCTCTGGAATCAACCTGGTGAACCTGCTCGGCATCACCTCCAAAGCCAGTATATCCTTCCTCAAGTAATGCACGCAGTACTCCAGCTGCGGCCTCACCAGTGCCCTGTACAGTTGCAGCATGACCTCCCTGCTCTTAAGTTCAATCCCTCTCGTAATGAAGGCTAACATTCCACTTGCCTTCTTGATAGCCTGCTGCACCTGCAAACCAGCCTTTTGTGATTCATGCACAAGCACTCCCAAGTCCCTCTGCACAGCAGCATGCCGCAATCTTTTACCATTTAAATAATAACCTGCTCTTTCATTTTGCCTTCCAAAGTGGATGACCTTGCATTTACCAACATTGGACTCCTTAACCTATCTATATCTCTCTGGACTCTCCGTATTTTCTGCGCAATTTGCTTTTCCACTCAATTTAGCGTCATCAGCAAACTTGGATACACTACACTCAGCACCTACTTCCAGGTTGTTAATGTATATCGTGAACAGTTGCGGGCCCAGCACCGACCCCTGCGGCACACCGCTCACCACTGATTGCCAACCAGAGAAACACCCATATATCTCAACTCTCTGCTTTCTATTGGTTAACCGATCCTCTATCCATACTAATACATCAACCCCAACTCTATGCATCCTTACCTTATGGGTAAGCCTTAAATGTGGCAACCTATTGAACGCCTTCTGGAAATCCAAGTAAATCCTGTCCTCTCTATCCAGTGTGCTCAAACAGGACCTGCCTTTGCTGAATCCTTGCTGTGTCTGCCTGATGAATCCATTTCTTTCCAGATGCCTCGCTATTTCTTCTTTAACGATAGTTTCAAGTATTTTCCCAACTACAGATCTTGAACTAAGTGGCCTATAGTTACCTGCTTTTTGTCTATATCCTTTTTTGAACAGTGGCCTGATGTTCGCCTTCTCCCAATCCATCAGGATCTCCCCAGTCCAGAGAATTTTGGTAATCATCACCAAACCCTCCACTCTAGCTTCTGCCATTTCTTTCAGTATTCTGGGACACAGTCCATCAGGGCCAGGGGACTTATCCGTCTTCAGGCCCACTAGTTTGCTCAATACTACCTCTTTAGTGATAGCTATTGTATCGATCCCACTGCATCCATAACATCTCTGATGTGTCCTCCACTGTGAAGAGGCACATACTGTACAGTCGGCCCTCCTTCTCCTGGGGGATTGGTTCCGAGACCCCCCCCCCCCACCCGCGGATACTAAAAAACGCGGAGGCTCAAGTCCCTTATTTAACCCCGGACTTTATTCAACCTGTCTCAGTGCAGTGGACATTAGGACCCGGTGGCACAGCTCTGAATCCACAGTGTTTCTGTTCACGAAGATAATCACGATCACGATTGAAAATAAGGTGGAAGCAATAAAGCGATCAAAAAGAGGTGAAACGCCATCAGACATTGGAAAAGTGTTAGGCTACAGTCGGTCAACGATCGGAACAATTTTAATGGAGCATGTGAAAGGCCCTGCCCCGATGAAAGCTACAATTATCACTAAGCAACGCAGAGGTTTAATTATTGAAATATGTATGTTTCTTAAGTGTTTTATATGCATAGAAAGGTAAAATATGTACTATATACTAAGAAGAACTTTTGACAAACTGACGCTAAATAATACCGGATGTACCCATTCCGACTTCAAATCCGACTTAAAGACGGACTCAGGAACGGAACTCATTCATTACCTGGGGACTGCCTGTACTTTCAAGTCATTTCTAGATTACTTATAATACCCAATACAATGTAAATGCTATGGAAATAGTTGTTATACTGAATTGTTTAGGGAATAATGACAAGAAAAAATAGTCTGTACATGCTCAAACAACGAGTTCTGGAGAGAGAACTTCGGGTTTTCCGCGGTTGGTTGAATCCGCGCATGCAGAACCCACGGATAAGGAGGGCCGACTGTATATATAGCCAGGGTGCCCGAGACTTTTGCACAGTACTGTACTTGTCAATGTGGAGCGGACAGCCAGTTTGTAAATCAGAAGCAAGATATGTTGAGAATGGTGAGGGTGGAGCGCCACAGTAGGGGTGTGCGACAGGTGGCAGAGGAGGTGTGCTGGGGGGGCAAGGGGGTAGTCAAGCCAGGCCATGAGACACCAGACAAGGTCATCTGATTCCAAATAACTGGTTTACTGATCATTACAGAATGTCTCTCTGGTGCTACACACTCCCTCCCCCTTTTCCTAACCGTGATTCCCCTTCTCCCTGCCCCCTTCCACATAGAGACCCTTATCAGATTCAGGTTACTCACACCTGTCATGAAATTTGTGGCAGCAGTACAGTGCAATACATAAAATTACTACAGTATTGTGCAAAAGCCTTAGACACCCTGATTATATACATGTGCCTGGCTTTTGCACATTTTATATGTAAATCAGTGAAATATTCATTTTCTTATGTGTTGCATGACAGATATCAAACCGGACTCAACCACTGTTCATTACGGACAGTGCGAGACAAGACAGCGGATGGGAGGGGCAGGAAAACCCCTCAGGCAACATCTTACCTAGATCCTTATGCAGCGCACCTGACAAGAAAAGACACTGAGATTACTCCACGTCAATCACAGATTCCACCCCCCTCCCCGCCCCCCCCAGCAACTTTGGAATGTGGAGGAAACCCACGCGGTCACGGGGAGAAAGTTCAAAATCCACACAGACCATGGCGGGAATCGAATCTGGGTCGGTGATCGTTGGCACCGTAAAACTTTGCGCTAACCGCAATGCTGCTGAGTGTACATATTACGATGCAGAGCTCAAATCCCCGGCACCCGCCGCACGGTACAATGGAAATGCACTGATACAGTCGCCTACCGCACACAGACTTCTCAGCCCCATAGTCCTGGGACGTGGGAGTCGGTGGCATTCTTTAAAGCATAAGACATAGGGGCAGATTTATTTTTCCTTTTAACCCCTTTCTCCTGCCTTCTCCTTGTAACCTTTGACGACCTGATTAATCTCTGCTTTAGATATACCCAACGACTTGGCCCTCTCAGGCATCTGCGGCAATAAATTCCACAAAATCAGCACACTCGAGCAAAAGGATGCCCTCCTTGCCTCTGTTCTAATGGGATGTCCCTCTATTCTGAGACGTTGCTTTTGGTCCTGGACACCCCCACCAGAGGAAACATCCTCTCCACATCCACACTATGTAGGCCTTTCAGTATTAGGTAGGTTTCAATGAGACCCTTAAATTCCAGCAAACTCAGGGGCCACAAGAAAATGTTGCAGCTCTATAAAACCCTGGTCTGTGCAGAGAAGGTTTACCAGGATGCTGTCTGGATTAGAGAGCATGTCTTATGAGGAAGGTTGAGTGAGCTCGGACTCACCTCTGTGGAGCGAAGGAGGACAAGGAGGGACTCAACGGAGGTGGTAAGAGGCGCAGATCAAGTGGACAGTCAGACTTTTCCTTCAGGCCAAAGTGGCTCGTACAAGGTGGCATAATTTTAATGGTGATTGGAGGAAACTAAAGGGGAGATGTCAGAGTCAATTTATATAACCCAGAGAGAGGCGATTGTGTGGAATGCCCTGTCAACAGTGGTGATAGAGGCAGATACATTAGGGACACTTAAGGAATTCTTAGATGGGAATATGGACTGATAGAAAATAGAGGGCTATGTGGGAGGGAAGGGTTAGATTAATCTTAGAGTTGGTTAACAGATCTGTGCTTAATATTTTGTGCTCTATGTGAGTACATGCCCAGGGCTAAACACAAATTAATAGAACTAAATAATCCATTCCTCCAAAGCGTTTTGAGATTGGGGAATAAAGTGCCCCGTTCTTCCACATGGGACATTTCCCACCTACTGGAGACTGTTGGGACCAGCTCCTGATAAGGCAACGCTCCACCAACCACCTTTCATAAGTACCACCCATCCTTCCCTAAAGAATCTCAATTACACTACTTTGGCTTTTGATGTTTTTATTTTGATTTCCACCTGCTGCACCAAAATTTAAACCTGTCCCAAATTAAAAGTGCCTGTAGAAATAGACCGTCCTGCACTCAAATTTAGTCAGGGTTCATGTGGGGAGGCTCTGCATCGGGACGCGAATCTACAACAACGCAGTAACGTAGCGGCCAAGCAATGCATTTACAGCGACAGTGAAACGGGTTCGAATCCCACTGCTCACCCAGCACAGGTCACGATACACCGTGGAATCTGCCATCTTGGCCTGTTAAACCATGCCACCCAGCAACCCGCTGATTTAATCCTAGCCCAGCCACGGGACAATTTACAATGACCTACCAACCAATACGCCTTTGGACTGTGGGAGGAAACCGCAGTGCCTGGTGAAAACCCACACGCTCACAGGAAATAAACGTACAAACTCACTTGCAGATGACGCCAGAATTTAACTCCAATGCCCCGAGCTGTAAACATGTCCTAATCTACTGTGGCATGTAGTCGGTAAGATCTGGGCATTCTACGTTGGCGCAGGAAGCACGCCTGACACTTGTGGGCTGTCTCCGTCACATCCTCAGACTGTGTCTGGCTAAACCCCAGCCCCTTCACTGTCTGGTCCGATGTGCACATGGAAAACGTTTGCTAATCGTTCAAGGTCTTTCAACGCTCAAGCAGTCAAAGCTACCCAGCGACCTACAGCTCACCTCCCCCACCCCACCCCGAGCTGTGGAAGCTCCTGGTAAGGGATCGTGCCCCGGGGGGAGGGGGGGGGGACAACCGCCACAGGAGACATTCCACACAACATAGGCCTGGCAGAGCGAGTTTCACACATGCACCCCTGCTTACCCAGTTTGTCTTCGAGTGATTCTGAAAAAGAAAGAAAATTAATCAGAGACTCTATCATTCAGTTCTGGGATAGAAGTGATTTGCCTTTTTTTGGGTGTGTTTTCACTCCCTAGACTGCCAGGTGACATTTCCACTCTCCCAGGAATGGGGTAGAAAGATTTTCTCCATTCCTAATTCTTTGACAGACTCAGGCTCTGGAACAGTTTTGTTGACCCTATAGTTCAGAGAACACTATAGAACAGACAGAGGCCGTTTGGCCCATCTAGTCCATGCCAAACTATTAATCTGCCTAGTCCCACTAAACTGCCTCAGATCATAGCCTTCCATACCCCTCCCATCCAAATTTCCCTTAAATGTTGAAATAAATCTCACATTCACCACTTCTGCTGGCAGCTCATTCCACTCTCACCAGCCTCTGAGTGAAGAAGTTCCCCCTCAAATTCTCCTTAAACATTTCACCTTTCACCCTTAACCTATGACCTAAAGTTCTAGTCTGATCCAACCTCAGTGGAAAAAGCTTGCTTGCATTTACCCTATCGTTATCCCTCAGTTCTGTATATTGCCATTAAATCTCCCTCAATCTCCTACGGTCCAGGGAATAAAGTCCTAACCTATTCACCTTTCCCTATAATTCAGGTCTTCAAGTCCCAGCAACATCCTTGTATGTTTTATCTGTACGTTCAATTTTAATTACATCTTTCCTGTAAATGGGTGACCAAAACTGCACACAACACTCCAAATTTGGCCTCACAAACATCTTACACAATTCCAGCCTAACACCCCAACTCCTGTACTCAATACATTGATTTATCAAGGCCAACGTGCCAAAAGCTTTCTTTATGTTACCCCATCTACCTAGGCACCACTTTCAACGACCCTAGGATCTGTATTCCCAGATCCTCTGTTCCACTGCACTCCGCAGTGCCCGACCGTTCACTGTGTAAACCTACCTCAGGTGACCCTACCGAAGTGCAGTACCTCATAGTTGCCCACACTGAATCTAATCCGCCAATTTCCCCAGGGATCCAGATCCCGCTGTCCACTGCTCCCCCAATCTTGGTGTCACCGGCAGATTTGCTGACCCATCCCATCGATACAGCTGGTATACATCGTTGATATAAATTACTGACCTCTGTGGCAGAACACTAGTCACAAGTCTACAGTCAAAGCAAGAGACAGACCCAATGATTAAATGAAAGGTTGACTCACTCTGCTCTCTGTGTAGTTCTTCATAATCTAAAGCACCAGGGGAGGGGGGGGGGGTGTGAAAGAGAGAGAGACATACAATTACAAGAGGTCCACAACCAGTCATCATCTGCCATTACCCCTTCTCCCCTTGATAAAAATGGTTCCACCAGGCTTAGCAGCCAAGCCACACGTGAAGGCCAGGAGCTGGACTTAGTTGTCAGAGGCTATTTAAGACGCAGGCTTTTGAGAGCATTTAATAGGTAGTGGGAGCTCATTCCCACCATCTCCCCCAACCATACAGCACCCCTGCCGATTCTGACAACTATAAGGAACCTTAAGACGTGTCACCTTGGTCAAATGGGGCACATCAGCTGTGGCTGGCAGCTCACCTTGGAGAAGGAAAACTCTGATCTCAAACATGCACCGCCTTGTGACTATACCCACTCATGGGGAAGGCTTTGGGAGTAAACCCGGAGCTGGAGTCCCTACGGCAGTCCTACATCGAATTCAATGATGACTGACAACTCATGCCACACCACTGGTGCCAAACTGCACCAGTCTCTGCCGTTCCTTCACCGACGGGGGAGCAGCGGGCTCTCCAGATCGGATAGCTCTGCTTGTGAACCAGCCGTGCTGCAGCAATAACGCAGACAGCCGGGACACAGAGTCCACGGTCAACCTTACCACCCTCCCCGGTTGGCATTTCCATCTCTCCGCGACACTCGCCCGCCTCTAACCCAGGCCAATTCCCAGGGAAAGATCGAAACTTCCGGACACGACATCAAGCCGCAAACCCCACCTTGGGAGTGGGCTCTGTTGTACCTGCTCCCCCCCCCCCCGCCCCGCCTCCAGGGCAAAGGAAGCAAATGCAGGGAGCCAATGGACAAGGAAGGGGGTAGGTACAGCCCCACACAAGGCAGGAGGGGAATGGACCCTTGCCGTCAGTGTGGGCCCATGGGGCAGTTCTGTCCCTACCTATCAAATATTGAAAGGACTCAATAGAGTGGATGTGGAGAGGATGTTTCCTATAGTGGGGGAGTCTAGGACCAGAGGACGCAGATAGAGTGGATGTGGAGAGGATGTTTCCTATAGTGGGGGAGTCTAGGACCAGAGGACACAGATAGAGTGGATGTGGAGAGGATTTTTCCTATAGTGGGGGAGTCTAGGACCAGAGGACACAGATAGAGTAGATGTGGAGAGGATGTTTCCGATAGTGGGGGAGTCTAGGACCAGAGGACACAGATAGAGTGGATGTGGAGAGGATGTTTCCTATAGTGGGGGAGTCTAGGACCAGAGGACACAGATAAAGTGGATGTGGAGAGGATGTTTCCTATAGTGGGGGAGTCTAGGACCAGAGGACACAGATAGAGTGGATGTGGAGAGGATGTTTCCTATAGTGGGGGAGTCTAGGACCAGAGGACACAGATAGAGTGGATGTGGAGAGGATGTTTCTGATAGTGGGGGAGTCTAGGACCAGAGGACACAGATAGAGTGGATGTGGAGAGGATGTTTCCTATAGTGGGGGAGTCTAGGACCAGAGGACACAGATAGAGTGGATGTGGAGAGGATGTTTCCTATAGTGGGGGAGTCTAGGACCAGAGGACACAGATAGAGTGGATGTGGAGAGGATGTTTCCTATAGTGGGGGAGTCTAGGACCAGAGGACACAGATAGAGTGGATGTGGAGAGGATGTTTCCGATAGTGGGGGAGTCTAGGACCAGAGGACACAGATAGAGTGGATGTGGAGAGGATGTTTCCTATAGTGGGGGAGTCTAGGACCAGAGGACACAGATAGAGTGGATGTGGAGAGGATGTTTCCTATAGTGGGGGAGTCTAGGACCAGAGGACACAGATAGAGTGGATGTGGAGAGGATGTTTCCTATAGTGGGGGAGTCTGGGACCAGAGGACACAGATAGAGTGGATGTGGAGAGGATGTTTCCGATAGTGGGGGAGTCTAGGACCAGAGGACACAGATAGAGTGGATGTGGAGAGGATGTTTCCTATAGTGGGGGAGTCTAGGACCAGAGGACACAGATAGAGTGGATGTGGAGAGGATGTTTCCGATAGTGGGGGAGTCTAGGACCAGAGGACACAGATAGAGTGGATGTGGAGAGGATGTTTCCTATAGTGGGGGAGTCTAGGACCAGAGGACACAGATAGAGTGGATGTGGAGAGGATGTTTCCTATAGTGGGGGAGTCTAGGACCAGAGGACACAGATAGAGTGGATGTGGAGAGGATGTTTCCTACAGTGGGGGAGTCCAGGACCAGAGGGCACAGATAGAGTGGATGTGGAGAGGATGTTTCCGATAGTGGGGGAGTCTAGGACCAGAGGACACAGATAGAGTGGATGTGGAGAAAATGTTTCCTATAGTGGGGGAGTCTAGGACCAGAGGACACAGGTCGAGTGGGTGTGGAGAGGATGTTTCCTATAGTGGGGGAGTCTAGGACCAGAGGACACAGATAGAGTGGATGCTGGGAGGATATTTCCTACAGTGGGTGAGTCTAGGACCAGCGGACACAGATAGAGTGGGTGTGGAGAGGATGTTTCCTATTGTGGGGGAGTCTAGGACCAGAGGACACAGATAGAGTGGATGTGGAGAGGATGTTTCCTATAGTGGGGGAGTCTAGGACCAGAGGACACAGATTGAGTGGATGTGGAGAGGATGTTTCCTATAGTGGGGGAGTCTACGACCAGAAGACACAGATAGAGTGGATGTGGAGAAGATGTTTCCTATAGTGGGGGAGTCTAGGACCAGAGGACACAGGTCGAGTGGGTGTGGAGAGGATGTTTCCTATAGTGGGGGAGTCTAGGACCAGAGGACACAGATAGAGTGGATGTGGAGAGGATATTTCCTACAGTGGGTGAGTCTAGGACCAGCGGACACAGATAGAGTGGGTGTGGAGAGGATGTTTCCTATTGTGGGGGAGTCTAGGACCAGAGGACACAGATAGAGTGGATGTGGAGAGGATATTTCCTACAGTGGGTGAGTCTAGGACCAGAGGACACAGATAGAGTGGATGTGGAGAGGATGTTTCCTATAGTGGGGGAGTCTAGGACCAGAGGACACAGATAGAGTGGATGCTGGGAGGATGTTTCCTATTGTGGGGGAGTCTAGGACCAGAGGACACAGATAGAGTGGATGTGGAGAGGATGTTTCCTATGGTGGGGGGAGTCTAGGACCAGAGGACACAGGTCGAGTGGGTGTGGAGAGGATGTTTCCTGTAGTGGGGGAGTCTAGGACCAGAGGACACAGATAGAGTGGATGTGCAGAGGATGTTTCCTATGGTGGGGGGAGTCTAGGACCAGAGGACACAGGTCGAGTGGGTGTGGAGAGGATGTTTCCTATAGTGGGGGAGTCTAGGACCAGAGGACACAGATAGAGTGGATGTGGAGAGGATATTTCCTACAGTGGGTGAGTCTAGGACCAGCGGACACAGATAGAGTGGGTGTGGAGAGGATGTTTCCTATTGTGGGGGAGTCTAGGACCAGAGGACACAGATAGAGTGGATGTGGAGAGGATATTTCCTACAGTGGGTGAGTCTAGGACCAGAGGACACAGATAGAGTGGATGTGGAGAGGATGTTTCCTATAGTGGGGGAGTCTAGGACCAGAGGACACAGATAGAGTGGATGTGGAGAGTATGTTTCCTATAGTGGGGGAGTCTAGGACCAGAGGACACAGATAGAGTGGATGTGGAGAGGATGTTTCCTATAGTGGGGGAGTCTGGGACCAGAGGACACAGTCTCAGAACAGAGGGACGTCCATTTGAGAACAGAGATGAGGAGGAATTTCTTTAGCCAGAGGGTGGTGAATCTATGGAATTCATTGCCACAGATGTCATGTCATTGGGTGTATTTAAAGCAGCAATTGATAGGTTCTTGATTGGTCAGGGTGTGAAAGTTTATGAGGAGAAGGCAGGAGAACGGGGGTTGAGAGGGATAATAAATCAGCCTGAAGAAATGGTGGAGCAGACGCAGAAAGATACATGGCCAACTCTGCTTATGGTCTTAGGGAATCTAAACTACTGTTTCTTGGGTTACGCACACCAGCCTGTACATGCTGGGGGGGTGGGGGGGGGGGGGTTTAAGAAGTCAATACAGCTGGGAAGGCTCCCTGCGGGAGGTGGGACACTGAACGACACAACCCCTCCACACTGCAGAGCACGAGCACTGCTCCGAATCGCTTCACAGACCAGGACAGCCATGAATATTCTGAGCAGGCGTGATCTCTTCCCTATCCTTTGCTCACCTTTGGCGGTCGGCCGCTTCTCAAGATCTGAAAGAGGGAGAGACACCATTAACTCAACGGTTCGAGAGGTGTGGGGACATCTCCCACCCAAACCCCTCCGATGGCCTTACCCACCTCCCTCGCCATCCTACCCCAGAACAGCTTCCAGCAGATCACTGATGGGAGTAAGGGGCAAAATGGGAATCTCCCCAACTGTGGGGTGGGGTGGGTGCAGCTTTCTGCCTCCTCTTCCCCTTTCCCTCTCCAGCCACATAGGAGCAGAATTAGGCCATTTGGCCCATCAGTTCCGCTCTGCCACTCTATCATGGCTGATCTATCATCCCTCTTAACATCATTCTCCGACATTTTGCCCATAACCTTCGACGCCCTCCATTCATTCCCCCCATCCTCTTCCCCACCTTGTCCACCTCCACCCCTACCCTCAGTATTCTCCCCACTCTGATCCCCCCACCACAATCCTCCTCCCTCACCCCGTTCCAACCCATCCCCAACTCCAGCCTCCTCCCACTCCACGCTCTGCACCACTATCCTCCCCCTCTGTCCCTACCGCCACACCATCCCTCACCCTTTCTGCACCACCCTCTTCATCACCCCATTTTCACATCCCTCAGGCATTCAACCCCACCCTCCGTTCTCATACACTCCCTCGGCCCCCTGCCCCCATCCACCTTCTGCTTCACTCCCTTATGCTCGCTTTCCCGGTGACGTGACCCACTGTGACGGTGGGTGGGGAGGAAGAGCTCCATACGCAGAGCGGGATGTTATAAAGGACCGTCCCCACGCGGGGGGGGGGAGGATGCGGCCAGGACAACTGCCGGCTGGCGGCAGAGCCGCGGACTCCGCGTTAGCAAACCCAGAACGGGACGTCAAGCGAGCATCCCACCATCCAGCGGAGGTTTTACTTTTTATGTGCCTCTGGAGATTCCGAAAGAAGAAGACGAGCCCAATGATGACCCCGATCAGGATAATCAAGATCAGGACGAATCCTGTGACCCACTTGGACACCCGGGGAAAGAATTCCTCTGCAGAAACAAACAGAGACGGAAGCTCAGAGTTGTACCCACTGTCCTGAGTGCTCTGACTCTCCCTACACCTCGTCCCTCAGACTCTGGTAGGTTACCTGCCAACTCAGATTCTCAGGACTACGGCAGAGAAACGCACACACTATTCCTACTCTCCCCTCCTCACCCATCACCAGCCAGCCCCTGCTGCACCCGCCCCCCCCTCCTGGATTCATAGAGGTGAGCAAGGGTCTATTAGGTCAAGGCCCACAGGTCCGTGCCTGAATCGGAATCTGAAGAACGCCGACTGTTTTGGGGTGAGGAGGAGGTGCAGGTGGATGGGTGGGAAGGGGCCTGTTGCTTGCTGTTCTAAGAGCAATGTGGGCAAGCCATGTGCCTGGGCACATTGGTTGTTAACATAAATACATTTTAATCTTGACAGCCAGGGAATTCTCCCAGGGCAAAAATGGGGCATCATTTTAAGGTGTCTGGAGGTCAGTATGGTGGGTGAGGGGATGACAGAGCTGGGTTCTTTACAGAGGTGGGTGCTTGGAACTTCCTGCGAAGGGTCGTGAAAGAGGCTACCGCATTAGGCACATTTAAGAAGCTCTTAAACAGACACTGGATGACAGAAAAATGGTGGACTATGTGGGAGGGAAGGGCTGGATTAATCTTACAGTGGTCATCACATCATGGGAAAAAGGGCCTCAAAGTTCAAAATTAATCTGTTTGTTTATTTATTTATTTCGACATTGAGTGGAACAGGCCCTTAGCACATAAGAAACAGGAGCAGGAGTCGGCCACCTGGCCCATCGAGCCTGCTCCGCTCTTCAATAAGATCATGGCTGATCTGGCCATGGACTCATCTCCACCTACCTGCCTTTTCCCCATAACCCTTAATTCCCCTACTATGCAAAAATCTATCCAATCTAGTCTTAAAAATATTTACTGAGGTAGCCTCCATTGCTTCATTGGGCAGAGAATTCCAGATTAACTACCCTTTGGGAAAAGCAGTTCCTCCTCATCACAATCCTAAATTTACTCCCTCGAATCTTGAGGCCACATCCCCTTGCTCTAGTCTCCCCTACCAGTGAAAAGAACTTTCCTGACTCTATCTATACCTTTCATAATTTTACACGTTTCTATAAGATCTCCACATTCTTCTGAATTCCAGTGACTACAGTCCCAGGTGACTCAATCTCTCCTCAACTGGAATCAACCTGGTGAACCTCCTCCGCATCACCTCCAAAGCCAGTATATCCTTCCTCAAGTAAGGAGACCAGAACTGCACGCAGTACTCCAGGTGTGGTCTCACCAGTACCCTGAAGAACCTCCCTGCTCTTCAATTCAAGCCCTCTAGCAATAAAGGCCAACATTTCATTTGTCTTCTTGACAGCCCTCTGCACCTGCAAAACAGCCTTTTGCGCTCCATGTAATCCAAGCCCCTCTGCACAGCAGCATGCTGCAACCCTTTGCCATTTAACCTGCTGTGTTCCACCAGCATTTTGTGTGTGTTGCTGTTTAAGCTGATCTTCCAGTTTTCTTTCCAAAGTGGATGACCTTGCATTTACCAACATTGTACTCCATCTGCCAGACCCTTACTCACTCACTGAACCTATCTATATCTCTCTGCAGGCTCTCCACATCCTCTGCACAATTTGCTTTCCCCACTCAATTTAGTGTCATCAGCAAACATGGGCCCCTCTTCCAGGTCATTGATGTATATCATGAACAGTTGTGGGCCCAGCACTGACCCCTGTGGCACGCCGCTCACTGCTGACTGCCAACCACAGTAACACCCATGTATCACAACTTTCTTCTTTCTAGAAGTTAACCAATCCTCTGTCCATGCTAATACATCACCATCAACTCTATGCATCCTATCTTATGGGTAAGTCTTAAATGTGGCATCTTATTGAGCGCCTTCTGGAAATCCCAAGTCAATAACGTCCATCCGCTCCCTTCCATCCACTGCTCTCGTTATATCCTCAAATAACTCCAGCAAGTTTGTCAAACAGGACCTGCCTTTGCTGAATCCTTGCTGCATCCGCCTGATGGATCCATTTCTTTCCAGATGCCTCGCTATTTATTCTTTAACGGCATCTTCAAGCATTTTCCCAGCTTCAGATGTTAAACTGACAGGCCTATAGTCACCTGCCTTTTACCTACATCACTTTCTTTTTTGGAACAGTGGCGTGACATTCACCATCTTGCAATCCACTGGGACCTGCCCAGAGTCCAGAGAATTTTGGTAAATTAGCACCAAAGCCTCTAACTACAACTTCTGCCATTTCTTTCAGCACCCTAGGTTGCATTCCATCAGGACCAGGGGAACTGTCTATCTTCAGGCCCACAGGTTTGCTCAGCACTACCTCTTCAGTGATAGCTGTTGTATCGAGATCCTCACCTCCCATCGCATCCATATCATCTCTCTTTGGCATGTTAGATGTGTTCTCCACCGTGAAGACTGACACAAAATAATCATTCAAAGCTTCAGCCATTTCCTCATTACCCAATATCAATTCCCCCTTCTCGTCCTCCAATGTTCACTTTGAGCACCCTTTTCCGCTTCATATAGTCATAAAACAGATCTTTTAACTATTACCTTGAAACTTGGGCTAATTGGAGCAGGCACTTAAATGGCCCAAAATGTACTACCCCATCGTGTCCCAGTTCACTGTATGATGAATGATTCATTCACCAAGAAAGTGCCGTGATCAAGAGCAGGGGTGGTGAGATTGTACCCGTCTGACCCGCAGAGATCCCCCCCAGCCTCCGCACCGAGAGAGGCAGATCACTGACCTGGCACGTAAAACTCTGCCATGAGATTCTGATTGATGACTGTGTTCTGCACCTGGCAACTATAGCTGCTCCTGGAGCCTGCTGTCACCTCGACGATGCTGCGCACCTGAAAGAAACCCTCGGAGTTTTTGTCGATAATGTTCTGGGGATCCTGGGGCAAGGCCCTCTTGCTTTGGTCAGTCCACTTCACCGTGGGAGCGGGGAACCACTGCTGAGTTTCACACACCAGCTTGATCCCGCTTCTCGTGTACTGGTACAGGTTGATGGAGGGGAGTTCACCGACACCTGCAGGGTACAAGGATATCGGGGACATCAAAGCACTAGCACAAAAGAAGCAGGCCCAGGAATGATGACGTAGTGGTTAGCATCTCCTGCCACTGCCTGTAACTAATTTGTATGTTCTCCCTGTGACCACGGGCTTTTCCTCAGAAAGACCATGGCTGAACTAACAGTGGACTTGGCTCCATCAGCCTCCCTTTTCCCGAGAACCCTTCATTCCCATTATGCAAAAATCTATCCAATTGTTTTAAATGTATTTAAAGATGTACCCCTACTGCTTCCCCAGACTGAATTATACAGACTCACTATCCTCTGGGGAAAGAGTTCCATTTCATCTCCATCCTAAATCTACTCCCCCCAGATCTTGAGGCTTGTATATCCTGCTTCTAGTCTCACCAGTGAAGGCACATTTGTTAAAATAAAACAGTTACATCTGACATTCCCCACCCCACCCCCAATCACGTTAACGTTACACCCCTTGTATTTGGCATTTCTACCCTGGAGAAAGTCTCTGACTGTGCAACCCATCTGTATCTCTCATCTTGCATACCCCCAGCAGAGGCTGCAAGTCCCTCCCCCCAGACAGACGGATACATTCGGGTTATTTGAGAGACACAGATGAAAGGGAAACGCAGGCTGGGTGGGAGGGAAGGGTTTGATTGAACTGACATTCATTTATTGAGATACTGTGTGAAACAGGCCCTTCTGCCTCTTCAGGCCCCACCGGCCTAACCGATTAACTTACCAACTGGTACATCTTTGGACTGTGGGAGGAAACTGGGCGCCCAGAGGAAGCAGAACGTATAAACTCTTTACAGGCAGCAGCAGGAACTGAACCCAGGTTAGTAAGTTAAACGGTCAGCACAAGATGGTGGCCCAAGCCCGTCCACTGCAAATTCAGAGCTGCTCCCCTGTTGCAGCTCATGGTTAGTTAAGTTACTGTTGCCTTCCTGTCAGACCTCTCCCATTAGCAACCATTGCCACCCACAGAACTGCCTCTCACTGGATATTTTTCCAGTTTCTCTCACCATTCTCGGTAAACGCCCTAGACTGCTTTCATGAGAATACCAGGAGATCAGTTGTTTCTAATATTCAAACTACCCCGAGTGGTACCAACGATCGTTCCACGGTCAAAACCATTTAGATTACTTTTCTTCCCCATTCTCATGTTTGGTCTGAACAACAACTGAACCTCTCGACCGTGTCTGCATGCTTCTATGCACTGAGGTGCCGCCACGTGATTGGCTGATTGGATTTTTGCATTAACGAGCAGGTGTACACGTGTACCTAATAAAGTGGCCACTGAATTATGCCACTGAAATTTCCCAGCTCGCCCTCGCCTGCACATTGACAGCACAGACAGGGAGAAGAGGATGAGGGTGGGGAACATGGGTGAGTATGGAGAGCATGGTGGATTGGCGGAAAATGTAAACGGTGCCGGACGGGGAAGTCGTGGAGGTGGGTGTGTTGGGTTACTCACTGGTAACCTCCAGCTGGACACTGGAATCGTGGTTGTTGTCGGGCGCCACCTCGACAAAGCAGTTGTAGCTGCCGATGTCCGACAGCTTGACGCCGTGCAGCAACAGCGAGACGTTGCCCACTTGGAACTGGTCTTTGAAGAGCTGGGTGCGGCCCTGAAACCTGGAATCCTGCTGCTCGTTCTCATCCTTTGTGAAGCGGTAGAGGTGCACGAGGGCCCCGTCCTTGGTCCAGCGGATCTCCTTGTCCCGAAGGTCCATGGTCGGGATCACCTGGCATTCCAGCACCACGTGGGAGCTGACTTGTGCCATTATCGGAAGCTGGGAACAAGCCACCTGTAACTGCTCTGCAACGACAAGGGGGCCTGAAATTACTGACGGCACTCGTACAGGGTGATTCCAGATTGTTTAATGACATTCCCAGTACGCAAGTGTAATGCAAAACAAAATAATAGTTACTCCAGATCCGGTGCAGCAGAAAAAAGCACGATAATAAAAACACAATAAACGTAAGTATACCAGATAGATAAATATACAGAGATTAACTGCATTTCCATAAAGTGACTGACAGGAAATGATAAAGTAGTGGTGGTTGGGGGTGTGGAGGGGTGGGTTAGTGGGTCAAGGTGTTGATCAGCCTCACTGCTTGGGGAAAGTAACTGGTTTTGAGTCTGGTGGTCCTGGCGTGGATGATACGTAGCCTCCTCCCTGATGGGAGAGGGGAAACGTTTCATGAGCAGAGTGAGTGGCATCAGTCATGATGTTCCAGCCACCCCTCCACACGCTCAGCCACCCCTCCACACGCTCAGCCACCCCTCCACACGCTCAGCCACCACTATTTTATCATTCCATCAGTCACTTTATGTACAGACACTCCTATACCTCGTGTCACTTTACGGATATACATTCAATCTGTGTATATAAGCTATCTCATGTCTTTGATGCAAAGGTCAATGCATTTGACACTGACCACCAATCAGATGTCTGGTTAGAGGATCGATGGTGTAGGAGTTACTGGGGTGATGGGGAATGGAGGACGAGTGGGAGGGTGTGGAGAGACAATGGCATCACCCTCTCCCATCAGAAACCAATCAGATTCACAAGCACCGTCACCAAAATTGATCCCACACCATGCCAACTGCAAACGGAAGGCAGGCCGGCCCAGCGCACAGTCTAACAGAGGCGCGAGAGTCACTCACCGGTCTGGACTTGATGGATGAAACCGAGGACGAGGAGAGGCAGCAACACTGAGGACTCCATCACAGCAAACCGACACACCGCCGCCTGGACACAGCCTGAAAGGCAGAATTTCCCACCAGGATTGGTACCCAGAAGAGAAAGAGCCAATCTGCTCACCCTCCTCACCCCATGAGAAATGGCAGATGTGGAAATCTTGAGGAACACTCAAAATGCTGGAGGAACTCAGCAGGGATTTTGATATTTTGGGCCAAGATCCTTCATCAGGACTGAAATCGATTTCTCTAACTCCCAGTGACTTCTACCCCTCCTACCTTCTGTCTTTTTCCATTCCTCACTCTGGTTCCCCTCTCATCCACCCTACAATTCCCATTGGGTCCCCTTCTCCATAGTCGTCCTCCTCATCTCTGTTCTAATGGAGGTCCCTCTATTCTGAGTCTGTACTCCTTGACCCTAGACTCCCCAACTATAGGAAGCATCCTCCCTATGCCCACTCTATCTTGGCCTTTCAATATTCGATAGGTTTCAATGAGATCTCGCCTCATTCTTCTAAAATTCAGTGAGTACAGGCACAGAGCCATTAAACACTCTTCATACGTTAACCCTTTTGTTCATTCTTGCAAACCTTCTCTGGACCCTCTCCAATGCCAGTACCAATAAGGGGCTGAAAACTGCCCATAATACTGACCAATACCTTATAAAGTCTCAGCATTACATCCCCACCATGTAAGTGTCAGTGAGTCATTCTCTGGCACTGTAAAGGGTTACACTAACCACTCCACTACCGTAACCGAGGTGTGTAATCCATTACAAGCCCACCACCTCAGTTATCCTGTCTCCACACTCTTCACTTGCCAGGACTTCATTCCCTCGTCTTCTCTGGTTCCTTTGTACCCGCTTTGGTACATTTTGGAATGCCTTCCTTTATTTTTACCTGTGGCCTCCCCTCCATGGAATGGGTCACAGCACAGAAAGACCCTTCTGTCCATCTAGTCTGTGCTGAACTGTTATTCTGCCTAACCCCATCAACCCACACACTGACTACAGCCCTCCATACCCCTCTGACCCACCTTTGCTCCAGAGAGAAAAGCCCTACCTCGCTCAACCTATTCTCTAATCCAGGGAGCATCCTGGTTAACCTCCTCCGCACCCTCTTGAGATCCTTCCTACATGTGACCAGAACTGACTCGATATTCCAGCTGTGGTCTAACCAGGGTTTTATAGAGCTGCAATAGACGGCACAGCCTCAGGACAGAGGGGCGTCCTTTTAAAACAAATGGGAAAAATTTCTTCAGCCAAAAGTTGGTGAATTTGTGGAGTTTATTACCCCAGGCAGCTGTGGAGGCCATGTCGTTGGGTATATTTAATCCAGAGTTTGATAGGTTCCTGATTGGACACGGCATCAAAGGTTATGGGGAGAAGGTCGTGGAGTGTGGCTGAGGAGGGGAAAAAAGGATCAGCCATGATGGAATGGCAGAGCAGACTCGATGGGCCAAATGGCCTAATTCTGCTGCTACGTCCTGTGGTCTAACATTACCTCACGGCTCTTGAACTCAGTCCCCTGACCTAATGAAGGCCAACACTCTGTACACCTTCTTAACCACCCTAGCAACTCGCACGGCGTCTTTGAGGGATTTCTGGGCATGATCCCTGTTCCCTCTGTTCCCCAGAATCCTGTCCTCTGCCTCCAAGTTTAACCTTCCAGAGCCACACACCGAAGGCCGCGGTCCACCGAACAGGCGTATCCGGAAGCGTTCGTGAGAGCCGGCCGCCACCGCATCTTGTGGGTCCCGGCTGGAGCTCAGACAGAGGGTCGGGAGGCCGCTCATCCCCGCACGGTGTACTTCACCGTGTGAGACCTACACCGGGTTGACCGACCGCTTCCCCCGGTTGCTTGGTGGCGCCGCCCGGCCGTGTGTTTGCGGAGCGGACCGCGGAGCCGAGCGCTCTCGGAGCGACCGCGAGTTCCCCTTCCCTCACTCACCCGCTCCACCGCCGGCCTCACCACGGCACCGCTTGCCCCGTTCACTTCCCCGGGTGGGACGCCCGCCCAGGCTGCGGGAATCGAAGATGGCGATCAGTTTCACTTTTGCCTAGTTTGAAACGTCGGCCAAAGTACAGCGGAAGGGAGGGGCGTCTGAAAGGGATTTAACCACGTGAACACTAGGAAACTGGTGGGGCCAGCAGCCATTAAATCCTGTGGTCTGAAACAGCCCTGCAAGTTCATTTTATTCACAACATGGCAAAGGAGCAGTGATCAAATACCCGAGTACAGTATTCCCTTCGCTCTACACGATATCTGCCTCCATCGCTGGACGTTCATCCGCCTGACGTTCAGCCCATCGGACCCGCCTCGACCAAAATTCAAAGTATCTGCATATACCACCCCCTAGATTCATATTCTTGCGGGCACTTAATACAATATAACAATATTCCCAGTAAATACAAAGAAACAGTAAAATCAATTCAGATATTTGATGGCGGAGGGATCTGTTGTTTCTGAAATGCATGCTCTCTGCTATTAGACATTTCAATCCAGGGAATAAGATTATGAGACGCTCTTTATCCGTGCTTCTCGCAATCTTATAAAACTTTGGCAACAGTGTTATATTATTTTTAAATGCAATTGAACTCTACATAACACTTTGTCCTTGAATCTAGGAATTAATAAATGCTGCACAGTTTATTCTTGTAAAGATGTTTTCATTATGAATAAAGTTTATTTTGGTTTTTTAAAAAAGTAAATCTCTATCAGATCTTCCCTCAGCCTCCACCAGTCCAGAGAAAGCAACCGAGTTTGTCCAACCTGCCCATATAGCACTAAATCAGACAACATCCTGGTAAGCCTCTTCTGTTCCCTTTGTAAAGCCTGCACATCCTTGCTGATTGTCAGTGACCAGGGTTACGAACCCCGTAACTGGGTGTCTTACCAGCAAAGATAGGAGTGTCCGTTGGAGTCTGGTGATACTATTTTCAACAGTATTTATTAGTAAAAATATACAAAAATAATATCAATGCAAATATACAGATAGTATACGTCATCAATACTAAACCTAAAAGTGCGGGTATAATAATAATCAATAAGAAATAAGCTCTATCGTTGTCTAGGGGATAATGAATTGTCAAATGGAAGTATAAAGTTCAGTTCAGTTCATGCAGGTTGCGGTAGTTGTTGGTCGCGGTGTTTCAATTGTTGGAGAGAGAGAGAGAGAGCGCGAACAGTAATAGCTATTATTTTGCCAACCTTCCTTCATGATTTTGATCCGTCGATGCGTTGTTGTTGTGGCCATTCACGTATGACCCCTCTGTCCTTTAGCTAGACCGTTCCGTGGAGGACTCGTCACCCAGACAAGGGTGGACACACACACAAGCCCCCACCGGTCTCGTAGCGTCTCTTCTGGTGCGTCTGAGGGGAGTTCCCCAGACCTCATTTTTATCCCCACTCACGGGGTTTCAGGTGTCAATTAGGTTGGGATGATGCAAGCCATCAAACCTGCCCACTCTGGTTGCCCACTGAGGGGTTTCAATGAATAGAACAGTACTCAATACACAATTCCTTCTCCAAGAGACAATAGCAGTAAATCTCCCCTTTTGTCAATAGGAGACATTCCACCCTGAGCTGTGTCTCTTCTCTCATTAATTTTCATGAGCGGTTGCCAATAGCAACTGCCCTGGCAGAGTCCCTTTTGTCTCTCTTATTTCCTTGATAACAGCGTCAAAATAGTAGCAATTTGCGATTCTCTAAAAGGCGATTTTGTACCCTTCTGCCCATCAGAGTTGTTCATCATTTGTAACACCAGAACTGTGCAATAGTTCACATGCAGCTTAACTGGAGTGCTAGCAAACAGCAATGTAACTCCCAGATCCTGCTGTTCTACCACACCCCTCAGTTCCTGCGAGACCGACACTGGTCTGTCCTCCCAAACTGCAACACCTTGTGCCTGTCTGCCCATTTTCCAGCCAGTCCAGATCCCGCTGTGAGCATCCCTAGTCTTCCTCGTTGTCCACCACACCCTCATCCTGGTGTCATCTGCAGATTTGCTGATCAGTCAACCATATTATCATTCAGATCATGACAGACAACCACTGACCCAGTACCGATCCTTGAAGCTCTCCACCAGTAGCAGGCCTCCATTCAGAGAGGCAACCATCATCACGACAGGCAGAGGAAACGTGGGAGACCAAAGACAACTTGGAGCTGTACTGTAGAGGCAGAAAATGAGGGCCCTGGACCACACCTGGGGCAGAATGGCAAGGACAGACTGAGCTGGAGGACCTTCATTGCTGCCCTAAGCTCCAGCAATGTAACGGGCCGTAAAGGAACCAAGACTGGGGGGCATAGTGCACATTAAGGAAGACTGCCGAAGCTTACAGCTGGAATTTAACGCAAACGTGTTGTACTTTGGGAGGAAACACCTAGGTAGAACTTTGAGGGATAGAGCAGAGGAATCTGGAACTAGGTATCCATAATTGTAGATAACGTAATCAGGAAGGCCTTTGACACGTTGGCCTTCATAAATCAAATACAGGAGATGGGATGTTATGTTGAACTTGTCTAAGACGTAGTTGTGCCCTAATCTGGAGTATGGTGGGCAGTTCCAGTAGCTTACCTACAGGAAAGATTTCAATAGGTTTGAAAGTTTGAAAAGAAAATTTACAAGGATGTTACCCGGACTTGAGGACCTGTGTTATAGGGAAAGGTTAGGACTTTATTCCCCTGAGTGTAGGGGATTGAGGGGTGATTTAACAGAGATATACAAAATTATGAGGGATATAGATAGGGTAAATGCAAGCAGGCTTTTTGCCTTTATCTCGCTGTTACCATCAGGTAGGAGGTACAGAAGCCTGAAGGCACACACTCAGCGATTCAGGAACAGCTTCTTCCCCTCTGCCATCCGATTTCTGAATGGACTTTGAACCTTTGGACACTACCTCACTTTTTAAATATATATTATTTCTGTTTTTTTTGCACGGTTTTTAATCTATACTGTAATTGGTTTACTAATTTATTATTATTATCATTATCATCATTATTTTTTCTTCTAGATTATGTACTGTATTGAACTGCTGCCGCTAAGTGAACAAATTTCAGGACACGTGCCGGTGATAATTAACCTGGTTCTGATTCCACTGAGACGACACTAGAGGTCATGGGTTGAGGGTGAGGAATTGGGATCAATGTCAACATTCAAGAGCAGTTTGGATGGAAGGGGTAGGGTCCAGATGCTGGACGAGGCAGACTTAAACGGATTAAACGGATCGAAGGTCCGGATTCTGCGCTGTGGTATTCGATGACCGCGGCCAGGGGGCGTCACTGGCCCGGTGTAAACAATGCTATCGGAGGTGCCGACGCCGGGCGCCGGGGTCGCGGCTGGGTTGAGCGCGCTGAGGGAGAAGGAGGAGGAGTAGATTCCCGGAGGGAGAGGGTCCTGTTGGAATTCTCCAGGTGTGACGCCTGAGGGCGGTCCCGACTGAGTCCAGACACACACCTCGGCATCAGAGTGACACCGCAGCCGGGGCGGAGGCTGTGTAGCCCGTAGAGGCACCTCAGAGCAGTTTCACCCTTTATAGGATGGAGTCCCCCTCTGCCGATGAACCCGCTTCCGGACTCTGCTGTCCCGGGCGCTGAGGACCAGGCTGGTCAGAATGCGGGCGGCGCGCTGCGTCTCCCGTCTGCTCATCTTGTCGTTTCTCACTCGCCTCGCCCAGGTAAGGAATCAGCTGGCCCTCGTTCCCCAGCCCGCCGCTCCAGGGTTAAACCGGCGATGTCCTGGGCGAGTTGGCAGGGTGGGGTGGACGTAGGAGCCATTCGGCCCGTCATGTCAACTCTGTCATTCATCATGGCTAATTTATTATCGCTCTCACTCAGTTCTCCTGCCTTCTCCCTGTAACCTTTGATGCCTTGAATAATTAAGAAGCCTTCACCCTCCGCTTTGAATAAATCCGTCTGTGGCGATGATTCACCACCCTGTGGCTAAAGAAGCCCCTCCTCGTCCATGGAGGGGTGTTGCTCTCGGTGGAGGAGCGGGTTGGCGAGTAACGTTGCGGCAGAAGGTTCCAGGGGAATCTGGTGGACTCAGAAGCGATGGTCTAGAACTGGCCGAACGAACGGCAGGGCTGCGGAGAAAGACGGAACACATGGAACGGACAGCACAGGGACAATGTTGTGCCGATCCAATTTAATATCAAATGACCAATAAACTAATCCCTTCTGCCCACACAATGTCCATGTCCTGTCACCACCCCAGGCAGGGCATTCTGGGCATCCATCACTCTCTGTGTAAAAAAAAACTTGCCCCTCACATCTCCTTTGAAATCACCCTTCTGGTATTAAATATTTCTAGGTAATGACAGAGATCTAGAAGATTATAAGGCTAGTAGGAAGGAACTTAAGAAAGAAATTAGGAGAGTCAGAAGGGGCCATGAGAAGGACTTGGCGGGCAGAATTAAGGAAAACCCCAAGGCATTCTACAAGTATGTGAAGAGTGAGAGGATAAGACGTGAAAGAATAGAGCTTATCAAATGTGACAGTGGGAAAGTGTTTATGGAACCGGAGGAGATAGCAGAGGTACTTAATGAATATTTTGCTTCAGTATTCACTATGAAAAAGGATCTTGGCAACTGTAGTGATGACTTGCAGCGGACTGAAAAGCTTGAGCGTATAGATATTAAGAAAGAGGATGTGCTGGAGATTTTGGAAAGCATCAAGTTGGATAAGTCACTGGGACCGGACGAGATATACTGGAAGCGAGGGAGGAGATTGCTGAGCCTCTGGTAATGATCTTTGCATCATCAATGAGGACAGGAGAGGTTCCGGAGGATTGGAAGGCTGCGGATGTTGTTCCTTTATTTAAGAAAGGGAGTAGAGATAGCCCAGGAAATTATAGACCAGTGAGTCTTACCTCAGTGGTTGGTAAGTTGATGGAAAAGATCCTGAGAGGCAGGATTTATGAACATTTGGAGAGGCATAATATGATTAGGAATAGTCAGCATGGCTTTGTGAAAGGCAGGTTGTGCCTTATGAGCCTGATTGAATTTTTTGTGGATGTGACTAAAGACATTGATGAAGGAAGAGCAGTAGATGTAGTGTATATGGATTTTAGCAAGGCATTTGATAAGGTGCCCCATACAAGGTTTATTGAGAAAGTAAGGAGGCATGGGATTCAAGGGGACATTGTTTTGTGGATCCAGAACTGGTTTGCCCACAGAAGGCAAAGAGTGGTTGTAGACGGGTCATATTCTGCATGGAGGTTGGTGACCAGTGGTATGCCTCAGGGATCTGCTCTGGGACCCCTACTCTTTGTGATTTTTATAAATCACCTGGATGAGGAAGTGGAGGAATGGGGTAATAAATTTGCTGATGACACAAAGGTTGGAGGTGTTGTGGATAGTGTGGAGGACTGTCAGAGTTTATAGCGGGACATTGATAGGATGCAAAACTGGGCTGAGAAGTGGCAGATGGAGTTTAATCCAGATAAGTGTGAAGTGATTCATTTTGGTAGGGCAAATAGGATGGCAGAATTTAGTATTAATGGTCAGACTCTTGGCAGTGTGGAGGATCAGAGGGATCTTGGGGTCCGAGTCCATAGGACACTCAAAGCTGCTGTGCAGGTTGACTCTGTGGTTAAGAAAGCACACGGTGCATTGGACTTCATCAATTGTGGGTTTGAGTTTAGGAGCTGAGAGGTAATGTTACAGTTATATAGGACCCTGGGCAGACCCCACTTGGAGTACTGTGCTCAGTTCTGGTCGCCTCACTACAGGAAGGATGTGGAAGCCATAGAAAGGGTGCAGAGGAGATTTACAAGGATTTTGGCTGGATTGGGGAGCATGCTTTATGAGAATAGGTTGAGTGAATTTGACCTTTTCTCCTTGGAGCGACGGAGGATGAGAGGTGACCTGATAGAGGTGTACAAGATAATGAGAGGCATTGATTGTGTGGATAGTCAAAGGCTTTTTCCCAGGGCTGAAATGGCTAGCATGAGAGGGCAGAGTTTTAAGGTGCTTGGAAATAGGTACAGAGGAGATGTCGGGGGTAAGTTTTTTACTCAGAGAGTGGTGAGTGCGTGGAATGGGCTGCCGGCAATGGTGGTGGAGGCGGAAACAATAGGGTCTTTCAAGTGACTCCTGGACAGGTTCCATGGAGCTCAGAAAAATAGAGGGCTGTTTATAAGAGGTAATTTCTAAGGTAAGGGCATGTTCGGGCTGAAGGGCCTGTATTGTGCTGTAGGTTTTCTATGTTTCTACCCTGGGGAAAAGATGCTATCTCCATCTGTGCCACTCATAATCGTATAAATCTCTACCAGATCTCCCCTCAGCCTCCGCCGCTCCAGAGAAAACAACCCAAGTTGAGCACATGCCCTCTGAACCAGGCAGCATCCTGGTAAACCTCTCCAAAGCCCCATTCCTACAATGGGGCCACCAGAACCCTATGCGATACTCCAGATGCAGCCTAATAAGAGTTTTATAAAGCTGAAATGGAGTATCCTGGTTGGGGGTTGCTTTACTATGGGTCAGCAGATATTCAACAGGCCAAATAGCCTCCTCCTTTGACCATTCCCTGTGCCCAGGTATTGTGGAAATAAGTGGTTATTACTTTGAGAGTCGGCCTGGAGTTAGGAAAGCTCCCGGTGTGCACAGACGGCAAGTGTGCAGTATTGTCCGGGAGCCATAACTGCTGGTTCAGCTCAGGAGGGGTGGGGACCGGTACTCTCCCCTCCCAACAATGTGGTTCATTCCCACTCCAGGTACTGTCACTTACACAGGCTGACACGTGGAGTCTGAGCATCAATCACAAGACCAGAATTAGTTCATTTGGCCCATTGCTTCTGCTTCCCCACTCTATCATGGCTGACTTATTACCCCGCTCAGCCCCATTCTCCCGCTTTTTCCCCCATAACCTTTGATATCCTGACTCATCAAGAATCTATCAACCTCCGCTTTAAATATACTCAGTGACTTGGCTTCCATAGCCGTCTGCAACAGGGAACCTCTGTGTATAAAAGATTATATCTACAGCTCACGGTACATTACAGTGATCAGCAAGTTGTAGATACAATAATTCAAAAATAATTGTCAATACTTTTTTGAGTAGAGGACGAATTTTCAGCCAAACTTTCTTGAAAAGAAAACAAACAGTTAAACTTAGCTTACCTTCCTTGAAATTAATCTTTCTTTCCCTTTCATAAATTTAAAAAACTCAAAAGACAAACGTAATAAATTTCTGTTAAATAACTGGTTTAAGCTGAAATGGGATTTAAGTTTTCTTGAGGGTGGCTTGGTAGATTTAATTTAAATAAAGGTTGTAAGTTGATTTTAATTAATACTATTTACAACATGAAAATCTATTAATAACGTTGAATAGTAAAGTTACTAAAAACCATAAGCCAAAGCAATAGGAATAAAAATATAGCCTAAGGCACAATCTTATACAAAACTTTGAAAAAACATTTTCTTACTAAATGACACGGCTCAAATATAGGCCCAGCATTGAAAGCTGTGCTTGTTTTTGCTGCACAACTACTTAATTCTGAGTTGAACTTGAGATAAGCACACACGGATTTCAGCTTCAACTGAAATCAGACTATCTCTATCCTTGTTCTTGATGCTTGTTAAACAAAAAAAGCTTGCTCACACATGTTAGAACTTGAAAACTGCAGCAAAATATTAATTGCTTTCCCATGAATGGCAGGATACTCTTCTTTCACAGAAATCCGGAACTTGTCCAGGGGCAGGTCAGTAAATCCCATCCTGAGTGCATGATCAGCTCCCAAAGTTCTTCCTCTTCTCTCAAAGTTCTCAGGCTGAGCCGAAGATTCAGAGAAAGGGTCTCTCACCCAGTCATACACTTGTGTTGAAAGGGAGGAAAAACACTGTTTAATTTTGTTCTTCAGTTATTCCAGGTGGTTTTCAATAAGACTCCGGACTTCTTGATATCCCTCCTCACTCTCAAGCCCGAGCAGCAGTGGAAACATTTCAAGATTTCCTTTTGCAACATGAATTTTCCAAAGATTCTCTTTTGTTTTAAATCCAAGAATTTTGTCACTTGAACTCAAAACATTTTCTCCAAGGCCTTGCAGAGACTTGTTCGTATGATGAAAAATGCCTGTTAAGTAGCCTAGTTTCTGCAGCCATTCTTCATCTTCAAAGCACTCAGCAAAATCTGGCCTACTATTTTCTTGATAGTACTCCTGCAATTCACCGTTCAGCTCAAATACCCTGTTGAGAACTCTTCCTCCGCTAAGCCACCAGATTTCTGTATGTAGCAAGAGATTGGTCTGCTCTTTGTTTAGGTTTTCACACAGCCTTTTAAACATTCTCAAGTCTTTGTTTAATAAGTTTAACCATTTTTGTAGCATCATCCAGAACTTTTCTCATTTCATCTCCAAGAGTTTTTGACATCAGCACCCCTCTGTGAAGAAAACAGTGTGTTGTGACAATGTCAGGATTTTCTGTTTTATTTTACAAGAGAAATGAAACTTCTCATGGAGCCAACCATTGATGGGGCACCTCAGCACAGATATCAACACAGTCCCTCCAAGACTGACCCTTTGTTTCCAGATATGAAACAAAACAATAGATATATCTTGGCCTTTGCTTGTTTCAGGCAGCTGTTTGCAACAGAAAAAATATTCTTGAATTTCATCATCATTTACAAATGTTACAAATGTTATAATAGGTTTCAATAGGTACATTTAATGTCGGAGAAATGTATACAATATACATCCTGAAATTCTTTTATACATCCACGAAAACAGAGAAGTACCCCAAAGAGTGAATGATAGTTAAATGTTAGAATCCCAATCCCCCCAGCTCCCCCTCCCACGCATAAGCAGCAGCGAAGCATCGACCCCCCTCCCTCACCAGCAGAAAAACATCTGCATCCCCCACCGAGCACTCAAACGTGCAGCAAAGCATCAATAAAGACACACACTTGTAGTACTCCAAAGACTACTCCTTCACCCGGTAATTCGACATAACACAGTCTCTCTCTCTCTCTCCCTCTCCCTCTCCCTCCCTCCCTCTCTCTCTCCCTCTCCCTCTCCCTCCCTCCCTCTCTCTCTCTCTCAAAAAAGGAGGATTCCGGGATTCACAGTGAGAGGGGAGACATAGCAAAGCAACTTGCTGACGTATGGTGTTAGAAGTGACTTTATTGGTGAACTCTATTGACTCATCCACATAGATAGAGAAGCTTGTCAGTTTATCACACAAACCCTCTTCAGCATCATGTAACATGTCATCAATACGTCGACCCATCGTACTGTTTGAGAGTGAAACTTTTCAATTTCTCATACTGCATCTTGGCCTAGCATTTTACCCACTATAACTTTACATGCTGGCATTATTAGGTTCTCACCAGCTGTGTGACTTTTCCTTTTCTTGGTAATAAGTTCTGTTGCTAAATAAATAATTTCCTGGATATTTTTACTGGCTGTGACTTTATTAACAAAATCTTTACTCTGTTTTCAGATTCCAACAGCTGTTTAAAATAATCAGCACTTTTATGAGTCATATGGCTGTGATTTGTCATTAAGTGTCTTTTCAGTTTGCTGGAGCCCTAGCTGCATTTGTAAGTTGCTTGCCACAGGCTAGGCACAACAGAACAGGACAACGTGGATCACCAGTCCATGTAAAACCCACTGATAAGTAGCTTTTATTGTAAAGACGGACTTTTTTGTGTCCATTGTTGCACTAGAGCAGTGAAATGACTCAGAAGATTGTAATTCTTCATCATTAACCTTATCAGAATTGTCCGTAGGTGTAGTCCTAGAATCCGCCTCTTCCATTTCAAAACTCCCCTTCAAAAATCGCCAGACTGGACCGTCTTTAGAACGAAAATTTCCGTCCGATTTTCTAGTACACTGGTAGAGTTTGTTTGCTCCCATAAGTCAGTCGGTGGCTCGTAAGGGGAAGTTGGGGAGGTAGTTCAGGAGAGAGAGGCTGATGTCACAGCAGAAGTTGAGCAAGTCCATTCAAAGATCAGAAGACACACTTCATGTTCCTCATCACCCTACCATCCTCCCCTCTGTGTATTACAACACTCAATATCCCCCTACCGTCCTCCCCTCCGTGTAATACAGTGTTCACCAATTATCACCCTACCGTCCTCCCCTCCGTGTAATACAGTGTTCACCAATTATCACCATAACCGTCCTCTCTTCTGTGTAACACAACACTCAATATCACCCTACCGTCCTCCCCTCTGTGTAACACAACATTCAATATCACCCTACCGTCCTCCCCTCTGTGTAACACAACACTCAATATCACCATACCGTCCTCCCCTCTGTGTAACACAACACTCAATATCACCCTACCATCCTCCCCTCCATGTAACACAACACTCAATATCGCCCTACCATCCTCCCCTCCGTGTAATACAGTGTTCACCAATTATCACCATACCATCCTCCCCTCCGTGTAATACAGTGTTCACCAATTATCACCCTACCGTCCTCCCCTCTGTGTATTACAACACTCAATATCACCCTACCGTCCTCCCCTCCGTGTAATACAGTGTTCACCAATTATCACCCTACCGTCCTCCCCTCCATGTAATACAGTGTTCACCAATTATCACCCTACCGTCCTCCCCTCTGTGTAATACAACACTCAATATTGCCCTACCGTCCTCCCCTCCGTGTAATACAGTGTTCACCAATTATCACCATACCGTCCTCCCCTCTGTGTATTACAACACTCAATATCGCCCTACCGTCCTCCCCTCCATGTAATACAGTGTTCACCAATTATCACCATACCGTCCTCCCCTCTGTGTAATACAACACTCAATATTGCCCTACCGTCCTCCCCTCTGTGTAATACAGTGTTCACCAATTATCACCATACCGTCCTCCCCTCTGTGTATTACAACACTCAATATCACCCTACCGTCCTCCCCTCTGTGTAATACAGTGTTCACCAATTATCACCCTACCGTCCTCCCCTCCGTGTAATACAGTGTTCACCAATTATCACCATACCGTCCTCCCCTCTGTGTATTACAACACTCAATATCGCCCTACCGTCCTCCCCTCCATGTAATACAGTGCTCACCAATTATCACCATACCGTCCTCCCCTCTGTGTATTACAACACTCAATATCGCCCTACCGTCCTCCCCTCCATGTAATACAGTGTTCACCAAATATCACCATACCATCCTCCCCTCTGTGTAACACAACACTCAATATCACCATACCGTCCTCCCCTCTGTGTAACACAACACTCAATATCACCCTACCATCCTCCCCTCCGTGTAATACAGTGGTCACCAATTATCGCCCTACCGTCCTCCCCTCCATGTAATATAACACTCAATATCACAATACCGTACTCCGCTCCATGTAACACAACACTCAATATCACCCTACCATCCTCCCTTCCCTGTAATACAACACTCAATATCAGCCTACTCTCCTCCCCTCCGTTGGGTGTCATTAACTTAATTCAGCACTTCATTGTTCGGCACAATAAATATTCAGAAGGCTGAGCAGGAGGGATCTCACTGAAACCCGGCGAATATTGAATGGCTTAGATAGAGTGGATGTGGAGAGGATGTTTCCCATAGTGGGGGAGTCTAGGACCAGAGGACAGAGATGGAGTGGATGTGGAGAGGATGTTTCCTATAGTGGGGGAGTCTAGGACCAGAGGACACAGATAGAGTGGATGTGGAGAGGATGTTTCCTATAGTGGGGGAGTCAAGGACCAGAGGACACAGATAGAGTGGATGTGGAGAGGATGTTTCCTATAGTGGGGGAGTCTAGGACCAGAGGACACAGATAGAGTGGATGTGGAGAGGATGTTTCCTATAGTGGGGGAGTCTAGGACCAGAGGACAGAGATGGAGTGGATGTGGAGAGGATGTTTCCTATAGTGGGGGAGTCTAGGACCAGAGGACACAGATAGAGTGGATGTGGGAAGGATGTTTCCTATAGTGGAGGAGTCTAGGACCAGCGGACACAGATAGAGTGGATGTGGTGAGGATGTTTCCTATAGTGGGGGAGTCTAGGACCAGAGGACACAGATAGAGTGGATGTGGAGAGGATGTTTCCTATAGTGGGGAGTCTAGGACCAGAGGACACAGATAGAGTGGATGTGGGAAGGATGTTTCCTATAGTGGAGGAGTCTAGGACCAGCGGACACAGATAGAGTGGATGTGGTGAGGATGTTTCCTATAGTGGGGGAGTCTAGGACCAGAGGACACAGATAGAGTGGATGTGGAGAGGATGTTTCCTATAGTGGGGGAGTCTGGGACCAGAGGACACAGATAGAGTGGATGTGGAGAGGATGTTTCCTATAGTGAGGGAGGCTGGGACCAGAGGACACAGATAGAGTGGATGTGGAGAGGATGTTTCCTATAGTGGTGGAGTCTGGGACCAGAGGGCACAGATAGAGTGGATGTGGAGAGGATGTTTCCTATAGTGGGGGAGTCTAGGACCAGATGACACAGATAGAGTGGATGTGGAGAGGATGTTTCCTATAGTGGAGGAGTCTAGGACCAGAGGACACAGATAGAGTGGATGTGGAGAGGATGTTTCCTATAGTGGGGGAGTCTAGGACCAGAGGTCACAGATAGAGTGGATGTGGAGAGGATGTTTCCTATAGTGGGGGAGTCTAGGACCAGAGGACACAGATAGAGTGGATGTGGAGAGGATGTTTCCTATAGTGGGGAGTCTGGCACCAGATGACACAGATAGAGTGGATGTGGAGAGGATGTTTCCTATAGTGGGTGAGTCGTGGACCAGAAGACACAGATAGAGTGTATGAGGAGAGGATGTTTCCTATAGTGGGGAGTCTGGGACCAGATGACACAGATAGAGTGGATGTGGAGAGGATGTTTCCTATAGTGGGGGAGTCTAGGACCAGAGGACACAGATAGAGTGGATGTGGAGAGGACGTTTCCTATAGTGGGAGAGTCTAGGACCAGAGGACTCACCCTCAGAACAGAAGGACATCTCTTTAGCACAGAGATGAGGAGGAATTCCTTTAGCCAGAGGATGGTTATTCTGTGGAATTCATTGCCACAGACGGCTGTGGAGATCAAGTGATTGGGCGTATTTAAAGCAGAGTTTGATAGGTTCTTGATTAGTCAGTGTGTCGGAAGTTGCAAGGGTTGATAGGGATCATAAATCAGACCAGACTCAATGGGCTGAATTGCCGAACTCTGCTCCCATGTTTTATGGCTCTGATATGGGGGGTTCTGTTCATCTACGGTTCTAGCATGTGGGGGTGGGGTGGACCTCCACATACTAGAACGTAGAGCGGTAGATGAGCAGGCTGCGTTGACTGTAAAACAACACGGACTAGATGGGCTGAATGGCTGGGTTGACTGCTGTCATTTTCCGTTTGCCCTATCAAGGTTGGTGCTGAGCCCAGGGGGCTAGAGGAGCCCGTCTGCCTCGGTCAGTGCCCCGTCACACCACACACTGCCACGGTGAAGCCGAGTGGTGACCGGGTCGGGGGTTCCCATGCTCGGGAGGCGCTCAGTCAAGGGTCAAAGTGCAAGTGCGTCTGCAGCATTGAGCCAAGCGGGACGGCGGGTGAGCAGTGGAAAGCCAGACCCCAGGCACCAACGCTGGACCTGGTCACAGTAAGTATATGGCACAGAAACCGACCATTCGGTCCACAATGTTGTGCTGATCCAATTAAGCTAAATGGCCAGAAGGAATCCCTTCTGCCTGCACAATGTCCACATCCTTCCATTTTCTTCACATTCAAGTCCCTAAAATATCTGTCTCTATCACCACCCCAGGCAGTCATTCCAGGCACCCATCACTCTCTGTGTAAAAAAACTTGTCCCTCACATCTCCTTTGAAATTACCCCCTCACCTTGCCCTCTGGTACCAGACATTTCTACCCTGGAGAAAAATACTCCGTCTGTCTACTCTACCTATCCCTCTCATAATATTATAAAACTATCAGATCTCCCCTCAGCCTCCACCAGTGCAGAAAACAAGTTTGTCCAGCCTCTCATAACAGCACATGCTATCTAAACCAGGCAGCAGCCTGGTAAACCTCTTCTGTGTCCTCTACAAAGCCTTAACATTCTTCCTTTAGCGGGAAGACCAGAACTGTACACAGGACTCCAGGTGTGGCTCGCTAGAGTTTCAGAGATCTGCAATATAACTGCCTGATGAAGCTCCCAGTGCCATGGACACAGATGTACTGGGTCCGGTGCTTCGGACACAGCACAGGGGGCTGAAGGGTGTTGCGAACAACATTGCCCATATCAAAAAGGAACTGGCAGCTGTGGATTGGGACGGGCTGTTTTCTGGCAAAGGTGTACTTGGTAAGTGGGAGGTCTTCAAAAGAGAAATTGAGAGTACGGAGTTTGTATGTTCCTGTCAGAATAAAAGGGACAGATAACAGGTTGAGAGAGATACTGAGGCCCAGGTTATGTAAAAGATGGAAGTGTAGATAGCAAGGAATAAAAGAGGTACTTGAGGAGTATAAGAAATGCAACCGAGCACTGGAGAAGGGAACCAGGAGGGCTGAAAGAACATAAGAACATATGAAATAGGAGCAGGAGTAGGCCATCGACGTACAAAATCCCCTCAGACTTGTAATGAAATATAGCTGCTGTTATCTCTTCTTCATAATTACTCCAATTTGTTGGGCTCGGGATAGATCTTCAGAGGTGTTGACGTTTAATGAGACCGTGGCTGATCTGGCTGTGGACTCAACTCCACCTCCCTCCCTTTTCCCCGAATCCTTCATTCCACCAAGTCTGCCTTTAATAAATTTCATGAGGTGCCTCTACTGCTTCGTCCGGCCGAGAATTCCACAGCTTACACCTCTCTTGGAAAAGCAGTTTCTCTTCATCTCCATCCTAAATTTATTCCTTGAATCTTGAGGTTGTGTCCCCTTGTTCTAGAACATTGAACATAGAAATATGCAATGCATTACAGGCCCTTCGGCCCACAATGTTGTGCCGACCATGTAACCTACTCTAGAAACTGCCTAGAATTACCCTAGTGCATTGCCATCTATTTTTCTAAGCTCCACGAATCTATCTATAAAAGACCCCATCGTATCCGCTATTGTTCTAGTCTAGACATAGCTCAAATACCATCTATAAATTTGCTGACAATGCAACTATTGTTGGTAGAATCTCAGGTGGTGACGAGAGGGTGTACAGGAGTGAGATATGCCAACTAGTGGAATGGTGCCGCAGCAACAACCTGGCACTCAATGTCAGCAAGACGAAAGAGGCTGATTGTGGATTTCAGGTAGGGTGAGATGAAAGAACACATACCAATCCTCATAGAGGGATCAGAAGTGGAGAGAGTGACAGCTTCAAGTTCCTGGGTGTCAAGATCTCTAAGGATCTAACCTAGTCCCAACATATCGATGTAGTTACGAAGAAGGCAAGACAGTGGCTATACTTTATTAGGGGTTTGAAGAGATTTGGCACGTCAACAAATACACTCAAAAACTTCTATAGTTGTAGCGCGGAGAGCATTCTGACAGGCTGCATCACTGTATGGTATGGAGGACCGAAAGAGGCTGCAGAAGGTTATAAATCTAGTCAGCTCCATCTTGGGCTCTAGCCTACAAAGTACGCAGGATATCTTTAGGGAGCGGTGTCTCAGAAAGGCAGCATCCATTATTAAGGACCCCCATCACCCAGGACATGCCCTTTTCTCACTGTTACCATCAGGTAGGAGGTACAGAAGCCTGAAGGCACACACTCCGTGATTCAGGAACAGCTTCTTCCCCTAAATGGACATTGAATCTTTGGACACTAACTCATTTTTTTAATCTACAGTATTCCTGTTTTTGCATGTTTTTTAATTTATTTATTTATTATTATTTTTTTCTCTGCTGGATTATGTATGGCATTGAACTGCTGCTGCTACGTTAACAAATTTCACGTCACATGCCAGTGATAATAAATCTGATTCTGACTTACCAGTGGAAATAACTTTCCTGTCTCTAACTTCTCTATCTCTTTCATAATGAAATGTTTCTATATGACCTCCCCTTCTGAATTCTTAATTCCAGTGAATATAGTGACTCAAACTCTCCTGGAAGATAATCCCTCTCTGCCCAACCAACCTGGTGAACCTCCTCTGCACCAGATCCAAAGCCAATATGTATCTTTCCCCCATCAAGGAGAGACGGGTGGGATGATGGAACCAAGGAGGGAAGAAGAGGTTTGCAGTAGACCAGGGATGGGAGGGGGGATGAAGGGGGCAGTTCAGGGCAGAGGAGAAAGGAGGACAATGGAGGTCAAGTAAGTATAGGAGAGGAGGGTGGGGAAGGGAGATCCAGGGAAGGGGATGGTGGAGAGAAATGTGGAGAATGAGGCGAGGGTGGAGGAAGGGGATGAGAGGAGGAGGGTGGGAAGGGAGGTAAGAAAGGAAACATTTAGTTGGGCAGTGTGCATGTAAGGTGGAGGATGTAGGAAAACTGGGGACCAGAGACAGGTGGGAGAAAACTGCAGAAGCTGGGCAGCTGATGTCCCCTCAAGCTTCTTCGCTCCACCTGCCGGAAAGGGCCGGATCTCCCGATGCCACCCATTCAACCTGACTTCCCACTTTCAGGCTGGAGGAGTAACACCTCATATCCATCAGGTAGCCTCCAACCTGGTGGCACAACAATCGATTTCTCTGTTCGTTCCCCTCCCCATTCACTCTCTTTCCATTCCCCATTCAGGTTCATCTCTCACCCCATCTCTTCTCCTCACCTGCCCTTCACCTCCCTCTGGTTCCCTTTCACCCTCGGTCCACTCTCTCTCACCCTTATCTCCCTCTCACCCACCCGCCTTCCCCTCACCTGGTCTCACTTATTGGCTGTCAGCTTGTACAACTGCCCGCATCTTCCCCCTCCTTTCCAGCCAGGACGAAGGCTCTCAGCCTGAAACGTTGACTGTCTGTTCATTTCCCTGGCCAGCTGAGCTCCTGCACCATTTTGCGTGTGTTACCGAGGATTTCCAGCATCTGTAAAATCTGTGTTTGTGATGGTCCTCTCCTCTACAACCCTTCACAATTTCTCCCTGTTCCCTCCTAGCCCCCTCTCCTTCCACTCTGGTTATTTTCCTTCACAGTCCCCCCACTCCCTCCTTTGTGGTATATCATGAGACATAGGAGGCAAGTCAGGCCATTCTGCCCGTCAATACTGCTCCACGGCTGATTTATTATCCCTCTCAACCCCATTCTCCTGCCTTTTCCCCGTAAACCTTTGACGTCCTGACTTAATCAATAATCTATCAACCTCCACTTTAAATATACCCAATGACTTGGCCTCCTCAGCCATTTGTGGCAACGAATTCCACAGATTCTCCACCCTCTGGCTAAATAAATTTCTCCTCATATCTGTTCAAATAGATGTCCCTCTATTCTGAGACTGTGCGCTCTGGTCCTAGACTCCCCCCACTATAGGAAACATCCTCTCCACATCCACTCTATCTGTGTCCTCTGCTCCTAGACTCCCCCACTATAGGAAACATCCTCTCCACATCCACTCTATCTGTGTCCTCTGGTCCTAGACTCCCCCACTATAGGAAACATCCTCTCCACATCCACTCTATCTGTGCCCTCTGGTCCTAGACTCCCCCACTATAGGAATCAACCTCTCCACACCCACTCTATCTGTGTCCTCTGGTCCTAGACTCCCCCACTATAGGAATCAACCTCTCCACATCCACTCTATCTAGCCCTTTCAATATTCGATAGGTTTCAATGAGATTCCACCCTCTCCCCATTCTAAATGCCAGTGAGTTCAGGCCCAGAGTCATCAAACACTCTTACGTTAACCTTTTCATTCCCAGGAATATTCTCGTATTCAATCATTTGGTAGTGACTGCCCTCTGAAAGAGAGGTTGGGTGGAGGGTGGTTATGAGGAGGTGGTTCCTCCTACTATGTCTGCCTCACCTGGCTCCTCCTGCCCACAGATCCAAGCAATGGCTGCCAACCTTCAGGGCATCCTGGACCACGCCGAGACCAAGAGACTCAATGCCTTTTCTGCCAAGCTGACTGGGCAGCTGAGGAAGCTTGAGAAGGTACGTGGCCTCCATTCTGCTCGGGGTGGGGATGTTTCTACAACGTAAAGGTCAAGGTAACGTCCTGGCAAGGGTGGTTTATGGATAGTGTACAGTCAGCTTGAACAGGAACGGTCTTTGAAAAGTAAGGAAGGGCTTGCAGGGACAGTTCACGGTCAACCCAGGCAAGGAACCCGTTCCTTTCAGAAGAGGAAAACGTCAGCGGTGCCCTACACCCGGCCAGTTGTATGCGATCTGTGTAGAACCATTCCTGGCCCTTCTTTGGGTCTGGTTCTGTGCGAACTGGACATGGAGGTCATCCTCGGACTACACCAACAGCATGACAGATCCCAGTGACCTGCGGAGGATGTGCGAGTGCCAGGAAGTTTTCTCGGCAGCGTTCTCTGCTAGGAACAACTGTTCAGGACACTGGCAGGTGGACTCCCTGCTGCAGGAGATGGGAGCTTTTGAGTGGAGCTCCAGGCATCTCCTCAATCTGAGAGTCTACCTGAGTCCTTCTGGGAAGACCTGCTGGCGAATTGGCAGGACCTGGAGATGAAAGTCATGGCCCGGCTGGGGTGCTGGTCAACCCTTCTCAGGGTGCTTTCCTATCGAGACATGGTGGTGGGTATAAACCAGGGCTGTGGTACCAGATGGTCACCTTGGCCCTCCCCTCACCTGCCCCCTTTGTCACGAGAATGCGGAGGAAGTTAATGGACTTCTTCTGGGGTGAGAGGAAGCACTGGGTCTCTGCGGTGGTCTTGAGTCTCCCGGTGGGAGAGATCAGACAGTCGCTGGTGTGCGTCCATACGCGACTGGCAGCTCTCCGCCTCAGGACCCCGCAGAGATTCCTGTATGCCGAGCACCCTCCCAGCTGGCACGTGTTGGCATCCCATTTTCTCCGAAAGGGCTGCTGTCTTCAAAAAGAGAGATGGCGACCGCTGGTGGGTGTCAGCCGTGCTGTTCTGTGGAGTCTGCCTGGTTTCTAGCAGGACCTACTGAGAGTCTGGAACATGGTTGCCTCAGTCCGGGAATCCCCTCCCCTGGCAGAGGGAGGAGTCCTGGCCGACCCCGTCCTATATCAACGGACGCCGGTGTGGCTCATGTGATAGATAGATAGATAGATAGATAGATACTTTATTCATCCCCATGGGGAAATTCAACATTTTTTCCAATGTCCCATACACTTATTGTAGCAAAACTAATTACATACAATACTTAACTCAGTAAAAATCACCCTCTCAAAAAGCATTAATAATAGCTTTTAAAAAGTTCTTAAGTAGTTTACTTAAATACATTGAGTCCTAACCCCGGCACTTTAACATATCTTACCCCTGGCGGTTGAATTGTAAAGCCGAATGGCATTGGGGAGTGTTGATCTCTTCATCCTGTCTGAGGAGCATTGCATCGATAGCAACCTGTCGCTGAAACTGCTTCTCTGTCTCTGTGGAATGACTGGGCGGCTCACCTCTGCTTGTCGGGTCCAGACCCTTCAATCCTATCCAAGAGCCCAGCCCGCACAATCTCATCGACACCCACAATCCCATCCAGGGTATCTGTATGGGCTGCTGCTCCACACCCTCCCCTTCCTAGCCCTTGTCTACCTCCCAACACAACATGCTGGGCTGTCTTTCCACCGAGAGGTGGGGGGGGGGGGTCCATAACGGAAGTCCCTTTACAAGGGAGTTCTTCCCATGCACCTTGGGGATCTGGAGTGGAGCCCTGTAACCAGCTCCTTAGTTTGTACATGGACCTCCCAGCCACATGTCACTTCTGCGGGCTGGAGGAGACCGTGTGCCATATGTACATGGAGTGTGTGAGGCTGCAGCCCCTTTTTGCGTATCTGCGTGGGCTGCGTCTTGCCTTCTGCTTACATTTTAGTCCCATCCGATTTATATTTGGTCGTCCAGTAAGGAGGGGGCATGGAGGGATGAGGATGTCCTTGTCAACTTGCCCTTATCCTGGGGCTGGCCAAAACAGCCATCCGTGGCTCCTGGAAAGAAGTGGTGGAGGGACCTGCCCAGGCAGACTGCCTGGCAATATTTAGCGGGTATGTCCGTGCCTGGGTAACCAGTGTCCATGGCGACCATAGAGACATTCCGGGACCATTGGGCTCCAAGAGGGATTAGGGCCATCATTGACAGAGACGGAAACAGTTTAATTTAATGTCGTCTGTCTAGTAGATGTGTTGGTCACTGATTTGGGTATATTGCAGCACTGAATTTGTAATAAAGATATTTTGTAAGGTGGGGTTTGCAAAGCTCAGCTTTGATTTGCACAGCAACAACTGGAGTCACTTGGAAGAAGGCATGGGTGACCTGGGTGATGTGGGTCCTTAATGATGGATGCCGTCTTCTCTGAGGCATCGCCTTTTGAAGATGGTGGAAGGCTAGTGCTCTTGATGGAGTTGACTGAGTTTACAACCCTCTGCAGCTTCTCTCAATCCTGTGCAGAGGCTCCTCTGTACCAGACAGTGATGCAGCCAGTTAGAATGCTCTCCACGGTACACCTGTAGAAATTTGCAAGTGACAAACTAGGAGACAATTCTTTTACCAACTTCAAAGTATCATTGGTTGTTAGCTTCTGGCTTCTGATGACTATCTATTGAGAATGACGACGCAGCTTGCAGCGGCCACTCCGGAGCTGATTATCCGTTATTTGTGAAGCGGGGTGCCGTGCGCAATCATAATCCATTGAAAACGGACGTGGGAGCACGGAGGAGCATCGGGAAATCTCCAGGAAGACCTTCTTCGCTGCTGCTGCTGCTGTGAGGTCCGGTACTCTGCTGGGAAGAACAGGCCCCCAGTCCTTGGGGTCGCGTTGCCAATGGCCGTTGGCGGGGCCATCTTAATACGCTCGGCAGAGGATGGTGCTCAGAGAAGCTGTGCCGGAGGGGATGGTCGTCGGCTCGGAGGTTCGACGGACTCGGAGTCCGCTGCGGTCAGGTGGCTTTCATTGTGTGCTGCGTCTGCGAGGCTGAGTCGGGCGGCACCGTGGAAGTCCATAGCGGGGGTATTCCCTTCTGCCACCGGCGTGGGATGGCGAGTCTCTCGGGACCCTGGGGACTTACTGTGCCCATCGTCTGTTTTTTTAATCAATTATGCTATTGTTTGCACTGTTGTAACTATGTGGTTTTGTGCAGGTCTTGTAGCTTTAGTTTTTGGTCTTGTTTTTGTCTAGTGGATTTGGAGCTCCTTTCCGGGGAACGCGCTCAGACGGTAGCGCGATATTAATACGCAGCAGCCTCTCCGGACTCTGGATTGGGCCAAATGTGGATTTTCTAGTGTAGTCTGTTTTGTCATGTGCTTTTGTGATATAATTCTGGGGGGAAGTTGAGTCATTTTTTAACTGCATTGCAGTTGTGGTTTCTAAACGACAATAAACTGAATCTGAATCTGAATCTTGCAAGTAAGGAATTCGAGTTTAAAAGTTTATCAAATGGTCATTATCAACACACACAAACCACTAGATGAACTCAGAAGGTCAAGAAGGATCTATGGAAATGGATAAACTGTCGACGCTTCGGGTCAAGGCCTTTCTGGGGGAAGACGTCTGAATAAAAAGGTGGGGAGCAAGGAGGAGGAAAGCTGGTTAGGTAAGGCCAGGTGGGTGGGAAAGGTAAAGGGCTGGAGAGGAAGGAAGCTGATAGGCGAGGAGATTGAACAGTAGGAGATAGGGGAACCAGGGAGAGACGATAGACAGGTGAGAAGAGGTAAAAAGCCAGACGGGGAAATTGATGGAGAAGGAAGGGGGAGGGAAATATTACCGGCAGGAGAAATTGATGTTCATGCCATCATGTTGCAGGCTGCCCAGAGTATGAGGTTACTTCTCCACCCTGACAGTGGCCTCATGTTGTGGAAGAAAAATCTCAGGAGCAGCAGACAGAATAGATCAGGCCGACTCAGAGAATTGTTTCAAACTAAAGGGTTTTATGACATGATATCATGGAGAGTCCAAACACCTAAAGTGGAGTTCTGGGATTCTGCTCAACAATGGATTACTCTCTTATTTATACCCCAGGTGTACGTGACAAGGAGCAGTTAGATTTGAAAAAGGAGGGAACCTCAATTACAACACATTAGAATAGCGAAGTTGCACTACATGTCCTTGAGCGGTGAAACATTTTCTTAAATGTTAGTCCTCAAGACAGTATATCAGGCTTTCCCAAGCGCAGACATGTGATGATTCTTAGAACAAGGAAGCAAAGACATCGTCACTTTCCCATCCCGTCTACAAAGCACATTTCAGTCACACAGTGTACATTAGTCGCAGATAAGTGATCACAGACTTTGAATTCACATACTAGAAGAAGGTCATTAACCCCTTAACATTCATCACAATGTCTTCCTATTTTTAGTCCACACCTCATCATGGCAAAGGAGGAGGCCATAGACTGACACACCGGAATGGCAATGGGAATTAAAATGGTTGGCTACTGGGAAATTCTGCTTTAGGCAGATGGGGTGAATGGAGCGGATGTGCTTGACAGAAACGGTCCCCCAATTAATGGCAGGTCTTACCAATGTAGAGGAAGCACCAGATACAATAGAGGAAGTCAATAGACTCACAGCCTCACCTGGAAGGACTGTTTGGGGCCCTGAATGGATGTGAGGGAGGAGGTTTTGCAGCGATACAGTGGTGCTAGAAAGTTTGTGAACCCTGTAGAATTTTCTCCATTTCTGCATAAGTATGACCTAAAGTGTGATCAGATCTTCATGCATCCTAAAACTAGATAAAGAGAACCCAGTTAAATAAATAACACAAAAACATTATACTTGTTCATTTATTTATTGAGAAAAATGATCCTATATTACATGTATCTGTTGGAGAAAAGTATGTGAATCTTTGCTTTCAGTAGCTGGCGTGAACCCCTTGTACAACAATAACTTCAACCAAACATATCCGGTAGCTGTTGATCACACTGGAGGAATTTTAGGCCATTCCTCCTTACAAAACTGCTTCAACTCTGGGATGTTGGTGGGTTTCCTTGCATGAACTCTTGCTTCAGGTCCTTCCACAACATTTCTATGGGATTAGATCAGGACTTGGCCACTCTAAAACACACATTTCTTTCTTTTTAAGCCATTCTGTTGTTGATTTACTCTTGTCTTTCAGATCGTTGTCTTGTTGCATCATCCAATTTATATTAGCTTCAGGTGACAGACCGCTATCCTGACATCCTCCTGTAAAATGCCTCGATACAATTTAGAATTCATTGTTCCCTCAACGATTGCAAGCTGTCCAGGCCCCGAGTCTGCAAAGCAGCCCCACACCATGATGCTCCTTCCACCGAGCTTCACAGTGGGATGAGGTTTTGGTGTTGGTGTGCTGTGCCCCATTCCCTCCAAACATAGCAATGTGCACCTCTGCACCTCTGCCAAAAAAATTCAACTTTTGTCTCATCTGTTTACAGAACGTTGTCCCAGAAGCTTTGTAGAACATCCAGGTGGCCTTTATCAAACTGGAGATGTGTAGCAATATTCTTTTGGAGAGCAGTGATTTCCTCCCATGAACACCATTCCTTTTCAGTGTTTTACTTGTAGTGGACACCTAAACAGAGGCTTTAGCAAGTTCTAGAGATTTCTACAGGTCTGTTGCTGATACCATTGGGGTTTTCTTCACCTCCTTCAGCATGGCACGTTGTGTTCTTGGTGCGATCTTTGCAAGAAGCCCACTCTTAGGAACGAGTAGCAACAGTTCTGGGTTTCCTCCATTTGTAGACAATTTCTATTACTGTACACTAATGAACACTCAGGTCTTTAGAAATGCCTTTGTAGCCTTTTCCAGCTCCATACTCTAACCTGGTCCCTACATATCGATGTAGTTATAAAGGAGGCAAGACAGTGGTTGTGTTTCATTAGGAGTTTGAAGGGATTTGGTTTGTCAACTAAATCACTCAAAAACTTCTATAGTTGTACCATGGAGAGCATTCTGACAGGCTGCATCACTGTCTGGTATGGAGGGGCTACTGCACAGGACCGAAAGAAGCTGCAGTGGGTGTAAGTCTAGTCAGCTCCATCTTCGGTAGTAGCCTCTGAATTACACACAACATCTTCAAGGAGTGGTGTCTCAGAAAGGCAGCGTCTATTACTAAGGACCCCCATCACCCTGGACATGCTCTTTTCTCAATGTTACCATCAGTCAGGAGATACAGGAGCCTGAAGGCACACACTCAGCGACTCAGGAACAGCTTCTTCACTTCTGCCATCTGATTCCTAAATGAACACAACCTCACTTTTTTAAATATATATTATTTGTTTTACACTATCTTTAATCTAACTATTTAATATACACTTACTGTAATTATTTAATTTATTTTTTTCTTTTTACTTTACCATGTATTGCATTGAACTGCTGCTACTAAGTTAACAAATTTCACCACACATGCCAGTGATAGTAATCCTGACTCTGTCAGGGTGGGTGGAGTCAGCAGTAAATCTTCCAGCTGTTTTCTTCACTCTGGAGATGAACAGGTCATTCAATGCCGCTAACTGGCAACCAATGTTCTTCTCTATTGAGTGGACCACTCACTACAGTGAAGAGGTGTCCGGAAACCAAACGGTGATTGAGGTGGTCACAACACTCTCCGTGATGGCTGAGTGAAAACTCTTCGGGATACGACCTGAGATGCTAAGCTTCTGAAGCAACCATCTGCGCTGGGCTTTCCGAGTGATGAGCGAAATGTGCTTGTCCCACTTCAATGGATTGGTAATGGCGGTCCCCAGGAAGCTGAATGACTTGGCCTGACATTAGTTTCCAAAGTGGGGGTGGGGAGCGCGGAGGCAGGGGTTTGTCAGCGGAAGTCTATCCTCATTTCCACTGTCTTGATAGCACTGTGCTGCAGGTTGTTTCGAGCACACCATGCTGTGTGACGGCCTACCTCTCTTTGGTAACAGCTCACACCATTACTACAGACGAGATCAACTACAGTCCCGTCATCTGGGAGCTTCAGGATTTGTCTGTGGAGGCACAGTCATTTGTGTACAGTGAGAACAGAAGCTTGTAGACATGCCATGTTGGCACTGCTAGCATGGCGATATTTGGAGCAGCCTCCAGCACAATCCTCATTGATTATATTTGGCACCAAGAATGCATTTCGATGTACATGTGACAAATAAAGATAAGCGATAAGGGGCAGCACAGTGGCGAAGCTGTAGTGCAACGTTATTACAACCCCAGTGACCTGGGTTCAATTCCACCCCGGTCTGTACGTTCTCCCAGTGACCATTACTACAACCCCAGTGACCTGGGTTCAATTCCACCCCGGTCTGTACGTTCTCCCAGTGACCGTTACTACAACCCCAGTGACCTGGGTTCAATTCCACCCCGGTCTGTACGTTCTCCCAGTGACCATTACTACAACCCCAGTGCCCTGGGTTCAATTCCACCCCAGTCTGTACGTTCTCCCAGTGACCATTACTACAACCCCAGTGACCTGGGTTCAATTCCACCCCAGTCTGTACGTTCTCCCAGTGACCATTACTACAACCCCAGTGACCTGGGTTCAATTCCACCGCAGTCTGTACGTTCTCCCAGTGACCGTTACTACAACCCCAGTGACCTGGGTTCAATTCCACACCGGTCTGTACGTTCTCCCAGTGACCATTACTACAACCCCAGTGACCTGGGTTCAATTCCACCCCAGTCTGTACGTTCTCCCAGTGACCGTTACTACAACCCCAGTGACCTGGGTTCAATTCCACCGCAGTCTGTACATTCTCCCAGTGACCATTACTACAACCCCAGTGACCTGGGTTCAATTCCACCCCAGTCTGTACATTCTCCCAGTGACCATTACTACAACCCCAGTGACCTGGGTTCAATTCCACCCCGGTCTGTACGTTCTCCCAGTGACCATTACTACAACCCCAGTGCCCTGGGTTCAATTCCACCCCAGTCTGTACATTCTCCCAGTGACCATTACTACAACCCCAGTGACCTGGGTTCAATTCCACCCCAGTCTGTACGTTCTCCCAGTGACCATTACTACAACCCCAGTGACCTGGGTTCAATTCCACCCCAGTCTGTACGTTCTCCCAGTGACCATTACTACAACCCCAGTGACCTGGGTTCAATTCCACCCCAGTCTGTACGTTCTCCCAGTGACCATTACTACAACCCCAGTGACCTGGGTTCAATTCCACCCCAGTCTGTACGTTCCCCCAGTGACCATTACTACAACCCCAGTGACCTGGGTTCAATTCCACCCCAGTCTGTACGTTCTCCCAGTGACCATTACTACAACCCCAGTGACCTGGGTTCAATTCCACCCCAGTCTGTACATTCTCCCAGTGACCATTACTACAACCCCAGTGACCTGGGTTCAATTCCACCGCAGTCTGTACGTTCTCCCAGTGACCATTACTACAACCCCAGTGACCTGGGTTCAATTCCACCCCAGTCTGTACGTTCTCCCAGTGACCATTACTACAACCCCAGTGACCTGGGTTCAATTCCACCCCGGTCTGTACGTTCTCCCAGTGACCGTTACTACAACCCCAGTGACCTGGGTTCAATTCCACCCCAGTCTGTACGTTCTCCCAGTGACCGTTACTACAACCCCAGTGACCTGGGTTCAATTCCACCCCAGTCTGTACGTTCTCCCAGTGACCGTTACTACAACCCCAGTGACCTGGTTTCAATTCCATCCCAGTATGTACGTTCTCCCAGTGACCATTACTACAACCCCAGTGACCTGGGTTCAATTCCACCCCGGTCTGTACGTTCTCCCAGTGACCATTACTACAACCCCAGTGCCCTGGGTTCAATTCCACCCCAGTCTGTACATTCTCCCAGTGACCATTACTACAACCCCAGTGACCTGGGTTCAATTCCACCGCAGTCTGTACGTTCTCCCAGTGACCATTACTACAACCCCAGTGACCTGGGTTCAATTCCACCCCAGTCTGTACGTTCTCCCAGTGACCTGGGTTCAATTCCACCCCAGTCTGTACGTTCTCCCAGTGACCATTACTACAACCCCAGAGACCTGGGTTCAATCCCACCGCAGTCTGTACTTTCTCCCAGTGACCATTACTACAACCCCAGTGACCTGAGTTCAATTCCACCCCAGTCTGTACATTCTCCCAGTGACCATTACTACAACCCCAGTGACCTGGGTTCAATTCCACCGCAGTCTGTACGTTCTCCCAGTGACCATTACTACAACCCCAGTGACCTGGGTTCAATTCCACCCTGGTCTGTACGTTCTCCCAGTGACCATTACTACAACCCCAGTGACCTGGGTTCAATTCCACCCCGGTCTGTACGTTCTCCCAGTGACCATTACTACAACCCCAGTGACCTGGGTTCAATTCCACCCCGGTCTGTACGTTCTCCCAGTGACCATTACTACAACCCCAGTGACCTGGGTTCAATTCCACCCCGGTCTGTACGTTCTCCCAGTGACCATTACTACAACCCCAGTGACCTGGGTTCAATTCCACCCCGGTCTGTACGTTCTCCCAGTGACCATTACTACAACCCCAGTGACCTGGGTTCAATTCCACCCCAGTCTGTACGTTCTCCCAGTGACCGTTACTCCAACCCCAGTGACCTGGGTTCAATTCCACACCGGTCTGTACGTTCTCCCAGTGACCATTACTACAACCCCAGTGACCTGGGTTCAATTCCACCCCGGTCTGTACGTTCTCCCAGTGACCATTACTACAACCCCAGTGACCTGGGTTCAATTCCACCCCAGTCTGTACGTTCTCCCAGTGACCATTACTACAATCCCAGTGACCTGGGTTCAATTCCACCCCGGTCTGTACGTTCTCCCAGTGACCGTTACTACAACCCCAGTGACCTAGGTTCAATTCCACCCCAGTTTGTACGTCCTCTCCAGGAATTTGAAATTGCTCACTGTCTCCACTTCTCCAGTGAGAGGTTGAAAATGTCCTTGGACAATCCCAGAAGTTGGATGTCACAACTTTTCAGAGCCTTACCAGGTACTCCATCAGGTCCTGCCGCCTTACGAGGGTTCACCCTTAAAGAGCCTGACATCAGCCTCTGAGACAGAGATGACAGGGTCACAGCTGTGGTTAAATTCTCCCTTTGGAAGTGGGCGTTGGGCTCATCTGTAGTGACGCATCGCCGCCGTTCATGCTGTTGGGTTTCACTTTGTGGGAAGGAATGTCCTGCAAACCCTGCCAGAGTTGTCATGCATCTGATGTCGCCTCCAACCTCGCTCAGAAATCTCTCTTTGCCCTTGAAATAACCCTGCACAAATCATACCTAATATTCTGGTACAGACCTGGGTCACTCGAGTTAAAAGCCCTGAGCTAACGCCGAACCTCCTGGTTCATTACAGCTGTTGGTTTGGGAACGTACAGCAAGTTTTCATAGGCACACACTCATCCACACAGGTTTTAATGAAGTCAGTAACAACAGCGGCATACTCATCCAGGTTCGAAGGTGAATCCCTGAATACAGTCCGGTCCACCGATTCAAAGCCGTCCTGTAGACGCTCCTGTGCTTCCCTTGTCCAAACCTTCTTGGTCCTCACTGCTGGTTCTGCAGTCTTCAGTCTCTGCCTGGACTCAGGGAGTAGACGTACAGCCAGGTGATCAGTATTCCCGACGTGAGCATGTGGGATAGCCTGGTGATGGAGGTGTAACAGTTCTCCAGTGTGTTATTTCCTCGGGTGCTACAGGTGATTTGTTGATGGTAATTATTTAGTGACTTTTTCAAAGTGGCCTGGTTAAAATCCCCAAAGTGATGGTGAAGGTGTGGGGATGTGCTGTTTCGTGCATATTGATCATCCAGAGCCTGTTTGACATTGGCCTGTCCTGGAATGTACACCACTACCAAAATGATCACAGAAATTCCCCGTGGCAGGTAAAATGGACGGCACATGCTGTAATTGCAAGGTATTCTAGGTCTGGTGAGCAGAACTGGGACAACACGGATGCTTTCACCTCTTCACCAAATTACCACCAGGAGTAACGTTTAGAGTAAACTTTATTATCAAAGTGCACGTAGACACGCACGCACACCACTATACACAATTCACTTCCTTGTGTGCATACACAAATCGTTGGAATAATTACAATAACAGGATCAGTGAAAGATCTACCAGAGTGCAGAAGACAACAAACTGTGCAAATGCAAATATAAATAAATAGCAATAAATAACGAGAACATGAGATAACAAGATAAAGAGTCTTCAAAGTGAGATCATTGGTTGCAGGAATTTTTCAATGATAGAGTCCATAAGAGTGCAGCTCTCCCCTTAGTTTAAGAGCCTGATGGTTGAGGGGTAGTAACTGTTGTAGAACCTGGCGGTGTGAGTCCCTTCTGCCCGATGACAGCAGTGGGAAACGAGCACGGCCTGGGTAGAGCTGAGGATCTCTGATGACGGATGCTGCTTTACCACGACGGTGTTTCATGTCGATGTGCTGCTTGTCATCTCTCCAGCTTCTCAACAAAACTCACTCAGGTGTAGCACTCTAACTGTCCCTGCACCATGTCCTTTAGTTAAATGGTCGTTCAGCTCTCCTTGTCCTGTTATTTAAGTGTGATTATTGATATTTGTGCCTGTGACCGTTCCAGTAATTGTTGATTGCTCGTGGCTGTTTGTACTATTGTCTTGTAATTGTTGGTTGCTATTGAATTGACTTTATTTAATACATCCTTCACATACATGAGGAATAAAAATCTTCATGTTATGACCTCCGTCTGAATGTGCAATGTGAAATTTATAGTAATTTGTAATAAACAGTATGTACAACAGGACAGTCAATATAACTGTATCAGTGTGAGTTAATCAGTCTGATGGCCTGGTGGAAGAAGCTGTCTCGGAGCCTGTTGGTCCTGGCCTTTATGTGGTACGGTTTCCCGGATGGTAGCAGCTGGAACAGTTTGTGGTTGGGGTGACCACGGGCCCTTTTCACACACCTGTCACTGTAAATGTCCTGCACAGTGGGAAGTTCACAACTACAGATGCGCTGGGCTGTCCGCACCACTCTCTGCAGAGTCCTGTGATTAAAGGAGGCACAGTTCCCATACCAGGTAGTGATGCAGCCAGTCAGGATGCTCTCAATTGTGCCCCTGTAGAAAGTCCTTAGGATCTGGGGACTCATGCCAAACTTCTTCAACCGTCTGAGGTGAAAGAAACACTGTTGTGCTTTTTACACCACACAGTCAGTCTGTACAGACCGTGTGAGATCCTCGGTGATGCGTATGCTGAGGAACTTAAAGCTGTTCACCCTCTCAACCCCAGATGCATTAATGTCTGTCTCATTCCTCCTGTAGTCCACAACCAGCTTCTTTGTTTTTGTGACATTGAAGGAGAGGTTTTTCTCTCGACACCACTGTGTCGGGGTGAAGACTTCATCTCTATAGGCTGCCTCGTTATTATTTGAGATAAGGCCAATCAATGTAATATTGTAAACACAAAATACTCTGCAGATACTGGGGTCCAGTCAACATGTACAACACGTTAACTGTTCGTTTCCACGGATGCTCCCTGACCTGCTGAGTTCCTCCAGCGTGTTGCAAATGTAGTATTGTCTGTTCTGTCTGGTACCGTCCTGTGTTTTGTGTTTGATTTGAACCACAATCAATTTTGGTACATTTCACAGACTTGCAATAAAGTAATTCTGATTATGAACCCTAACCCATTCTTTGGAATGTGGGAGGAAATCCATTTGGTCACAGGGGAAATGTACAGACTCCTCAGAGACAGCAGCGGGAATTGAACCTGGGTCATTGGTGTTGTAATAGTGTTACGCTAGCGATTACACTACATGGGATGAAAGCTGGCACGTGATGGGTGGATCCAGACGAGGTGGGTTTGACTGGCCGATGGAGTCGGGGTGAGAGAAAGGTGGAGACAAGAGAGTGAAAGTTCAAGTTTCTTGTCATCTGACAATACATACTGTATTTACAACAAAAGAAAACAATGTTCATCTGGACCGCGGAGCGCCCGCTAAACACACAGCACATAGGAACAAAATATTACCATAAATACGTGAATGAAAGTTAATTCAAAATGCATGTTGTGCACAGCACAGGTGAACGGTAAACAGCTGGCGGTCCGAGTCATGAGATCTTGGTGGTGGCAGGGAATTCATTAATCTGTTAGACACAGGGGTCCCATACCAGTGTGAAATTAGATGATTATTACACACAGGGAGAGGTGTGGGGGTCCCATACCAGTGTGAAATTAGATGATTATTACACACAGGGAGAGGTGTGGGGGGCTGATACCGGTGTGAAATTAGATGATTATTACACACAGGGAGAGGTGTGGGGGGCTGATACCGGTGTGAAATTAGATGATTATTACACACAGGGAGAGGTGTGGGGGTCCGATACCGGTGTGAAATTAGATGATTATTACACACAGGGAGAGGTGTGGGGGTCCGATACCGGTGTGAAATTAGATGATTATTACACACAGGGAGAGGTGTGGGGGTCTGATACCGGTGTGAAATTAGATGATTATTACACACAGGGAGAGGTGTGGGGGTCTGATACCAGTGTGAAATTAGATGATTATTACACACAGGGAGAGGTGTGGGGGTCTGATACCAGTGTGAAATTAGATGATTATTACACACAGGGAGAGGTGTGGGGGTCCGATACCAGTGTGAAATTAGATGATTATTACACACAGGGAGAGGTGTGGGGGTCCGATACCAGTGTGAAATTAGATGATTATTACACACAGGGAGAGGTGTGGGGGTCCGATACCAGTGTGAAATTAGATGATTATTACACTCAGGGAGAGGTGTGGGGGTCTGATACCACTGTGAAATTAGATGATTATTACACACAGGGAGTGGTGTGGGGGTCTGATACCACTGTGAAATTAGATGATTATTACACACAGGGAGTGGTGTGGGGGTCTGATACCAGTGTGAAATTCATTTCCACTTCTCACAGATTTTGATTTTATTTGTTCCCCCCCCACACACAGAGACTGGATCGTAACAAACCCAGTGTCTGCACGCAGCTGAGTGAGACCTTAGCGAGGGTCGTCCAGCACCAGGAAATCTTCCAGAACTTGTCTGTCACCATCGGGGGCATGAGGAAGGAGATGAGCAAACTGAACTTGCTGCTGCAGGAGCCTTGGGTACGGCGGCTGCAGGAACCTGCAAAGGTACTGTCCCACTCCGATCACTTCACACAGAAATGGGCTCTCTTTAGTCCCTTCTGGCACTTTTCTCTGCAAACGACAGAAGTGTTACACGTGCCTATTTACCTCCTCTCTCACCTGCATTCAGGGCTTCAAACAGTCCGTTCCAGGTGAGAGAACTTCATCTGTGAGTCCGTCCGGGTGAGGTACTGTGTCTGAAGTCTCCTGTATGTTGGTGAGACCTGACAAAGATTGTGGGGCCGCTCTGTCGAGCACCTTCGCTCCATTCCGATTTCCTTTTAGCCAATCATTTCAATTCCAATCCTCATTCCCATTCCAGCAACCTGCCCCCTTCCTTTCCAGTCCTGATGAAGGGTCTTAGACTGAGACATCGACTGTTCATTCATTTCCATAGGCGCTGCCTGACCTGGCGAGCTCCCCCAGCATTTTGTGAGTGCCGCTCTGCATGTCTCGAAAGCTGTTTGTCCTTGTAAACATGTCTTTAATTTAAGCTTTTCTTCTCAATGCTGCTGCCAGTAAGTTCTTATTGCACCTGTATTCACGTGTCTGTGGGCATCACGGCAGTGTAGCAGTTAACATAATTCAAAGTTCAAAGATTCAAATACATTTATTATCAACGTATGCATACAGAATACAACTCTGAGATTCGTCTAGGAAACTGACACCATGGAACCCGTCTGAGAAAATATCAAACACTCAACATGCAACAACATCTGTGCAAATGGTAAAAAGTGAGCGAACAGCGCTTAAAATATCAACGATCAAACCAGTAGTCCAGGAGTATTCACTTTAGTCCAGTTCTCTGTCACACGAGCCCACTGCAGGCTGAACACAGAGCCATTCTTCACTGAATCACCGCAGACCACTATTTCACCCAGATCGAACCACTCGGAACCAGCAAAGAGTAACCAGAATCCATGAAACATGAACCCCAAAGTCCCCCAAAACGGGTGCACAGCCTCACCGATCAATCCTTGTGACGTGGAACCCAAAACACCTGCACTTGCCTCCAGCGGCTAGTGAGTGAGAGAGGAAGATTAGTCAGACAGCACTGAATACCCGCCCATCCACACTCTCACACCCATCCACTTCAATCGAGCTCGACGCCTCACTCAGGGAGAAGGAATGGAGTTGATCAGTGGCTCACGCCCTTGACGCCTCGATCGGAGGGAAGGAATGGAGTTGATCAGTGGCTCACGCCCTCGATGCCTCGATCGGAGAGAAGGAATGGAGTTGATCAGGGGCTCACACCCTCGATGCCTCGATCGGAGAGAAGGAATGGAGTTGATCAGGGGCTCACGCCCTCGATGCCTCGATCGGAGAGAAGGAATGGAGTTGATCAGTGGCTCACGCCCTCGATGCCTCGATCGGAGAGAAGGAATGGAGTTGATCAGTGGCTCACGCCCTCGATGCCTCGATCGGAGAGAAGGAATGGAGTTGATCAGGGGCTCACGCCCTCGATGCCTCGATCGGAGGGAAGGAATGGAGTTGATCAGGGGCTCACGCCCTCGACGCCTCGATCGGAGGGAAGGAATGGAGTTGATCAAGGGCTCACGCCCTCGACGCCTCGATCGGAGGGAAGGAATGGAGTTGATCGGGGCTCACGCCCTCGATGCCTCGTTGGGAGAGAAGGAATGGAGTTGATCAGGGGCTCACGCCCTCGATGCCTCGATCGGAGGGAAGGAATGGAGTTGATCAAGGGCTCACGCCCTCGACGCCTCGATCGGAGGGAAGGAATGGAGTTGATCAGTGGCTCACGCCCTCGATGCCTCGATCGGAGAGAAGGAATGGAGTTGATCAGGGGCTCACGCCCTCGATGCCTCGATCGGAGGGAAGGAATGGAGTTGATCAGGGGCTCATGCCCTCGATGCCTCGATCGGAGGGAAGGAATGGAGTTGATCAGGGGCTCACGCCCTCGATGCCTCGATCGGAGGGAAGGAATGGAGTTGATCAGGGGCTCACGCCCTTGACGCCTCGATCGGAGGGAAGGAATGGAGTTGATCAGGGGCTCACGCCCTCGATGCCTCAATCGGAGAGAAGGAATGGAGTTGATCGGGGCTCACGCCCTCGACGCCTCGATCGGAGGGAAGGAATGGAGTTGATCAGGGGCTCACGCCCTCGATGCCTTGATCGGAGGGAAGGAATGGAGTTGATCAGGGGCTCACGCCCTCGATCGGAGGGAAGGAATGGAGTTGATCAGGGGCTCACGCCCTCGATGCCTCAATCGGAGGGAAGGAATGGAGTTGATCAGGGGCTCACGCCCTCGATCGGAGGGAAGGAATGGAGTTGATCAGGGGCTCGTTCCCTCGACGCCTCGATCGGAGGGAAGGAATGGAGTTGATCAGGGGTTCACGCCCTCGACGCCTCACTCAGAGAGAAGGAATGGAGTTGATCAGGGGCTCACGCCCTCGATGCCTCGATCGGAGGGAAGGAATGGAGTTGATCAGGGGCTCACGCCCACGATGCCTCAATTGGAGAGAAGGAATGGAGTTGATCAGAGGCTCACGCCCTTGACGCCTCGATCGGAGGGAAGGAATGGAGTTGATCAGGGGCTCACGCCCTCGATGCCTCGATCGGAGGGAAGGAATGGAGTTGATCAGGGGCTCACGCCCTCGATGCCTCGATCGGAGGGAAGGAATGGAGTTGATCAGGGGCTCACGCCCTTGACGCCTCGATCGGAGGGAAGGAATGGAGTTGATCAGGGGCTCACGCCCTCGATGCCTCGATCGGAGGGAAGGAATGGAGTTGATCAGGGGCTCACGCCCTCGATGCCTCAATCGGAGGGAAGGAATGGAGTTGATCAGGGGCTCACGCCCTCGATCGGAGGGAAGGAATGGAGTTGATCAGGGGTTCACGCCCTCGATGCCTCGATCGGAGGGAAGGAATGGAGTTGATCAGGGGCTCACGCCCTCGATGCCTCGATCGGAGGGAAGGAATGGAGTTGATCAGGGGCTCACGCCCTCGATGCCTCGATCGGAGGGAAGGAATGGAGTTGATCAGGGGCTCACGCCCTCGATGCCTCAATTGGAGAGAAGGAATGGAGTTGATCAGGGGCTCACGCCCTTGACGCCTCGATCGGAGGGAAGGAATGGAGTTGATCAGGGGCTCACGCCCTCGATGCCTCGATCGGAGGGAAGGAATGGAGTTGATCAAGGGCTCACGCCCTCGATGCCTCGATCGGAGGGAAGGAATGGAGTTGATCAGGGGCTCACGCCCTCGATGCCTCAATTGGAGAGAAGGAATGGAGTTGATCAGGGGCTCACGCCCTTGACGCCTCGATCGGAGGGAAGGAATGGAGTTGATCAGGGGCTCACGCCCTCGATGCCTCGATCGGAGGGAAGGAATGGAGTTGATCAGGGGCTCACGCCCTTGACGCCTCGATCGGAGGGAAGGAATGGAGTTGATCAGGGGCTCACGCCCTCGATGCCTCGATCGGAGGGAAGGAATGGAGTTGATCAGGGGCTCACGCCCTCGATGCCTCAATCGGAGGGAAGGAATGGAGTTGATCAGGGGCTCACGCCCTCGATCGGAGGGAAGGAATGGAGTTGATCAGGGGTTCACGCCCTCGACGCCTCACTCAGAGAGAAGGAGTGGAGTTGATCAGGGGCTCACGCCCTCGATGCCTCGATCGGAGGGAAGGAATGGAGTTGATCAGGGGCTCACGCCCTCGATGCCTCGATCGGAGAGAAGGAATGGAGTTGATCAGGGGCTCACACCCTCGATGCCTCAATCGGAGAGAAGGAATGGAGTTGATCAGGGGCTCACGCCCTTGACGCCTCGATCGGAGGGAAGGAATGGAGTTGATCAGGGGCTCACGCCCTCGATGCCTCGATCGGAGGGAAGGAATGGAGTTGATCAAGGGCTCACGCCCTCGATGCCTCGATCGGAGGGAAGGAATGGAGTTGATCAGGGGCTCACGCCCTCGATGCCTCGATCGGAGGGAAGGAATGGAGTTGATCAGGGGCTCACGCCCTCGATCGGAGGGAAGGAATGGAGTTGATCAGGGGCTCACGCCCTCGACGCCTCGATCGGAGGGAAGGAATGGAGTTGATCAGGGGCTTGTTCCCTCGATCGGAGAGAAGGAATGGAGTTGATCAGTGGCTCACGCCCTCGATGCCTCGATCGGAGGGAAGGAATGGAGTTGATCAGTGGCTCACGCTCTCGATGCCTCGATCGGAGGGAAGGAATGGAGTTGATCAGGGGCTCACGCCCTCGATGCCTCGATCGGAGGGAAGGAATGGAGTTGATCAGGGGCTCACGCCCTCGACGCCTCGATCGGAGGGAAGGAATGGAGTTGATCAGGGGCTCACGCCCTCGACGCCTCACTCAGAGAGAAGGAATGGAGTTGATCAGGGGCTCACGCCCTCGATGCCTCGATGGGAGAGAAGGAATGGAGTTGATCAGTGGCTTACGCCCTCGATGCCTCGATCGGAGGGAAGGAATGGAGTTGATCAGGGGCTCACGCCCTCGATGCCTCGATCGGAGGGAAGGAATGGAGTTGATCAGGGGCTCACGCCCTCGATGCCTCGATTGGAGAGAAGGAATGGAGTTGATCAGGGGCTCACGCCCTCGACGCCTCACTCAGAGAGAAGGAATGGAGTTGATCTGGGCTCACGCCCTCGATGCCTCGTTGGGAGAGAAGGAATGGAGTTGATCAGGGGCTCACGCCCTCGATGCCTCGATCGGAGGGAAGGAATGGAGTTGATCAAGGGCTCACGCCCTCGACGCCTCGATCGGAGGGAAGGAATGGAGTTGATCAGGGGCTCACGCCCTCGACGCCTCGATCGGAGGGAAGGAATGGAGTTGATCAGGGGCTCACGCCCTCGATCGGAGGGAAGGAATTGAGTTGATCAGGGGCTCACGCCCTCGACGCCTCGATCGGAGGGAAGGAATGGAGTTGATCAGGGGCTCACGCCCTCGATGCCTCGATCGGAGGGAAGGAATGGAGTTGATCAGGGGCTCACGCCCTCGATGCCTCAATCGGAGGGAAGGAATGGAGTTGATCAGGGGCTCACGCCCTCGATCGGAGGGAAGGAATGGAGTTGATCAGGGGCTCACGCCCTCGATCGGAGAGAAGGAATGGAGTTGATCAGGGGCTCACGCCCTCGACGCCTCGATCGGAGGGAAGGAATGGAGTTGATCAGGGGCTCACGCCCTCGACGCCTCGATCGGAGGGAAGGAATGGAGTTGATCAGGGGCTCACGCCCTCGATGCCTCGATCGGAGGGAAGGAATGGAGTTGATCAGGGGCTCACGCCCTCGACGCCTCGATCGGAGGGAAGGAATGGAGTTGATCAGGGGCTCACGCCCTCGACGCCTCGATCGGAGGGAAGGAATGGAGTTGATCAGGGGCTCACGCCCTCGATGCCTCAATCGGAGGGAAGGAATGGAGTTGATCAGGGGCTCACGCCCTCGACGCCTCGATCGGAGGGAAGGAATGGAGTTGATCAGGGGCTCACGCCCTCGATGCCTCGATCGGAGGGAAGGAATGGAGTTGATCTGGGGCTTGTTCCCTCGACGCCTCACTCAGAGAGAAGGAATGGAGTTGATCAGGGGCTCGTTCCCTCGACGCCTCACTCAGAGAGAAGGAATGGATTTAATCAGGGGCTTGTTCCCTCGACGCCTCGATCGGAGAGAAGGAATGGAGTTGATCAGGGGCTCGTTCCCTCGACGCCTCGATCGGAGAGAAGCAATGGGGTCGATCATGTCTCCAAGCTGCACACCCTGCTCCAGACATTCAATCATGCCTGATCCTTCTTTCTTTCTCCTCCTCAACCTCAGTTCCCAGCCTTCTCCCCGTAACATTTGATGCCACGTCCAGTCAAGAACCTATCAATCTCTGCCTTAAATACACCCAACAACTTGGCCTCCACAGCTGCATGTGGCAACAAATTCACCACCCTTTGACTAAAGAAATTTCTTCACATCTCTGTTTTGAAAGGGTGCCCCTCTATCCTGAGGCTGTGCCCTCTTGTCCTGGACTCTCCCACCATGGGAAACATCCTTTCCACATCTACTCTGTCTTGCCCTTACAAAATTTGAAAGGTTTCAATGAGATCCCCCTCATCCTTCTAAATTCCAGCGAGTACAGACCCAGAGCCATCAAATATTCCTCATATGATAACCTTTTCATTCCTGGAATCATCCTTGTGAACCTCCTCTGGACCCTCTCCAATGCCAGCATATCTTTTCTAAGATGAGGGGCCCAAAACCATTCACAATACTGAAGGTGAGGCCTCACCAGTGCCTTATAAACCCTCAGTATCTCATCCCTGCTCTTGTATTCTAAGCCTCTTGAAATGAATGTGAACATGCCATTTGCCTTCCTCACCATCAACTCAATCTGCAAGTTAACCTTTAGGGTGTTCTGAACAAGGATTCCCAAGTCCCTCTGCACCTCAGATTTTTGGATTTTCTCCCTGTTTAGAAAATAGTCTGCTCATTTATTTCTACTACCAAAGTGTAAGACCATGCATTTTCCAACATTGTATTCCCTTTGCCACTTTCTTCCCCATTCTCCGAATCTGTCCAAGTCCTTCTGCATCCTACCTGTAGTCAACACCACCTGCCCATCCACCAATCTTTGTATTATCTGAAAACTTGGCAACAAAACCATCGATTCCGTCATCTAAATCATTGATATACAGCATAAAAAGAAGTGGTCCCACCACCGACCCCTGTGGAACACCACTAGTCACTGGCAGCCAACCAGACAAGGATCCTTTTATTCCCACTCCCTGCCTCCTACCAATCAGCCAATGTTCTAACCATGTTAGTAACTGTCCTGTAATGCCATGGGCTCTAACTTGGTAAGCAGCCTCATGTGTGGCACCTTGGCAAAGGCCTTCTGAAAGTCTAAATATACCACATCTACTGCATCCCCTTTATCTATCCTACTTGTAATCTCCTCAAAGAATTCCAACAGGTTCACCAGGCAGGATTTTCCCCAAATGAAACCATGATGACTTTGTACTGTCTTGCCTGTGTCACCATGTGCTCCATCACCTCATCCTTAACAATTGACTCTAACATCTTCCCAACCACTAACTGGTCTATAATTTCCTTTCTGCTGCCTTCCTCCTTTCTTAGAGTGGAGTGACATTTGCAATTTTCCAGTCCTCTGGCACCATGTCAGAGTCCAATAATTTTTGAAAGATCATTGCTAATGCTGCCAGAATCTCTAATACTGCCTCTTTCAGAAGTCTAGGGTGCAGTTCATCTGGTCTGGGTGACTAATATACTTTTAGGTCTTTCAGCTTTTTGAGCACCTTCTCTCTTGTAACAGTAACTGCACCCACTTCTCTTCCTTCACACACTACAACATCAGGCACACCGCTAGTGTCTTCCACAGTGAAGACTGATGCAAAATATTTAATTCATCTGCCATCCCCTTGTCCGTTATTATTTCTCCTGCCTCATTTTCTAATAGTCCTATATCCACTCTCAGCTCTCTTATTTTTTACATACTTGAAAAAGCTTTTACTATCCACTTTGATATTGTTTGCTAGCTTGCTTCATATTTCATCTTTTTCCTTCCAGTGATTTTTTTAGTTGCTCTGTGTAGGTTTTTAAAAACTTCCCAATCCGCTACCATCCCACTAATTTTTGCTTTGTTGTATGCCCTCTCTTTTGCTTTTACAATAGCTTTGTTGTATGCCCTCTCTTTTGCTTTTACAATGTCAGCCATGGTTGTACTATTTTACTATTTGAGTATTTCTTCACTTTTGGAATCTTCATGTCCTGCAGCTTCCTCATTTCCCCAGAAACACACACCATTGCTGCTCTGCTGACATCCCTCCAGCAGCTCTTTCCAATCTACTTTGGCCAACTCCTCTCTCAAACCACGGTAATTTATCTTACTCCACTGAAATACTGCTACATCAGACTTTACTTTCTCCCTATCAAATTTCAAGTTGAACACAATCATATTCCTCAAGGTTCTTTTACCTTCAGCTTCCTAATCGCCTCCGGTTCATTACCTAAAACCCAATCCAGTATAGCTGATCCCCTAGCAGGCTCAACAACAAACTGCTCTAAGAAGCCATCTTGTAGGCATTCAACAAACCATATAACAATTACAGGCCATCTCGGCCCTTCTAGTCCGTCCCGAACGCTTCCTCTCACCTAGTCCCACCGACCTGCACTCAGCCCATAACCCTCCATTCCTTTCCTGGCCATATACCTGTCCAATTTTTTTTTAAATGACAATATCAAACTCACTCTCTTGAGATCCATTACCAACCTGATTTCCCAATCAACCTGCATGTTAAAATCTCCCATGTCTATCATAACATTGCCCTTTTGACACGCCTTTTCTGTTGTAATCTATACGTACTTCGACAATAACTTTACTTTGAACTTTGATAATAAATTTATTTTGAACTAAGTATCCTGAGGTGATATTAATCTCTCAGCTGGCACCTCTATGTTGCTCAGAATGCCAGGGGGAAGTCTGTTTGTGCCAATTACCAGTCTGTGCCTGGACCTTGTAAAACCCTTTAATAGAGGGTCCTTCAGAATGTAGTGGATACGACCCAGTCCATCACAGGTGAAGCCCTCCCCATCACTGAGCACATCTCCGCAGAGTGCTATTGCAGGAAAGCAGCATCCACCACAAGGGACCCCCACCACCATGCTCTCTTCTCACTGCTGTCAGCAGTCAGGAGGTACAGGAGCCTCAGGAGTCCCACCACCCAGGCCGTGCTCTCGTCTCACTGCTGTCATCAGTCAGGAGGTACAGGAGCCTCAGGAAACCCACCACCCAGGCCGTGCTCTCGTCTCACTGCTGTCATCAGTCAGGAGGTACAGGAGCCTCAGGAAACCCACCGCCCAGGCCGTGCTCTCGTCTCACTGCTGTCATCAGTCAGGAGGTACAGGAGCCTCAGGAAACCCACCACCCAGGCCGTGCTCTTGTCTCACTGCTGTCAGCAGTCAGGAGGTACAGGAGCCTCAGGAGTCCCACCACCCAGGCCGTGCTCTCGTCTCACTGCTGTCATCAGTCAGGAGGTACAGGAGCCTCAGGAAACCCACCACCCAGGCCGTGCTCTTGTCTCACTGCTGTCATCAGTCAGGAGGTACAGGAGCCTCAGGAGTCCCACCACCCAGGCCGTGCTCTCGTCTCACTGCTGTCATCAGTCAGGAGGTACAGGAGCCTCAGGAGTCCCACCACCCAGGCCGTGCTCTCGTCTCACTGCTGTCAGCAGGCAGGAGGTACAGGAGCCTCACGAATCCCACCACCCAGGCCGTGCTCTCGTCTCACTGCTGTCAGCAGTCAGGAGGTACAGGAGCCTCAGGAGTCCCACCACCCAGGCCGTGCTCTCGTCTCACTGCTGTCATCAGTCAAGAGGTACAGGGGCCTCAGGAGTCCCACCACCCAGGCCATGCTCTCGTCTCACTGCTGTCATCAGTCAAGAGGTACAGGGGCCTCAGGAGTCCCACCACCAGGTTCAGAAACAGTTATCAGCCCTCAACCAGCAGGAACCACCACCCGGGCCATGCTCTCGACTCACTGCTGCCACCATCAGGCAGGAGGTACAGGAGCCTCAGGACTCACACCACCAGGTTCAGGAACAGTTATTACCCCTCAATTATCAGGCTCTTAACCAGAGGGGATAACTTCACTCATCTTCACTTGCCTCATCACTGGAATGTTCCCACAACCTATGGACTCACTTTCAGGGACTCTTCATCTCGTGTTCTTGATATTTATTGTTTTTTTTCTCTTTTGTATTCACACAGTTTGTTGTCTTTTGCACGGTGGTTATTTGTCCATCTTGTTGGGTGAGTCATCGTTTCTATCGTGTTTCTTTGTATTACTGTGAATGCCCACAAGAAAATGAATCTCAGGGTTGCGTGTGGTGACGTGTGTGTAATTTGAACTTTGCTACTGGGAGAGGACTACACCTCGAGGTGTTGTGTGTGACTGAACACTCGATTAATGGAAAACTAAATAGTTCAGCAAATTCTCCACTGTTACCAACTTGTTTCCATAATTAAAGATTAGGAATTGGCTGGAATTTTCATTGGCCAATGATTGGCAGAGGGAAACGTCCAGCAGTTTTCAGATAGGAATAGATTAGTGACCAGTTCAGTTTGTTTTTTGTTTCACATTTGGAAATAAGTGCTGGCCTGAGACCGACACCATTGGCGTCTGAGCAATGAACTCGATGTAGGCAATCTAGCTCTGGGTTTGTCCTCGGGGTTTACTCCTGAAGCCTTCCCCATGAGTGGGTGTAGCCACAAGGCAGCGGGGGGGTCGAGATCAGAGTTTTCCCTCTCCGAGATGAGCTGCCAACCCAGCTGACGAGCCCCGTCTGCCTGAAGTGGCTGGTTTTAAGGTGCCAGTGACTCACCTTTGCCCCTTCTCCTGTCAGTAGATACGGTTCCGCCATCGTTAGCTAAAGCACACATGGAGGCCAGGAACTGAGTGAGGTTGTCAGGGGCTCTTCGAGATGCATTTCATTGGCAGCATTTAATAAGTAGTGGGAGCTTGTCTCCATTACCACCCCCGGCTATCACGAGGATCGTTGCCATTCCTTTGGATTTATCAGCTGCGTGGAGAGGAGGAGCCTGCTGCAGGGGGCAGCTTGCTCTCCGAATCAAACTGCCCCCGGCTTGTGTATCAAAACTTAGATAGCTGGATTGCTACATCCATGATCGACTCTGGCCAGAGGGCTTCAAGGCAGGACCCTGACCGAATGAGGGCCCCAAGGCAGGACCCCGATCAAAGGAGGGGCCAAAAACAGGACCCCGATTGATAGAGGGCCCCAAGACAGAGGTCACAGCCCTGTTAACTTTGACAGTGGTGAGATTTATCATTTTGTCTGAGTGGCATCAGATTCCAGTTCCTTATGGTTGTCATAGCCAGCAGGAGAGGGACTAGGGCAAATTAACTCCCACTACCTATTAAATACTCCTAATGGGGGGGGGGGGGGTGTTTCAGAGAGCCTTCAGCACATTGGCACTGATCAACACAAAATCCTGCAGCCCATTTAGTTTAAGCTACCCCTTTGAAAGGGATCTCTACATAGTTTTCTCAGAGACGTGCATTATTTCTTCAACATTTTCATCCAAATTTCCGTAAATTCCAACCAGATTTTACTTGATTTCATTGTTGGAAGGTGTGGGCCATTCACAGCCTTTACTTCCCCTCTGATTCAGGTTTAATGTCACTGGCAAATGCCCCAAAATCTGTTGTTTTGCAGCAGCAGTACATTGCAACACATAACAACTATAAATTACAGTGAAAAATACATGTATGAATTAAATAAGCAGGGCTGAAAGAGAGCGAAAAATACTGGGAAGTGTTCATGGGTTCACTGTCCATTCAGAAATCCGATGGCAGGGGGGAAGAATCTGTTCCTGAAATGTTGATTGTGTTTTCAGGTTTCTGTATCTCCTCCCTGATGGTAGCAATGGGAAGAGGGGGCCCGTCCTGAATGCTTAATAATGGATGCTGCCTTTCAGAGGCATCGCCTTCTGAAGCCGTCCTGGGTGCCCATGATGCAGCTGGCTGAGTTGACAACTTCCTGCGGCTTTTTTCCTGATCCAGTGCGGTGCCCCCCTCCTCCCGTACCAGCCAGTTAGAACGCTCTGCACAGTACATCTGTAGAAACCTGCAACATTCTCTGGTGACAAAACCAAGTCTCCTCAAACCCTTAATGAACTACAGCTGCTGTTGTGTCTTTCTGTGTAATTGCATCAATATGGTGGGACCAGGATAGATCCTCAGAGACGCTGACAGTCAGGAACTTGAAACTGCTCACCCTTTCCTCTGCTGACCCCTCGATGAGGACTGGTGTGTGTTCCCTCGACTTACCCTTCCAGAAGTCCACAATCAATCAATGAGGACTAGTATGTGTTCCCTCGACTTAACCCACAGTCAATTCCACAATCAGTTCCTTGATGTTGCTTTGATACCACTCAACAAGCTGATCTATTTCACTCCCGTACAGCTCCGTCTGGCACTCTGAGCCTCCTGCTGCTGGAAACACTTCCTCCACTGTCAGGCATCTTGCAAATGTTCCTATTCTACAGAAGTTCTGGTCTTTTGTAGGACACAGACAAAGTGAACCAGATCCATGTATCGTTTCCGAATGGCAAGCCCACGGAGGGAGCTGTCCACAAACAAGGTTCCGACCCGCAGACGTCAGGGGGAGCGCAGCCCACGAAGAGATCTCATCCTCCCACTGATCGGACTGCAGTCTCCACCCCCGAGGCAGTGGTTTGGAGACCACCGGCCAATAACAAGAACACGAGTAAGTCTACGTTGTGCGAGAGGATGGTGTTTGGGGTTGATGTCTTAGCGGTTTTTGTGGGGGAGGGGTTTTTTTGGAGGTCGATGCTCTTGTTTTGATTTGTGGGGAGCTGGGGATTGGGATGCTGTTGTACGGAGGGGTGTGGGCCTGATGTTTCTCTCGGAATGATTTTCATGCTCTTCCTTTGTTTCGTGGCTATCTGGAGAAGACAAGTTTCAGAGATGTATATGGATACATGCTCTGATAATGTGGACCTTTGAACCGATCCATCTAGGTTCGTAGTTGTCACCACGACAGCTCAGGGACGTGGCAGACACTCTGTCCTCGCTGCCTTCCGAATGTGCTGATCATTCCAAAGAACTGGACTCCAAATTGAGTCATAGACACAGAAACAGGCCTTTCAGCCCATCTAGTTCATGCTGAACTGTTATTCTACCTAGTCCCACTTTCCCACACTTGGACCACAGCCCTCCATACCCCTTCCGTATCCACGTACTTGTCCAAACTTCTCTTAAAAATTGCAGTCAAACCCCCCCCCCCCTCCATCCACCACTTCCACTGGCAGCTCATTCCACACTCTCACCACCCTCTGAGTGAAGAAGTACCCTCTCATGTCCCCCTTAAACATTTCACCTTCCACCTTTAACCTATGACCTCTAGTTCTAGTCTTGTCCAACTTTAGTGGAAAAATCCTTCTTGCATTCATCCTAATCATACCCTCCATAATTTTATATGCCTCGGTCAAATCTCCCCTCATTCTCCTATGCTCTAGGGAATAAAGACCGAACCTGTTCAGCCTTTCCCTATAACTCAGGTCCTCAAGTCCCAGCAACACTTTGCGAATTTCTCTGTACTCTTTCAGCCTTACTTACATCTTTCCTGTGACCAAAAGCTGCACACAATATTCCAGATCTGGCTTCACCAACATCTTATACAACTTCAGCATAACATCTCACCCCCTGTGGTCGATACTTTAATTTTTGAAGGGCAGTCTGCCAACAGCTCCCTTTACGACACTATCTACCCGAGACAGCTCCTTGAAGGAATTATGGATCCCCGATCCCTCTGCTCTGCTGCACTCCTCAGTGCCCCACCATTCACTGAGGAAGTCCTACCCTGGTTTGTCTCCCAAAACGCAGCACCTGGAAGAGATCATGTTGACATGAACACTGTCTCCCTCTCTCTCTCTCTCTCTGGGTTCTAGTCCGAGAAGATGGCTGTGTCGGAACGCCGGTGATGATTGGCGGCCCCACCACCCACAATCGCTACGGCCGGGCTCAAGGGGCCTGGATGAAAGATCCGGTCGTCCACCAGGAGCGAGTCTACATCGCCAACTATTTCTTTGGGACCACACTGACAGAGTTTCGCAGCCTGGAGCACTTCAAACTGGGTAAGGTTTGCCCCATACACGGTGGGCATGCTGTGCTGCTGCCGTAATGTGTGGCCCACACACATCCTTGTTAACCCAGATGGTGTATTTCCCTGTACGTTTCGATGTACGTAAATGAATCTGAGTCTGCTTCTCTGAGCATTTACCCTGATGTGTACCACCATGACCTCTGCCACCGTTGAAGGGGCCGAACACTTACCGGAAACACGCTGGACCAGCTGTAAACTACAATGGCTACAAGAAAGGTCCAGAGTTTGTCCGTCAGTGAGCGGGTGGGGGTGGGGGAGTTTCAGAGACCTGACTATGAACATACACTTTATTAGGAACATCTGGGCACCTGCCCGTTAATGCAGATATCTGATCAGCCAATCCCGTGGCAGCAACTCAATGCATAGAAGCATGCAGACATGGTCAAGAGGGTCAGACCATACATCAGAATGGGGAAGAAATGTGATGTAAGTGACTTTGACCGTGGGCTGGTTATTGGTGCCAGACGGGGTGGTTTGAGTATCTCAGAAACCGCTGATCTCATGGGATTTTCACACACAACAGTCTCGAGAGTTTACAGAGAGTGGTGTGAAATACAAACAACATCCAGGGAGCGGCAGCTCTGTGGGTGAAAACGCCTTGTTAATGAGAGAGGTCAGAGGAGAATGAAAGCTGACAGTAACTCAGGTAACCACACGTTACAACAGTGGTGTGCAGAAGAGCATCTTTGAACACCCAACAGGTCGAACCTTGAAGAGGATGTGCTACAGCACCAGAAGACCACAGACATACACTCAGAGACCACCTCATTCGGTAGAAGAGGAGCCTCCGGTGTGATGTATTCTTCCTATCACAGAATCTGAATGTAGCTCAGTTAATTCTGACTATGCTACGCTGGAGCAGAAGTGTGCTGTGATCCTTGCAGGCAGCCCCCAGCACATCCTAGTGTGTACTGGCCCTCCGTGCATTTCACGGCTCGTTTTAATGTAAGTAAATGTACGTCTGAATTTCACGTCGTTGGCTGCATCATTGTGTGGTACGTACAGGAGCTGCAAGGCACCGGACTACAGGGGATAGTAAATACCACTGGGAAGATCACCGGTGTCTCCCTCCCCTATTTGTGACATTTACCGGGAGTGTTGTGGACGAAGGGCATGAAACATCGTTGAGGATCCCTACCACCCATCCCACAATCTCTTTGACCCACTACCGTCAGGAAGAAGCTACAGGAGCATCAGGTCTAGGACTCCAGACTGGGTAACAGCCCCCTCCCTCAGGCTGTGCCTCTACAGAGGTCTTGTCACTGGGACAACGAGCTGTTTACCTGCGCTGCACACTACATACATGGTGAACTTACTTATGGTAATGTTATGTTTTATGTGCTGTGTCTGGATGAACGTTATGTTTGGCTGTATATATGTACAGCCAACTTGATATATCTACCTCTCTGACTGAAAGTGGGAGACCATTCAGTCCATCACAGTTCTACTGCCATTCTGCTATCAGGTGGGCCATGTGTGGAGTGCAGGAAATGTCAAGAAAGGCATGAGAAATGGAGGCAGAAGGCAGGCAACATGATCTCTGATGCCCGCTTCCCCATTCAACAGGATCGTGGCTCGTTTACCTCAATCCTATGTTCCTGCACTAAATCCATATGCTTTGATCTACTTCATAGTTAAAAATCTCTCGTGTTCTCTTTTTTTCTCAGGACAGAAGTGGCTAGTGCCAGGGGCATAGCTTGGAGGTGTTCACAGAAAAGTACAGGGGAGTGGGGTGGGGAGAGGGTAATGCGGGAGGAACTCACCAGGTCAGGCAGAATCTGCGGAGAGGAATAACCAGTTGATATTTTGGGCTGAGACCCATCATCAGGACTGGAAAGGAAGGGGGAAGATTCCAGAATAAGAGGGTGGGTGGGGGGGGGGGGGAAGGAGGATAGCTTGAAGGTGAGAGGTGAAGCCTGGTGGGTGAGGCGGAGGGGGGGGGAATGAAGTAAGAAGCTGGGAGGTGATAGGTGGAAGAGGCAAAGTGCTGAAGAGGGAGGAATCTGATAGGAGGAGAGAGTGGACCATGGGAGAAACGGAACCTGGGCTCATACCGTTGGTGGGAGCCATTAACTTGATAAAGATGTAAAGCATAATACTGGTTAAACATAGATCGAGTGGATAGACAAACTTTTTCTCTGGGTGGAAATGGCTAATAATTTTAAGGTGATTGGGGGGTATTAGAGGTGTTTTTCTTTAACACAGAGGGTGGTGAGTGTGTGGAGTGTGCTTCCAGGAGACGTGGTACAGGCAGATACATTGGGGACATTAAAGAGACTCTTAGATGGGCAAATGAATGAAAAAAATGGAGGGCTATATGGGAGGGAAGGGTTAGATTGATCTTAGAGTAGGGTAAAGGGTTGGTACAAAATCACTGTACTGTTGTATGAATACTGCATACTCAGTTTGTGAGCCTCCCTAGCCCTCTTGGCCTGAGAAATCCAACAATTTATAATCCCACGCACAACACGCTGGAGGAACTCAGCAGGTCGGGCAGCATCCGTGGAAATGTTTCAGGCCGAGACCCTTTATCAGGACTGAAACGCTGACTGCTCGTTTCCACGGATGCTGCCCGACCTGCTGAGTTCCTCCAGTGTAATTTATAATCCCAACCCACTTCTCATCTGCCTGAATGGACAGGGAACAGGGAAGATTGGCCAGAATTACAGCAGGGTAAGACTCTCAATTAGTTGGAGACAGTGAAGGAGCAGGGTTGCCCAGCAACATGTAGATATGGTCAATAACAAGTTCTCCAAACCGGGGAGGGCAAATTGACTGCTGTTCCCTTTGGCATTTGGGTGGTTAGAGAAAGAGAAAGGGGCATCGTGGAGAAAACCTGATTTGTCCAAGAAGTCATCTTGTTGTGGAGCTCTCTGCTGACTCAGTGATGGGGGCAGGCAAGGGCAGCTTGCAAAAGGTATAAAGATTAAAGGTTACACTACTTGTTGGATGTACTTAGAAACATCGGAACAGGCAGTGAAGTGTCAGCAACCCGCACAGAGTGCTGGAGGAACTCAGCAGGCCAGGGAGCGTCTACGGGGAAGAGTACAGTCGAAGCATCAACATGGCATGCTCACAAGTCACTCCTCTGACCCCTACGGGAGGAAACCCACGGGTAGAACGTACAAGCTCCTCACAGACAGCGGTGGGAATTGAACCGCGATCGGTGATCACGGTTAGTGCAACGTTATTACAGCTCAGCCATTGGAGTTTGTTAATCCTGTACGTTCTCCCTGTAGAATGCGTGGATTTTCTCTGGGTCTACCCACAGTCCAAAGCTGTACCAGTCAGCAGGGTAACCGGCCATTAGGCTCGGGTCCACTGCTGGGCAGTGCGTGTCGTTGGGCCTGTTCCGTGCGGTCGGTCGGCCGGACAGAGCAGGAGGAATGGGCTGGGGCTGGGGGTTTGATACCCTTGTCACCACTGTGCCGTCCTCTTGTTGCAGGTCGCTGGCTCAACACCTACAAGCTCCCATACAGCTGGATGGGGACAGGCCACGCTGTTTACAACGGCTCCTTCTACTACCACAAGGCGTACACACGCAGCATCATTCGCTACGACCTACGGAAGCGGGCGGCCGCCAGCTGGGGTTCGCTGGGTGACCTGACCATCGGCCTGTCCACTCTGGCCGGCTGGAAGGGCTACTCTGAGGTGGATTTCACAGTGGACGAGGGCGGTCTTTGGGTCACTTACTTCTCCAATGACTATGGCTACCTCCCCGAGGAGGTCCTCGTCCTCAGCCGGCTGGACCCCATCGACCTGACCACCAGGAAGGAGACCACCTGGAAAACCCGTGTCACACGGGCTTCCTACGGGAACTCCTTCCTGATATGTGGCGTCCTGTACGCCATGGACCTGGGGCACGGGGAAGGCACTGTCACCTACGCGTTTGACACCCACACGGGCTTTGAGTCAAACCCAGGGCTAAGGATCCAAAGTGAGCACTCTCTCCTGACTCAGGTGGACTATAACCCGGCAGACAAGCTGCTCTACACTTGGGACAACGGATACCAAGCCACCTACAGTGTCAGATTCACCTTCTGATCTGCAGCATCCTGCCCCTCAGCTCCTTCTCTGAACTGGGCGCCGGAACTTCAAACGGCCCAGACCCCAGACCAGCCTATGGATCCACATCTCCTCAGTTCTGCCCCAACTGATGGTCAGTTGTCCATCAGATCCAATGTGGGAGAGTTTTTGAAGTTGAAAAGCCATTGCACTGGGGTAGTTCCACTCTCTCCACCTCAGAGGCCTGGGTCCAGGGGTACGAGTAGTCTAACAACTGGTGGCTTGCTTGTTTGTTGTGGCTGACCATGACTTTTCTGTGCCTTCTCCTGCCCTTTGCTCTCTGTGGAGCTTTGCAGAGCTGCATTCCTGGCCATTGGATCTCCCTGTTGGTCTCATTCACCCGGCCCACTGGAGCTGCCTTCTCGTGCTAGGACAGGGATGTCCCTATCTCACCGGGCCTGGCGTGAGACCTGCCGGCGTCCCTCACCTGGTTCAGCCCTCCTGTCGGAGCAGTGTACCGGGTCGTGGCCGCAGTCACAGGCAACAGGTGAGAGATGAGTGTCCAGTGGGGACCATAGGTCAGTGAGCTGCCCCAGAATGGTCCGGACAAGCTCGTGAGGAACTGCTCCTCACTGGACACCCCAATGGTGGCAGTTATCCATTCCCTCACCCCTGCATTTGCCTCTGCTCATTGAGAAGCTGGGACTGACAGCCTGACTGTGCTGTGCCTCAAATTGGAGGTAAAACCTGACGTCCATTTTCAACGCTGGTCCAACACCCAAACACTTAGCGGGTCAGGCAGCAAGTGGCACGGTCCTGATGAGAAGTATCTGTGGAGGGAAATTAACTGTCGACATTTCAGTTCCTCCGGGGTTTTGTGTCTTGCTCCCCTTCCTTTTCCATTCCTCCTCCAGTCCCTATTCCCTAATCCCCTCAGTCCTTTTCTTCCCTTCACCTGCCTATCACCTCTCCCAGGTTCCCCTCATCCTTCCCTTTCTCCCATGGCCACTCTCCTCTCCTATCAGATTCCTTCTCCAGCCCTTTACCTCTTCCACATGTCACCTTACTTCATCTCCCCTCACATGGTCTCTATCACCTGCCAGCTTGTCTTCCTTCCCCTCACCCCCCATCTTCTTCCCCCTTCCTTCCCCTCACCCCCTCATCTTCTTCCCCCTTCCTTCCCCTCACCCCCTCATCTTCTTCCCCCTTCCTTCCCCTCACCCCCTCATCTTCTTCCCCCTTCCTTTCCCTCACCCCCTCATCTTCTTCCCCCTTCCTTTCCCTCACCCCCTCATCTTCTTCCCCCTTCCTTCCCCTCACCCCCTCATCTTCTTCCCCCTTCCTTCCCCTCACCCCCTCATCTTCTTCCCCCTTCCTTTCGGCTGTTTATTCTCCTCCATAGATGCTGCCTGGCCTAAGATGCTAAGTTCCTCCAGCTTTTTGTGTGTGTTGCTCAGAATTTCCAGCATCTGTGTTTATGGATCAACTACAGTCAAGTGCTTTGGAGAATTCTGGGGGTACACAGGGGTACCAAAGGGGAAATTATTGCCGAGTTGTGTGGGTAAAGAGCCGAGCAATGAGGCTGACTACACGGAGCCAAGGTAGAGTGGTCATCACCTGACCTGCAATGCAGAATCCTATCTCAGGGATGGCTCGAGATACTCTTCAATATGTTTATATCCCTCCACCCACCTCTCCCCAAACACTGTATGAGATCAGCAGTGATATCCAATGGCCAGCAAGGTGGTTCTGCCCATCATGGAGAGCAAATGGCATGACAAGTGCTTTCATGTATTCTTTCTGTGGGGGGGAAAAAAAATTACTTTGTGCTTTTTTGCTGAATTCTTGTTTCTCTTTTAAATGTCGGTGCTACATTGTAGTTTAATCTAGAGGAAGGCCCACGCTTGTCCCACCAGAGTGACTGGTGATGCTGGGGGCTGTTCTCCTTCGAAAGTGGAAAGTAGAGTTGTTTACAATCACAAGGGGTTTGGACAGAGTTGAAGCAGAATTGTATCCAGTGCCAGTGGGACAGGACCTCTGGAAGTGTGGTACAGGCGGGAGTAAGGTGAGAGCTTTCTTCACTCGGGGGCAGAATTCTGTACCCCGGAGAGGTCTGAGTGGTCAGTTACTGGCAACATTCAACAGGCCCTTCCAGCCACGCGTTCCCAGCAACCCCACCCCCTCAACAAACCCAATTAACCCTAAACTAGCCACGGACAATTTACAAAGACCAATGAACTTACCTGGTGTGGTGGGAAGCTCACGCATTCCGCGTGGAGGAGACGGAGACTCCTCACAGAAGGTGCTGGAATTGAACTCCGGACTCTGGAAGGCCCTGAGCAGTAACAGTGTTACGCTGACTGCTGCACTGCCGTGGTGACCCCAGTGACTTGGCCCCAACCCTCCCCTCCTTGTATCCATCATTGCTGAGAACAAAAATACTGGATTCTGAAATAAAGGCAATAAACATTGGGAAAATGTTTGGAACAGGGAAGGGGAGGTTTCTTTAGCCAGTGACTGGTGAGTCTGCGGAATTGCTACAGATGACAGTGGAGACCAAGTCATTCAGTATATTTACAGTGGTCTCGATTAGTCAGGCTGTCAATGGCTATGAGGAGAAGGTAGGAGAATGGGGTTGAGAGGGTCGCAGTTAGAACAACGCTTTACGGTGCTGCTAATCGCCGATTGGGCTTTTATTCCCTCTGCTGCCTGTAAGGACTTTGTCCATTCTCCCCATGTCCGTGTGGGTTACCTCCCACATTCCAAAGATGTATCGGCAGGGTCGGAGAGCTATGCTGGCAGTGGAAGTGTGCTGACACTCTGCCCATCCTTGCATTGTGTTGATGCAAACAAAATACTTCACTGTCAGTTTTAATGTTTCGATTTTCGTGGCTGGCACAGTAGCATACCTGTTAGTGTGACGCGATTACACTGCCAGCGACACAGGTCAATTTCCAGCGCTGTTGGTAAGGAGTTTATACATTCTCTGCTGGGGCTTCCTCCGGGTGCTCTGGTTTCCTCCCATATTCCAGATTGGGAAGTTCCGGGCACGCTCTTTGGCGTGGCGACTCTTGTGTGCTGCCCCAGCTCAGACTGGTCATTGTCACAAACAACACATTACACTGTATGTGACCAACAAAGCTCACCTTTAAATCAGCCACATTCGAGCATCAGTGCTGGGCTGAATGAGTGAGCTCGGGCAACATTCTGCAGAAAGGAACAGATTTAAGACTTCCAGGGGCATGACATTTCTCTCCACAGATCTCACCCAGCTTTGAACCTAAACCACGTTGGTTTTGAAGGAAACCCACCCAAAGTGCTTGAGGAACTCAGCAGGTCAGGCAGTGTATACGGAAATGAACGAACAGTCGATGTTTCAGGTCAAGACCCTTCTTCAGGACTGGAAAGTGCCAGAATAAGAACATGGAGGAGAGGTCAGAGTACAAGCTGGAAGCCAGCGGGGGGGGGGGGGGGGGGGGGAGATGGAGTGAGAATTGTGGAAGAGGCAAAGGGCTGTAGGAGGAATTTGACAGGAGAGGACAGTGGACCTTGGGAGAAAGGAAAGGAGCAGGGGACCAGGGAGAGGTGATCGGCAGGTGAGAAGGGACAGAGTGAGGAATCTAAGAGGGAAGGGAGAGGGATAAATTATTGAAAGCTGGAGAAATTGATGGTACCCAGCTGGAATATGCGTTTCTCCTCCAGCCTGAGAGTGACCTCCTCACGGCGGTCGGGAAGGCCATGGACTGACATGTTGCAATGGGGAAATCAGAACGTCTGTTCTAATCAGTATCTTTCCAGAGGCAACAAGTTCAAAGTGCAGGAATAGTATCGGTTTCTGTAGAACACAGCACAGGCACTTTGGCACATGATGTCTCAACCTCCTCCAAGATCCGTTTAAACCTTTCCTCCCTATACCCCTTCAATTCCCTTTCACTGCATCACTTTGAGCCACTTCCATGCCCTACCCTACCCTACGAATGAGGGTAAAGGTTCAGGAGATCCATCGGATGTTCCAGGGATGAGTGACTGACAGCGCTATTTAACATTAGTGCTTAAAACCACAGAGGAACAGAGAAGGTCATTCATAACAGTAGAGGGAGTGGTGTCAATGTGAAAGTGTCCTAGTCAACAAAGTGGTGACTGAGAGGGAAGTAGAGTAAACTCTTGACAGGAAAAAGATGACTAGAGGGGGCTCAGAGGAAATGAACAATTAAAGATTTTTTCATATGTACATCAAAAGACAGTGAAATGTGTGGTTGAGTGTTGACGACCGATACGGTCCAAGGATGTGCTGGGGGTAGCCCATAAACGTTACTACATTTCCAGTGCCAACATAGCATGCTCATAACTCACTAACCCCAACCTTAACCTGCAGAATGTGGGAGGAAACCTGCCTGTAAGGAGAATCTACATTCCTCCCGTGGCATTCGAAAGACGTCCAGGTGTAACTGGGTGGCGTGGGCGCATTGGACTGGGCCTGTTACTGCACTGTATCGTAAAATTAACAATAAATCAAAAAGGGCAAAGATGTTGACTCTCTGTTCTGGGTTGGACCTGAGGGACTGACTCTGGTCAGTGCCACAGCTGTCGAAGCTGGGGTTCGGCCCTATAAAGCACAAAATCCAAGTGAATTACATTTAAACAAGGAGTCCCATTGCACAGGGGCTGCAAGAAAGTCTTGAAAAGCTCATTCCAATGCAGAAGACGCCTCTTCAACCCTGTACATAAGCCAAGCCAGCAGAGTTACCACACTGAAGAGTGTGGTCGAATAGCTTAGGTCTTTATTCCCTGGAGCATGGGAGAATTGATGAGGGGTATTGATAGGGTAAATGCAAGCAGATTTTTTCCACTGAGGTTAGAGTAGAACTAGAGGTTATGGGTTAAGTGGAACTACTTGACTCATAAGATAGAGAATGTGGAACAAGCAGCCAGTGGGAGTGGTGAATGTGGATTTGATTGCAACATTTTAAGAGAAGTTGGGAGGGTGAAGGGCTATGGGTCTGGGTGCAGAATAACAGCTCAGCAAGGGGCAGAAGGGTGTGTTTCTCTACTCTGATGCTCTACGCCCCTGCATACATGTAGAGCACTCTGTAATCTCCCAGATACTGGGAAAGCTTCTCCCCACATCCCGAGAGCCAGTGAACCACTCCCGACACTCCGCTCTTCCCCCCACTACTCACTCCCCCAAGACAAAGGGTAAGTGCCACCATCTCCCCACACTGGTACACGTCGTCTCACTGGGTGACACTGTGTTCTCCACTAACCAGGCACATTGAGGATCGAGAAGCCAGACAGATCTGTCCAACACTTTTATTACAAACAACACAATAAACACACTTAATGCAGATAAAAAAAATCAAATCTCAACATAACAGATTGTTGCATAGAGAGAGTCAGGAACAGCCAGTCACGGCAACCTTTCGTTCACCGACAGACTTACCCCACTGCAACCCCGTCCGCCACCTTCAGTGGCAACTGAAACCCACTGGTATAAAGAGCACCGAGCATCTTGCTGCTGGGAGCTCCTGGATGCTGACACAGGAAACTCGTCACACTTCAGGATGGCCCTCTGTTCAGGGCTGGTCTGAGTGAGGAACAGGACTCACGGTCCCACTTAGCTGGCCAGATGTGCATTTCCATGCCCAATAAATCAGCTAATGAGACTGGGGGAACACACACTAAATGCTGGAGGAACTCAGCAGGCCAGGCAGCACCCGTGGAGTCCTGAAGAAGGGTCACACCTGAAACATCGACTGCGTATTCTGACCTGCTGAATTCCTCCAGCATTTTGCATGTGCTCGTCTGGATTCCAGCATCTGTAGAATCTCTTGTGTTTATGACTAGACTGGGTATTTATTCTCCTCTCAGTCCACGCGTGGATGGCTGGCGCCCGGTGGCAGCTGCACCAGACAGGTGGCCCTCTGGCTGGCTCTGTGCACGCTTTCCATCCGTGCGGGGTTGAGGGTCGATCATCAAAATGCTAAAGAAACGGCAAGGTTGCCACCTGATGCGCCGCAAGGTGCGGAAGAACCATTCATTCATTCCAGGCCCCTCATCCCTTCCAACGGGGAAAAGCAATATGGTGATCTGACCCAGGTGACGAAAGATGATCGAAGGAGTTAACTGGTGGAATGGGAAAAGAAGGAAACAATCTTCCACAGGGGGTGTCAAGCTAATACTACAAGATAAGACATAGGAGCAGAAATAGGCCATTCAGCCCATCGAGCCTGCTCTGCTATTCCACCATGGCTGATTTATTATTCCTCTCTTTAGCCTTCTCCCTGTAACCTTTGAGGCCCTGACTTATCAAGAAGCTGTTAAGCTCTGCTTTCAAAAGAGCCAATAAATACTGTCCGGCATGTGGATTGGGGAGGGTAGGGGACAAGGAAAACCACAATTTTTCCAGGGCAGAAATGGCTAATATGAGGGGGGTATGATTTTCAGGTGACAGGAGGAAAGTATTGGGTGGGGAGGGGATGTCAGGGGTGTGTTCTTTACGTGGAGTGTATGGAACAGCCTGCTGGGGCGGTGTTGGAGGCAGACACATCAGGGACATTTAGATCCTTAGAAAGGCACATGGATGATAGAAAAACGGAGGGCCATGTGGGGGGGGGGGGTGGGGGGAAGGACAGCAGAATATTGTGGGCTGAAAGGCCTGTAATGTTCTATGTTTTAAGTTTTGTTTAAGTGCATTAATAACATTTCTTCAAAGTGAGCTCAAGGGCTACAGTTGAGTCATTACTCTGCTTTTTTCATTCAGCAACAGGCATGTCAGGAGCGAGCCTGGTTTAGACTCGTGTCAGAGAAAGGTGGATCAGACAGGATGAAGAGGTCAATACTCCCCAATGCCATTAGGCTTTACAATTCTACCGCCAGGACTTAAGAACTTTTTAAAAGCTATTATTAATGCTTTTTGAGATAGTGATTTAGATACATATCAGATTTTTTTACTGAGTTAAGTATTGTATGTAATTAGTTTTGCTACAACAAGTGTATAGGACATTGGAAAAAAGTTGAATTTCCCCATGGGGATGAATAAAGTATCTATCTATCTATCTATGATTGTGGAGATCTGTAGTCATTCCTACTCGAACATACAATCATCACAGAGAGCCCCGACAGCAGAGTTCAGTCAGATTTCCAAAGGGTGGGTCATAAAGCCACCAGAAACAGTCCGAAAGGCACCATGATGGACTTTAATCCACCTCCCTCGACTGTTATACTGAGCTACCTACTGAAGACCAGGAGAATGATCACCACACCACGACATGGCCGTTTGGTCCCCAAGCCTGCTCTGCCATGTAAATACTGAAAGGCCTTGATAGAGTGGATGTGGAGTGCCTTCCTTTGGGAGCAGAGGGCACGGCCTCACGCCCATTTAGAATAGAGATAAGGAGGAATTTCTTTAGCCAGAGGGTGGTGAGTCTGTAGAATTCATTGCCATAGACAGTTGTGGAGGCCAAGTTGTTGGGTATATTTAAAGCAGAGGTGGATAGGTTCTTAATTAGTCAGGTACTGGGAGAAGGCAGGGGAACAGGGTTGAGCAAGATAATATATCAGCCATGATGGAATGGTAGAGCAGACTCAATGGGCTGAATGGCCTAATTTGCTTATACGTCTTATGGTCTTAGTAAGGAGATTACAACTGATGCTGTGCCTCCACTTCCTGCTAGATACCCCAATCTTTCAACTCTGAGTTCAGCTATCTATCAGCATCAGCGTTAAGACGTTGCCTCTCTGGGGTAGAGAGAATGCTAAAGATTTACTGCCTGTTAAGAAGGGCCTCACCCCTTATTTGGAATGTCCCAATCCTCTACTTCGCACATTCGAAGGAGAACAGCCCCCACGTCTCCAGTCACCCAGGTAGGACAAGTGTGGGACTTCCTGTAGATTAAATTCCAAATAGTACTGAATACTTAAAAGAGAAACAAGGACCCACCGAAAAAAGCACCAAGTGATTACATTCCCTGATAAACACTTCTCCAGATCACCGTTTTAGACAGATTGTCTTGGTTACAGAAATCAGATAAAAACCAAAAGCAACACACACAAAATGCTGGAGGAACTCAGTAGGTCAGGCAGCATCTATGGAGTGGAATAAACGGTCGATGTTTCGGGCTGAGACCCTCCCCTCATTAGGACTGGAAAGGAAGGTGGCAGAAGCCAGTCCTATCCAATCCTGATGAAGGATCTCGGCATGAAACGTCGACTGTTTACTCGTCTCCATAGATGCTGCTGAATTCCTCCAGTCCTTTGTGAGTGTAACTGGATGAGTGAATGGGCTCAGGTGGGAAATTACTTCTGTCTGCTGCCGGCCAAGACGATCTAAGAGGGAGGAGTGTGGTGGGGAGGAGGGGGCTGTGGTCTGTGGGAAGGGGGGGTAAGAAAGGTTAAGTGCAGTACAGATGGTGAGGGCAGGGGGAGGTTCCTATTGAGGACAAGATGGTAACCCACCTGGACTCAGCAGCCACTCTGGCTCCAATCAATTTCTTGTCCTGTTTGTCTTTTCTATGACTACAAAACACTACTGAACATTAACATCATTCCATTTGCTTGTATATATGGTCCGTAGAGTCAGATGATACTAAACCTGAACTTGAAGTGGAAGGGCTAATGTGGGAACGAGGGACTTGGCACATTTCTAGGTCAGACTATCCTTCAGCTGGGCAAAACCAAGCCTGAACACGGCACACAAAGAAACATGGTTAAATAATAAATTACAGTTTTTTTAAAAATCACAAATTTAGGCATATATACAGAGAGAGAGTGCAAGGCTAATTAACAAGTTGGCATTTTTGTTACACATTCACCCTGCTCACTGACAATTCGATTTTAGTAACTCGAGTGAAATTGCGACTTGGCAGTGATTCTACACTTTGGAGGGACACCGCTGCTCGTCTTTCTCCCTTCTTTGTCTTTTAGAGATGGGCTGTGCCAGCTCTTTTGACGATACCCCTATGGAACAGGTCCAATTCTCAGCTAGTGACCTTATTGTAAGAGAAGGGGTGGGTCTGCTTTGCCCCACACTTAGCACTGCACTCAGGAGCTCTTGATTCGAAATTAAAAGACAAAACATAATATTAAAATACAACATGAGCTGTACAAAAGATAATGCGCACACACACACCCACCAAATAACCAAAGAGCAGAAGGTCTACGTGATAGAAGTCAAATATGTCGACAGTGAAACCTCCATCCTTTGCTCCATAAAGTCACAAAACTGCAAACATACTTCAACAGGTTTTTATGAATTCTTCCTGAAAGTGAGTAAACATTTCGAGACAATTAAACTGGGACTAATATGAACTTGTTCACTGTGCCTGGACAGATATACTTAACAAAATTTAATACAGTGGATTCCAGTTAATTGGGCCAGCCTTTTTTAATAAAAATCAGGGCAGCCGATTATTTGGGACTATTCTTAAAGAACAAAAACTAATCAGGAACATAACCCACTTTTCCCTGCGTTTATTTGACCATAAGACATAGGAGCAGAATTAGACCATTCAGCCCATCGAGTCTGCTCTGCCATTTCATCATGGCTGATCCATTTCCCTCTCACCCCCATTCTCTTACCTGCTCTCCATAATCTTTCACGCCCTGCCTAATCATTTGGGATACCAAACTGGGACAGGAGACTGTTGCTGAACAGTTTTGCTCACTGTGGTTTCAAGCATTCACGCTTGGAGATGCCAGAAAAGTCATGGAATGAAAATGAAACAATTTCACTACTTCAACAAGTTAGGAACTATGAAGAATTTGAAGGCATCAACAATCATCTTGAATGTTACAATGAAAATGAAGATTTGGAGGATGCATTGATCGAAAGCATTGTATGAAGGCAGTCCATTATCTGAACCAGGTGTCTGCACTGATTTCGTTCATTTACACTCAATCAAAAGAACACAGCAGTGTACACTGGATGAATTTCTCTGTTGATAACTATTAGGAACTAATACAGTTTTTTGTAGTACTGTAGTGCTATTGATAGTGTTCTGATTTGTTCTGTATTTCATCTAAATACATAATTTGTTACTCAGTTAAACTGTAGTTTGTCTTTTTAACTATTTCCATGAGACATCAGTTAATTGGGGCGACTGCCTAATTGGGACAAAATGTGCTTGGTCCTGCTGTGTCCCAGTGAACGGGAATCCACTGTAATTTGACCAGACTTCTTGCTGTGCAGATCAGCTCAGTAAACTTGTCCAGTTCTCCTGTGTCAGATCAGCTGGGTCTGTGTCATAATTTGGAATCTTTGCAAGTGCACAAGTGACGATTCCAGCCGTCACCTCACAGTACTTTGGAATTCTACAAAGCGTGTGGGAGCGGGGACTGCATTGGTATTTTTCTGTTCCACTCTGTAACCCTGTGAACCGAAACCCAACCCTGTGAATACAACGTATTCGCCAGATAACCACACCAATGTGGTCACAACTGCTGTACAGTGCACAGAACTGAATATACATAATGGGGCAGGATGACAAATTTCCCAAAACTGTCAATTCCCTCACTTCCAATAAAACAGTGCTGGGCTTTCTTCCCATGGAATTGTTTTTCCCCAAGCAGGAATTCTTCACAATCAAATGCCGATGGAATTAGCTGGAATCAGTGCAAAGTCGATGGAATGCTCGTCTTACTGCCCCCCACCCCACCCCCCCAGGGTTCATACAAGGACCAGCCTTGCGAGTGGCAAGGCGGCACTGCTGGGCACAGTTCAGAAGTGAGAGGCCCCAACTCCAGAAGGTCTTTCCCTTTTCAGCCTTCAAGCACAATCCAATCCACCCAGCACCCACTACTGCCCATAAAAGGCAGCGGAAAGTAGAGTTGCCAGGGGCTGTGAGGGAAGAAAGCAACTAAGAAAAAAACCTCAAGCCCCCCCCCTCCCGTATAAGTTTGCTTCAAGGAGAGTCAGAGGCTTCCACCACTACACTTCGCCTTCTGTGGAAAGGAACAGAGAGTCTTTGCTGCCCGGCGCAGTGACGGCCTGCGGACGAGGCTGAAGCCCGCCCGGGCCGGGTGACCTGCTGGCTCCGCTGTGGGAGTGGAAGTTGCTGGTCCTGTTGTCCTGGGGTTGGCGGAGGGAGGGCGGCACCGAGGAGCTCTTAATCTGGATGATCTTGGTATCCATCACCTCACAGTCGATCTGCATCATCACCTCGTAACCCTGCGTAGTGTTGTACAGGCTCTCTGGAGGGGGGTGGGGGGCACATTTACCATACCATCAGAGACACAGAATGCACACTTTCAAAACTCAGGCATATCATCAAAGAACATAGCACTTCACACAGCACAGGCCCTTCGGCCCACAACCTTTTAACCAACTCTGAGATCAATTTAGCCCTTCCCTCCCACATAACCCTCCATTTTTCTGTCATCCATGTGCTTATCTTGGAGTCTCTTAAATGTCTTTAATGTATCTGCCTCTACTCCCACCCCTGGCAGCTTGTTCCACACACTCACCACTCTCTCTGTAAAACAGAAACCTCTGACAGTCCCCTCCTATAATTTCCTCCAATCACTTTAAAATTATGGCCTCTTATATTAACCATTTCAGCCCTGGGGAAAAAAGTCTCTTGACTGTTCACTCCATCTGTATCTCTTATCATCTTGTACTCCCAATCAAGTCACCTCTCATCCTCCCTCTCTCCAAAGAGAAAAGCCCTGGCTCGCTCAACCTACCCTCACAAGTCACGCTCTCTAGGCCAGACGGCTGCCTGACCTCCTCTGACAGATTGTTTCTTGCTGCAGATTCCAGTACCTGCCGGCTCTTATGTCTCCTTATCTTGTAGGACAGCAGGGACCCCCACCACCCAGAACACGCTTTCCCTCGCTGCTGGCATCAGGCAGGAGGTACAGGAGCCTCAGGACTCACACCACCAGGTTCAGGAACAGTTATTACCCCCTCAATTATCAGACTCTTCAACCAGAGAGAACAACTTCACTCACACCAACAACGAACAGTTCCCACACCAATGGATAGACTTTCAAGGACTCTTTATCTCACGTTCGTACTATTTGTTGCTTATTTATTATAATAATTTTTTTCCTTTTCATATCTGTACAGGTTGCTGCATTTTGCACACTGGTTGGTTGTCCATTCTGTTGTGCATGGCCTTTCAGTGATTCTATTGTGTTTCTTGGATTTACTGAGTATGCCCCAAGAAAAAGAATCTCAGGGTTGTATAAGGTGACATCTATGCACTTCGATAATAAATTTACTCTGAACTTTGTAATAGCAACCGAGCTTTTGTGACTGAACTAATTTCCCAAACTCTCAACACAATGACTTTGACAGCACAAAACTCCTGTGTCATGCCAATGGATTATGGGACTGCCTGGCGAAGGAAGCCACTGTAATAAAACTTGTAATAACTTGTAATAAAATAATTTTAAAAAAGACGAAGGTCTCACTCTGCATAAGAACTGGAATTTGATTGTAAAAAAGGTGGGAGTGGAAACCTGATTAGACGAGGACTAATCAATCAGGAGGAACAGAATACAGTGGTATAAATACCACCTGACTAGACATGGCTCAGGCATCATCCCTGAAGAAGATGGCAGAGTTTGTAATTGAATTGTAATCAGTTAGAATTGATACCTCTACCCGGCATGAAGACTGAGAAGAGTTTATTTGTCAGATGTACCAGGAAAGCAAGAGATCCTCTTTGGTAGAACCTCCTTTAGCAGCAATAACCTCCACCAAATGTTTCCTGTAGCTGCTGATCAGACTTGTACGACGGTGAGGAGAAACTTTAGACCAATCCTCCGTTGTTTCAGTTCGTCAATATTTCTGGAATACCTTGCATGAACAGCCCTCTTCAGCTCATGCCACAGCCTCCCAGGGTTAAGGTCTGAACTCTGACTTGATCATTCCAAAATGTGAATTTTCTTCATTTTAAACTATTCTTTTGTTGATTTGCTCCTGTGTTTCGGATCATTGTCTTCTTACATCATCCAACTTCTATTAAGCTTCAGGTGACAGACCGATACCCTGACATTGTTCTGTAAAATGTCTTGATACAATTTTGAATTCATTGCTCTCATAACTGCAAGCTGTTCAGGCCCTGAGGTAACAAAGCAGCTCCAAACCATGATGCTTCTTCCACTGTGCTTCACAATGGGATAATGTTTTAGTGTTGGTGTGCAGTGCCCTTTTCCCTCCAAAACAGAGGTGGCATTTCTGCCAAAAACTTCAACTGTTGTCTCATCTGTCCACAGACCATTGTCCTAGAAGTGTCATGGAACATCCAGGTGGTCTTTTGTGAACTTGAGATGAGCAGCAACGTTTTGATTGGAGGGTAGTGATTTCCTCAGTGGTGTCCTTCCATGAAAACCATTCTTGTTCAGTGTTTTTCTTACAGTCGACACATGAAAAGAGACTTTAGAAAGCTCTAGAGATTTCTGCAGATCTTTTGCTGTTCCCCTTGGGTTCTTTTTCACCTCCTTCAGCATTGCACGTTGTGCTCTTGGTGTGATCTTTGCAGGATGCCCATCCCCAGGGAGAGTGGCAACAGTTCTGGGTTTCCTCCATTTGGAGACAATTTCTTTTACTGTACACTAATGATCACTCGGGTCTTTAGAAATGCTTTTCTAGCCTTTTGCAGCTTCATGCATCTCTACAATTCTTCTTCCAAGGCCCTCTGGAAGCTGTTTTGATTGAGGCACAGTGTACATATACATAATCAGATATTTTTTGAGACGAGCAGGCTCTGTCAGTAACCCGACTTTGTGTGTCAGGCACCTCTACAACCCACACCTCCAATCTCATCTCATTGATTGGAGCACCTGATTCCAGATAGCTTTTGTAGAAGGCATTACCCCAGAGGTTCACATACTTTTTGAACCTAGACTGTGATTATTTAAGTGGTATGCTCAGTATTGATGAGTAGTACAATTGTCTGTGCGTTACTAGTTTAGGCAGATTGTGTTTGTTTATTATCCTGACTGAGATGAAGATCAGACCACATTTTATGAATAATGCAGAAAATCAGGTAACTGCAAAGGGTTCACAAACATTTTCTTGCAACTGTGTGTACTCACTGTAATTCACTGTTTTCCCTCTATTCCTGCTGCAACAAAGTCAACAAATTTCATGTCATATGCCAGTGATATTAAACCTGATTCTGATCAATCTAACTCTTCCCTCCTACATAGTCCTCCATTTTTCTTTCTGAGAGTCTCTTAAATATCCCTAATGCCTCTAACATCACCATCAGCAGCACATTCCACACACCCAGCACTCTGTATAGAAAAACTACCTCTGACATCCCCCTGCACATTCCTCCAATCACTGTACAATTATGATCATCGCATTGGTGATTTCCACCCTGGGAAAACGTCTCTGCCTGTTCACTCGATCTATGCCTCGTCATCTTGTACACCTCTATCAAGTCACGTCAGATCCTCCCTTGTTCCAAAGAGAAAAGCCTTAGATTCCTTAACCTATAAGACATGCTCTCGGATCCTGGTAAATCTCCTCTGCACCCTCTCTAAAGTGTCCACATATCCTTCCTATAATGAGGTAATCAGAACTGAACACGATACTCCACACGATACTCAAGTGTGGTCTAACCAGCCTTTCATAGAAATCAAGTTATGCCCCTCGTATTACCCATATTCACCACGTATTAGCCACAGATAAGCTGATATTCAGCTCCACTTTAAAATGATGCACAAGGTGGGGTGTCTGGAGCAGGGCAAAATGCATACCATTCACTGGCATAGCTGGCATGACCAGGGACATCTTTGGCCGGTTGGTCTTGTTGTGACTGATGGCAGGCAACAGCAGATGGTCCTGCAGAGAGAAGAGCACAAAATGAGGATGCAAGAGACCGCCTGATCACACAAACAACACACAAAGACACTGAATGTGCTGGGTAGGTTGTGACAAATGTTGTGGACAACTAAAACTTAGATGGAAGCTGTAACTGGGAAATATAGAGATCTTTATTCTCACAGCAGGCTTCCAATAGAGAGAGTGAGTCCAGGAGAATCCACGAGAACCGACATGATGTTTTATGCTTCTTCAACACTAAGATAATGATAATTCAGTAACCAATTTTTGTTCACTTTTTGCATTACTTATCTAATTTTTAAAATGTATTTTCTTACTGTAATTTCTAGCTTTTTTATGTATTGCACTGTACTACTGCTGCAAAACAACACATTTCACAACATACGATGCAGTGCAAAAGTCTTAAGCACAGATAAAAAAATCCGCTTTGAAGCAAAACTGCTTTAAAAAATAATTGAATGTTTCTTACTATCCAAAAAAAAGCACCAAACAGTAAAAGAAAATCTAAATCCGTAAAAAAAAAATCTAAATCAAATCAAGTTTGGTGTGACCTTTAAAACTGTTTCAATTCTCTTCGGTATAATACACTGTCACGCAGTTTTATAAGACAATCGACTAGTTAGGCTGTTCCAAGCATCTTGGAGAACTTGCCACAGTTCTTCTGCTGACTTTCACTGTCTCACTTGCTTCTTTCTGTCCCTCGAGGTGATCCCAGACAGCCTCAGTGATGTTGAGATCCGGGCTCTGTAGTGGCCATACCATCTGAAACCAAATAGAATATCTAGGGTGCTGAAGACTTTTGCACAGTACTATATGCCAGTGATATTATTCCTGATTCTGATGTAGCTATATTTCAAGTATCTATATATCAATTATTATATTAACTATAATTCAATGGCTATAATCACATTAACATTTGCAACTGTAATGAAGTGCTTTGAGAGTTTGGTCGCGGTCAGAATCAACGCTTCCCTAAACAAGGACCTGGACCCACTGCTGTTCTCCTTTTGCCACAATAGGTCTACAGCAGATGCTCTCCACTCACTCTTGGATCACCTTGACAACAGAAACTCCTATCTGTAGCATTGCTGAAAGCTAGATCTGTGGCATTCAAGACTATTGATACAGAACTAAACAAGTCCAGGTAAGAACTTCGGAAGGCTATTTTAGGGGTTAAAAAAGCAAATCCGATTGAAGTTAGAGACAGAATCAGATGTAAGTGAGCTCTGGCAGAGTTTACAGGCCGTTACTTCCTACAAGGCAAAACCTAACATCACGAATGGCCGTGATGCTTTACGCCCAGATGAGTTCAATGCCTTTTATACACTCTTCGAAAGGAAGAATCAAACTACATCTGTGTGAATCCCTGGTGAGGCTGTGATCTCTGTCTCAGAGGGTGAAGTCTCATGAGGAGTCAGGCTCTGATGATGTACCCTGAACACCTGTACCAAGCAAATGGCCGGTGTGTTAAAGGACATTGTCAATCTCTCTCTGCTGTAGTCAGAGGCTCCCAGCTGTTTCAAAAGGGCGACAATCATAGCAGTGCCCAGGATGAGCTGGCTCAACGTCCCACTGCAAACTGTCTATTGCCACAAAGGCTACAGCAAAAAAATCTCACTGGCTCTCCACTTATCCTTGGATTACCCAGACAATAGCAATACGTGTATCAGGCCGCTGTTTATTGATCACAGCTCAGTGTTCAACACAATCATACCCTCAATTCTAATCAACAAGCTCCAAAACCTGGGTCTCCGTATCTTCCAATGCCATTAGGCTTTACAATTCTACCGCCAGGACTTAAGAACTTTTTAAAAGCTATTATTAATGCTTTTTGAGATAGTGATTTAGATGTATATCATATTTTTTACTGAGTTAAGTATTGTATGTAATTAGTTTTGCTACAACAAGTGTATGGGACATTGGAAAAAAGTTGAATTTCCCCATGGGGATGAATAAAGTATCTATCTATCTATCTATCTATCTATCTATCAGACGACCACAGTCTGTGCAGGTTGGAAATAACATATGCTCCTAACTGACAACCAACACTAGTGCATCTCAAGGATAGTGCTTAGCTCATCTCTCTACAACCACGGCTAGGCACAGCTCAAATGCCATCCATAAATTTGCCGATGACACGACTATCCTCGGCAGAATTTCAGATGGTGACAAGGAGGCATACAGGAGCAAGATAGACCTGCTGGTTGAGTGGTGTTGCAGCAACAGCCTGGCTCTCAGCATCGGTAAGACCATGGAATTGATTGTGGACTTCACAAAGGGGAAGCCGAGGCAACACACACACCAGTCCTCATTGAGGGGTCAGAAGTGGAAGGGGTGAGCAGTTTCAGGTTCCTGGGTGTCAACATCTCTGATGATCTATCCTGGGTCCAATATATCGATGCAATTACAAAGAAGGCACGACAGTGGCGATATTTCATTAGGAGTAGAGGAGACTTGGTATATCTCCAAAGACTCGTGTAGATTTCTACTGATGTACTCCGGTGAGCATTCTAACTGATTGCATCACCGTGTGTTATGGATGCACCACTGCACAAGCTGCAGCAAGTTGTAAATTCAGCCAGCTCCATCATAGGTACAAACCACCCCAGCAACACACACAAAATGCTGGAGGAACATAGGTCAGGCAGCATCTATGCAAATAAACAGTCGACATTTCAGGCTGAGACCTTTCCTCAGGACTGAAGAGGAATGGGGAAGACACCAGAATAAAAAGGAGTGGAGAGCTGGAAGGTGACAGGTGAAGCCAGGTGGGCTGGAGCAGAAGGACCCTGATAGGATAGGAGAAAGGAAGGAGGAGACCCAGAGGGAGGCAGGCAGGTGAGAAGAGGCAACAGGCTAGAGTGGGGAATAGAACAAGAGGGAAAACTTAATTTTACCATAAGGAGAAATCAATATTCACGATTGGAGACTACCCAGATGGAATACAAGGTGTTGCTTCTCCACCTCGTACATGGAACGAGATGTCGGAGTGCGAATGGGAATTAAAGTGTTTAGCCACTGGAAAGTTCTGCTTGTGGCAGATGGAGCAGAGGGCTCGACAAAGCAGTCCCCATTTAGGGAAGGGTCTCACCAGTGTAGAGGAGGCCACGTTGTGAGCACCGCACACAACAGATGACCCCAGCAGATTTGCCGGTCAACCAGTATCTCACCTGGAAGGACTGTTTGAGGACCTGAATGGAGGTGATGGAGGAGGTGAATGAGAAGGTGTTTTACTTAGGCCAGTTGCAGGGATAAGTGCCCAGAGGAAGGTCAGTGGGGAGGGACAAATGGACAAGGGAGTTAGGCAGGGAGCGATCACTATGGAAAACAGAGAAGGTGGGGAGGTAAAGATATGTTTAGTGGTAAGATCCCTTCAGAGGTGGCAACAGTTGCAGAGAATCCCTTTGAAGACAGTGGATGACGTGTTGAATGTGGAGGCTCATGGGTTGGTAGGTAAGGACAAAACTCTCACAGTTAAAGTGATGGGAAGATGGAATCACGGAGGATGCTTGGGAAATGGAGGAGACACAGGTCAGGGCAACATCCACAGTGGAGGAAGGGAAAGACCTTCCTCCACTCCCCTTTGAAGGAGGAGGACATCTCCGATGTTCTGCAAAGGAAAACCACATCCTAAGAACAGATGCAGTGGAGGCAAAGGAACCTGGAAAAGGAAATGGCATTCTTACAGGAGATAGGATGGGAAGACGTACAGTTAAAATAACCATGGGAATTGGTAGCTATAAAAGATGTTGGTTAACAGCTTGTCTCCAGAGATGGAGACAGAAAGGTTAATGTGTCAGAAATGGACCAAGTGAATTTAAGGGCATAGTGGAAGTTCGAGGCAAAGTTGATGAAATTGACGAGCTCTGCATGGGTGCATGAAGCAGCAGCCACAGTCATCAATGTGGCAGAGGAAGAGTTGGGGAGTATCGCCTGGGAAGGCTTGGAACACGGACTGTTCTACACAGCTAACGAAGAGGCAGCCATAGCTGGGCCCATGTGGGTGCCCTTAGTCTGGAGAAGGTGGGAGCAGCCAAGGCAAAAATTGTTGAGGGTGAGGACCAGTTCTGCCCGATGGAGGAGTGTGGAGTTGGAGGGGGACTGGTTGGTTCTTTTATTGAGAAAGAAGTGGAGAGCTTTGAGGCCTTCCTGATGGAGTACAGAAGTGTTATGGGACTAGCCTCCCCAGCTTTAAGAGCACCTTCAAAAGGCAATGTCATCCATCATTGAGCACCCAGGGCATGCCTTCCTGTCATTGCTACCATCAGGGAGGAGGTACAGGAGCCTGAAAACTCAACTCAATGTTTCAGGAACAGCTTCTTCCCTCCCGCCATCAGATATCAGACAATGAACCCATGAATATTACTGCACTATTTTTTGTTCGCTTTTTGCACTACTTAAATTTTATATATATATATATCTAACTATCTCACTATAATTTATAGTTTTATTATTTCAATGTACTGCTGCCGCAGACCAACTAGTTTCACGACATATGTCAGTGATGTTAAAGCTGATTCTGAATGTACCTAGGTAAATTTACAGAAGTACGTTTTTACAATGGTAGCACATCCCAACTAGCAGAACCCCTTTGGATATTCAGTGCTGGTATCTCTTCTACAAGCTCCTGAGTACAAACTCGAGCACCCAGAATGTACCCTTTGTGTTACAGTGTTGTGGGATGGCTCCATCAGGATACAACTGACCAGGTTAAATGACACAACAGGTCTGTGAACTGTGCATTATGTGACAGGGATACACCCTTACATCTGACACAACAGATCTGCATTATATGACAGGGATACACCTTTACATCTGACACAACAGATCTGTGAACTGTGCATTACGTGACAGGGATACACCCTTACATCTGACACGACAGATCTGTGAACTGTGCATTATGTGATGGGGATACACCTTTAACAATAACTGTTGTTTTCCCCTCTGTAGTTTCAATGGGACAGAGTCTGAATGTCCCACTCCCAGTGATTAACTAATCCAGCCAAAGTACCAGTTGGAAGTTCAATTTGTGTACAGCTTTTACTTGCTGAAGACTGTTTCTCATTTGACTTCATGCAGAATGACAGAACCCCGGAATAGTTACCCTTCGGAAAGAAACCACGTAGAAGGTGTCTTCCCTCCTGTCGATAGCGTCCATGAAATCGTAGTAGCTCTGCTCGGGGCTCTGGTACACCTGCAGCTGGCTGGAGGTCAACCTGTTCAGCAAAAGGAACAATGAGGCAATGGGGCACAGAGCACAGGAGGGGTGAAGAGCAATGGGGGAAGTTGGTACTCTGCACGTTCTCAGTTCCAGTCACCTCATCATTGGAAGGATGTGGAAGCTTTAGAGAGGGTGCAGAGGAGATTCACTGGGATGGACCTAGATTAGAGATCATGTTTCATGATCCTGCACAGGTCCAGAGGGCAGCTTGAAAAACCCAGACTCCGTAAAAGAGAGGACCTGCCTAGTGGTGCGGTCATCGTATATGCAATGAAGAGGATGGCAGCAGTGATAGGGGGCACTGTAGTTGGGGGGGGGGGGGAACAGATGGGCGATTCTGTGGATGTGAAAAAGAAACACAGTTGTTAGTTTGCCTCCCAGGTGTCAAGGTCTGCGATGTTTCTGAGCGCGTCCACAGGGTGGAATGTGAGGGTGAGCAGCCAGAAGTCGTGGTACATACACTATTTGTACCAACGACATAAATAGAAAGAGGGAGGAGGTCCTGAAAACAGAACACAGGCAGTTAGGAAGGAAGTTGACAAGTCCGACTTCAAGAGTAGTAAACTCGGCATTGTTGCCTGTTCCACACGACAGTGAGACAGGAATTGAATGAGGTGGCAGATAAATGCATGGCTGAAGAATTGGAGCAGGGGGCAGGTATTCAGATTTTTGGATCATTGGGACCACTTCTGAAGCAGATGTGCCGGTACAGAAGGGAAGGGTTGCATTTGAATCCGAGGGGACCAATATCCTTGCAGGCAGGTTTGATAGTGCTGTTGGGAGTGGTTTAAACTAATAGGTGGGAAAGAGAGATGGGAACCAGGATAATAGAACTGAGGATGACCCAGCAGGTTTACATGTAGATGATGGGTGTAACATGAATGTAAGGAAGGACAAGCCAATGATTGGGTATAAATGCAGCAAGAGGCAAAATTCAAAAAGGTGATAAGTGTAGAACTGAAGGTGCTATATTTAAATGTGTTATGACATTGTGGACATCACAGGGTCATGGCTGAAAGAAGGTCATATTTGAGAGATCAATATCAATACTTTGTATTGAAAGGACAGGCAGCAAGGCATAGGCAGTGGTGTGGCTCTGTTGGTAAGAGATGGAATTACATCTTTAGAAAGAGGTGACATAGGGTCAGAGAATGTCGCATCTTTGTGGGTGGAGTTAAGAAACTGCAAGTTAAAAAAAAACATTATGGGAATCATACATAGATCTCCAAATAGTAGCCAGGGTGCGGGATTGAGATTGCAAAGAGAGCTGGAAAGGGCATGTAATAAGGGTAATGTCACATCTGCAATGGGGGACTTCAATATGCAAAGGGATTGGGAAAATCAGGTTGGTGTCGGATCACAAGAGAGGGAATTTGTTGAATACCTGCAAGATGGCTTTTTAGAGCAGCTTGTGCTTGAGCCTACTTGGAAAAAGGCTATCTTAGATTGGGTGTTGTGTAATAATCCAGACCTTATTCGGGAGTTTAACGTAAAGGAACCCTTGGGAGACAGTGATCATGATATGATTGAACTCGTGCTGCAGTCTGAGAGGGAGAAGCATCAGTCACATGTATCCGTATCACAATGGAATAAAGGGAATTACAGAGGCATGAGAGAGGAGCTTGCCCCGGTGGATTGGAGGAGGATACTGGAGGGGATGACGGCAGAGCAGAGGTGGCTGAAGTTTCTGGGAATAATTCACAAGGCACAGAATGTCCCACAGAAGTAGTTGTTCTCAAATGGCAGGGGTAGGCAACCGTGGCTGACAAGGGAAGTTGGATGATTGGGAAGTTTTCAAAATCCAACAAAAGGTAACTAAAAAGCCATAGGAAGGGACAAGATGAAACACAAGGGCAAACTAGCCAATAATATAAAGCAGGATACGAAAAGTTTATTCAGTAACATAAAGTGTAGAAGGGAGGTGAGAGTTAATATTGGACCACTGGAAAATGCTGCTGTGGTAGTAATGGGGGACAAAGAAATGGCAGATGAACTTAATTTAAGTATTTTGCATCAGTCTTCACTGAGGAAGACACTAGCAGTGTGCCAGGGGTCAGGGAGCAGGAGTGAGTGCCAATGCTATTAGAAAGGAAAAAGTGCTAGGCAGCCTCAAAGTACTTAAAGTGTATAAGTCCCCTGGACAAGATGGACGACATCCCAGAGTCCTGAGAGAGGTTGCTGAAGAGATAATGGATGCATTGGTCATGATCTTTCAAGAACCACTTGACTCTGGCATGGTGCCAGAGGACTGGAAAATTGCAAATGTCACTCCACTCTTTAAGAAGGGAGAAAGGCAAAAGAAAGGAAATTATAGGCCAGTTAGCCTAACCTCAGTGGTTGGGAGAGTGTTGGAGTCTTCTATTAAGGATGAAGTTTTGGAGTAACTTGGAGACTAATGATAAAATAAGTCAGCATGGTTTCTGTAAAGGGAAATCTTGCCTGACAAATCTGTTAAGAGTTCTTCGAGGAAGTAACAAGCAGAGTGGCAGTGGATGTTATTTACTTGGACTTTCAAAAGGCATTTGATAAGGTGCCACATGAGACTGCTAACAAACTAAAATTAAATGGCATTTTGGCATGGATAGAGCAATGGCCGATAGGCAGGAGGCAGCGAGTGGGAATAAAAGGGGCTTTTTCTGGTTGTTCCTCAGGGGTCAGCAGTAGGACAACTACTTTTCACATTGTTTGCCAATGATTTAGATAATGGAATTGATAATAATTGTGGCAAAGTTTGCAGATGATACAAGCACAGGTGGAGAGGTAGGTAGTGCTGAGGAAGCAGTGTGACTGCAGAAGCACAGACAAATTGGAAGAATGGGCAAAACTGTGGCAGATGAATACGGTGTTGGGAAATGTATGATAATGCATTTTGGTAAAAGGGACAGAAGTGCAGACTATTATCTGAATGGGAAGAAAATGAAAACATCAGAGGTGTAGAGGGACTAAGGAGACTTCTTTCAAGTCTCCCAGGAAGGTTTATTCACAGGTTGAGTCTGTGGTAAAGAAGGCAAATGCAACACTGGCATTCATTTCAAGGGGATTAGAATATAAAAGCAAGGAGATAATGCTGAGGCTTTATAAGACTCTAGTCAGGCTGCACTGGGAGTATTGTCAACAATTTTGAGCCCCATGTCTCAGAAAGGATGTGTTGTCATTGGAGAGAGTCCAGAGGAGGTTCACAAGGATGGTTCTGGGAATGAAGGGGTTAACATGTGAGCAGCAGCTTTGGGCCTGTACTCACTGGAATTTAGGAGGATGCAGGGGGATCTCATTGAAACCTACCGAATGTTGAAAGGTCTAGATAGGGTGGATATGGAGAGGATGTTTCCTATGGTAGAGGTATGAAGGAATTTTCTTTTAGCCAGAGAGTAGTGAAACTGTGGAATGCTCTGCCACAGATAGCTTTGGAGGCCAAGACAGTGAATAGTTTCCTGATCAGTCGGGGCATGGTGAGAAGGTAGCTGTGTGGGGTTGAGTGGGGTCTGGGATCAGCCATGATGGAATGATTGAGCAGACCTGATGGGCTGAATGGCCTCATTCTGCTCCTGTGACTAATGGTCTTTATAGGAAAGGTTGAACAACCTACAAGCTTTACACTTTGGAGAGAAAGAGGGTGAGGGGTGACTTGACAGAGGTGTTTGGACTTCTTCTTCCCCCAGGACAGGAATAACTAATTCAAAGGGGCATAATAAAGTGATTGGAGGAAAGTACTGGGGGGGGGGGGGGGGGTGGGGGGTGTCAGAGGCCAGTTTGTTTTTAAACAGAGAGTGGTGAGTGTGTGGAACGCCCTGCCATTGTAGGTCGAAGGGCCTGTACTGTGTGGCCCTGTTCCATGTTGTGGAATTAGTTTCTACTGAAGTCAACATTGACGTATGTGGGCTGAAGACTTTTACTGGCAACTCTACACCATCACCACTCCAGGCAGTTTTGAAGATCAGCACCTTTCACCTTATCACAACATCTCAGATCTTATTTCCCCTCAGTGGGGTTGCTTTGCATTAGAAGAAGCCGCATTGATAAGGTGAGGGTGTTGGTGTAGCATCCGCAGTGTGCTGTGTAACCACGGTCCCAGTGGCCACCACTCACCTGGTGTCCGTGTCGGCAGACTGCGCTGGAATGAAGCGTGGCAGGTTGATTCTCCGCTGCTGTGACCGCTGCCAAGGAGAGCACATTGGTGAGTAACAATCGGCATCAATGCCAGGCCTCCTCCCCAACGCACTCAAACACGCCCAGAGTGAAACAATTGTTTCACTTCATCCTGGCACAAAGTTCCAGTTTTTTTAATGATCCGCACTGTTTTTCAATCATAGAAAAGATGAAGTGGACAAGAAACTTCACTGTGGATTGGAGCCGGAGAGGCTGCTGTGACCCACACTCAATGATTTAGGAACAGCTTCTTCCCCTCTGCCATTAGATTTCGGAATGGTCCATGAACACTACCTCACTGCATTGCTCTCGTTTTGGATTCCTATTGTAGAGATTGGCACAGAGAGCCTACTGACACTCCAGTGTGGTGCTGAGTGAGTGCTACCTTGCTTTTCAAATAAATCAAAATCCCATCAGCTGTCAAAGACAATTTCACATGGGTCTGCAGGAGCCTGAACTCAGATTCATTCTTCTATCAGCAGTACATCCAGACATGCAGTTAAATACCTTCTCCCTCCTCCTATCAGATTCCTGCTTCTCCAGCCATTTACCAGGCTTCACCTATCACCTTCTCCTTCCTCTTCACCCCACATTTTCCCTCTGGCACCTTCTCTCTTCCTTTTCAGTCTGGTGAAGGGTCTCAGCCCAAATCATTGATCGTTTACTTGTTTACTGTCCGGCCTGCCGTGTTTCTCCAACATATTGTGGGTGTCGCTCTGGATTTCCAGCACCTACAGACTTTCTCGTGCTTTTAGTTAAATACATTGTTTGTGTTATTCACTGATGACTAGGGATGTGTAGCCTGCCAAGTGTCGCCTTACATTCAGGTGCCAACACAGCACGTCCACAATGTTTGGTAGGACAATAGAAGCAACAGCAAAACTGGTCGGTCCCTTCCCTCGCTCACAGCCACACACCCGTCTCCAGGCCTGCACTGAAGACCCAAACTCAGGAACAGCTTCTTACGCTGAACCATCATATTTCTGCACCATTTAATTATTTTTGTGATCTGTAGATTTTTATGTTTTTGAGCTGTACGGCTACACAAAGCTGCAAGTTTTGTAGCATGTCGGTGATATTCAAGCTGATTCTAATTCTCTGGGGAGCTCTCCTCCGTATTCCGAAGAACCAACATTTAACTCTCAAGCAGGTCAGTAAAATGACGTGATCTGGCTGCAGTCCCTTTGTTGTAGGTAACAGCATAAGACATAGGAACAGAATTAGGCCATTCAGCCCATCGAGTCTGCTCCGCCATTCCATCATGGCTGTTTTATACCCCTCTCAACTCCATTCTCCTGCCTTCTCTCCGTAACCTTTGAAACCCTGACTAATCAAGAACCTATCAATATCCGCTTTCAATACACCCAATGGCTTGGCCTCCACGGTCAATTGCACAGATTCACCACTCTCTTGCTGAAGAAATTCCTCCTCATCCATTCTAAATGGACGTCCCTCTATTCTGAAACTGTGCCCACTGGTCCTAGACTCCCCCACTATAGGAAACATCCTCTCCACACCCACTCTATCTAGGCCATTCCATATTCAATAGGTTTCGATGAGATCATTCCCCTCAATCTTGTAAACTGCAATGAGTACAGGCCCAGAGCCAAATGCGCCTGATGCGTTAACCCTTTCATTCCCAGAACCTTCTCGTGAACGGTCAAACGGGGTACGTTGCCTATGTTACTACAGTGACACTCTCAGTGGCTGTAAATTACTTTGGAAAGTTCTGACATGGACTTAGAAAACATTTTCAAAGTCACTTTTAGAAACAGCATACCAGCTGTGAAAATCCATAGGGCTCTGGTAGGATGAAGTAATTCCTTCATCTACCTTCCTTGCCCTTTGAACACCATACACAGCAGAAATTGGTGTGTGGTTTAGATATCAGACTTTGCCCAGGTAGAGTTAGGATAGGTCGATCTTTGGACAAAAGGAGAGTCAAGCTGCTATGGCAAGCAGCCAGGAAAGTGATCAGATCAGTCCTGTGTCGCACGGTAGGTTATTTCCTTATGAAGGGAAACGTCGCAGAGCACCAATAATTCCAAAAAGCTCTTTTGTTTACCGGCTTTGTTAATCAGTCAGTTTTGTTTGGTACCCCAGCTTCAGAATGGGCTCAGACACCTCTCCGTTTGGTTTGGTGTTACGTAGCGTAGTGGGGTGTCAGAGTTCAAACTGTAAGATCAGGAGACACAAGAGCAGAATTTGGGCCTTCAGCCCATTCAGTCTGCCCCACCATTCCATCATGGCTAATATTACCCCTCTCAACCCCATTCTCCTGCCCTCACCCAGTAACTGACTAATCAAGAACCTATCTACCTCTGCTTTAAATAATACTCAATGATTGGCTTCCACAGACACACCACCATCAGGCTAAAGAAATCCCTCATCTGTTATAAATGGACGTCCTTCTATTCTGGGACTGTACTCTCTGGACCTAGACTCACGGTAAGAAACAAGTCCCCCACATCCACTCTTTCCAGACCTTTCAAATATTCAATAAATTTGAATGAGATTTGCAGTTCAATTATGGTGTCCTCTGTGTCGGCAGGGTGGCTTGTGTGTCTGTGTGCGTGTGCGCCTCTGTGTGTGTGTATGTTGTGTGCGCGCCTCTGTGTGTGTGTGTGTATGTTGTGTGCGCGCCTCTGTGTGTGTGTGTGTGTGTGTGTGTATGTTGTGTGCGCCTGTGTGTGTATGTTGTGTGCGTGTGTGTGTGCGCCTGTGTGTGTGTGTGTTGTGTGCGCGTGCGTGTGCGCCTCTGTGTGTGTGTGTGTTGTGTGCGCGTGCGTGTGCGCCTCTGTGTGTGTGTGTGTTGTGTGCGCGTGCGTGTGCGCCTCTGTGTGTGTGTTGCGTGTGCGCCTCTGTGTGTGTGTGTTGTGTGCGCGTGCGTGTGTGCCTCTGTGTGTGTGTGTTGTGTGCGCGTGCGTGTGCGCCTCTGTGTGTGTGTGTTGTGTGCGCGTGTGTGTGCGCCTCTGTGTGTGTGTTGTGTGCGCGTGCGTGTGCGCCTCTGTGTGTGTGTGTTGTGTGCGCGTGCGTGTGCGCCTCTGTGTGTGTATGCTTGCGCGGTTTTTTTTCTCTGGGTGCTCCAGTTTCCTCCCACAGTCCAAAGCAGTGCTGGTTAGATAAATAGATAATGTATTGATCCCACAGGGAATAACAGTGTCACAGTGGCATTACAAATGCACAGATAAACATATTCTAAAAAGATAAGTAAGAAAGAATTAAAAGTAAGTTGCCTCAAACAGTCTAACAGGAGGGGGTCATCACTTCCCCGGCTATAGGTTGACTCATTATAGAGTCTAATGGCCAAGGGTAAGAATAACCTCATAATAGCACTCTTTGGAGCAGTGCAGTTGTCTCAGTCAATTACTAAAAGTGCTCTCTGTTCAGCCAAGGTGGCACGCAGAGGGTGAGAAACATTGTCCAGAATTATCAGGATTTGCCTCAGGGTCTTTTGTTCTACCACCACCTCCAGTGTGTCCATTTGACTCCTATAACAGTGCCAGCCTTTCTAATCAGTTTATTGAGCCTGTTGCCCTAGCACACCGTCACGTAGAAGATTGTCCTGGCACAATGTTAATTGGTCATTGTTGACCATTAGGCTCGATGGGTAGCTGGCTGGTACAGCTCAGTGGCCCTGTTCCATGCTGAATCTCTAACTAAAATAGTACCCTGACATGACAATGGTTCAAGCCTCAAAAGAACTGAGCATATTGTAAACAACTTCTGCAGCATTGTATTCAATACTGTGAATATATCCAACATTGTGTTCAGTTCTGGTCGCCTCACTATGGGAAGCATGTGGAAGCTTTACAGAAGGTGCAGAGGAGATTTACTCTACCAGGATGCTGTCTTATGAGGAGAGACTGAGCGAGCTGGGTCTTTTCTCTTTACCGTTAAGGAGGATGCGAGCTGACTCGATAGAGGCGTACGCAATGATTCAAATAGAGCGGACAGCCAGAGATGGAAATCGCACGAGGGGGGTTCATTTATGGTGACTGGAGGACAGTATATGGGGGGGGGGGGTGTTAAGAGGCAGGTTTTTTTCTTATACACAGAGTGCAGTAGGTGTGTATAACGTGCTGACAGGGGTGGTGGTAGAGGAAGATACACCAGGGCCATTTGAGAGACCCTTAGACTTGTGATAGAAAAATGGAGAGAAGGATCAGATTGATCTTAGATGTTGGCACAACATCACGGCTCACAAGGTCTGTACTATTCTTTTCACTGTTCTATTAGTGGTGCAATAAAATGTTCCACTGAGCCACCTAGTAGATCAGATCAGCAGCGAGATAAAGGGGAGAGGAAAGAGAGAAGCAGAAACACGCTCTCTAATCCAGCCAGCATCCTGGGAAATCTCGGCACCCTCTTCCACACCCTCCCCAGAACGAGGCGACCAGAACTGAACGCGATATTCCGTCTGGTCTAACCAGGGTTTTATAGAGTTGCAACATTACCTTGCGGCTCATTAACTCAATCCCACGACTAGTGAATGTCAACACGCCATTTACCTTCTTAACCATCCTATCAACTTGCGTGGCAGCTTTGAGGGATCTACATTCCTCCACATGGCCATTAACCCAGTATTCTTGAATCTGATTTACTGAGTTCCTCCAGCATTTTGTGTATGTTGCCCTGGATTTCGAGAATCTGCAGAATCCTGTGTGTTTTTAATAAGTAGGGACAAGTGTATGAAAGATGAATAGTCCCACTACGAGTGAGGCGATGCCCTAACCACTGCCATGCTGTGATAAGAACAAACCTCAGATTGCACAGGGGTTGTTGACACAGCTGACACATTTTATTGTATGCTTCGATGTAAATGTGATGGATAAATCTCATCTTTAAATCTTTATACAATATACTCCGGGGGTGGGGGGGGGAAAGGAGGATACACTGCAGTTGGATGAAATTTTGATTGAACAGTGGCAACCCCAGAATTGAGGGACGCCCATTTAGGACAGAAATGAGGAGGAATTTATTTAGCCAGAGGGTGGTGTGTTGGTGTATCTGTGGAATTCATTGTCACAGATGGCTGTGGAGGCCAAGTCATTGAGTATATTTAAAGCGGAGGTTGATAGGTTCTTGGTTAGTAAGAGTGGTTTAGATGTTTCAGAAAAGACAGGGAGGGAGGCAAAAGAGGTGGGGCGTGGCACTGTTGATCAAAGATAGTGTCACAGCTGCAGAAAAGGAGGAAGTCATGGTGTGATTGTCTACTGCGTCTCTGTCGGAAGAAGTTAGTAACAGGAAGGGGGTCAATAACCCTACTGGGTGTTTTTTATAGTCCACACAATAGTAACATTGAGGAGCAGATAGGGAGACAGATTCTGGAACAGTGCCGTAATAACAGGGTTGTCGTGATGGGGGATTTTAACTTCCCCAATACTGATTGGCATCTCCCGAGATCAAGGGGTTTAGATGGGGTGGAGTTGTTAGGTGTGTTCAGGAAGGTTTCCTGACACAATATGTAGATAAGCCTACAAGAGGAGAGGCTGTACTTGATTTGGTATTGGGAAATGAACCTGGTCAACTGTCAGGACTCTCAGTGTGAGAGTGTTCTGGAGATAGCGATCACAATTCTAACTCCTTTACCATAGAAGAATAGACAAGTTAGGAAAATGTTTAATTGGAGTAAGGGGAAAATATGAAGCTATCAGGCAGAAACTTGGAAGCATAAATTGGGAACAGATATTCTCAGGGAAATGTACTGCAGAAATGTGGCAAATGTTCAGGGGAAAGTTCTGCATGGGTATGTTCCAATGAGACAAGGAAAGGATGGTAGGGTACAGGAACCGTGGTGTATAAAAGGCTGTTGAAAATCTAGTCAAGAAGAAAAACCAACAAAAGGTTTAAAAAACTAAGTAATGATAGAGATCTAGACAACTATAAAAGTAGCAGGAGGAGCACAAGAATGAAATTAGGAGAGCCAGAAGGGGACTTGAGAAGGTCTTGGTGAGCAGGATTAAGGAAAGCCCCAAGGGATTCTACAAGTATGTGAAGAGCAAGAGGATAAGATGTGAGAGACCAATCAAGTGTGACAGTGGAAATGTGTGTATGGAACCGGTTGTGGCAACAGAGGTACTTCATGAATCCTTTGCTTCTGTATTCACCATAGAAAAGGACCTTGGTGATTGTAGGAATGACTTCCAGCGGACTGAAAATCTTGAGGATATAGACATTAAGAAAGAGGATGTGCTGGAGCTTTCGGAAAGCATCAAGTTGGATAAGTCTCCGGATCCTACTGTGGGAAGCAAGTGAGGGAGGAGATTGCTGAGCCTCTGGCAATGATCTTTGCATCATCAATGGGGACGGGAGAGGTTCCGGCAGATGTTGCTTCCTTATTCAAGAAGGGGAGTAGAGATAGCCCAGGAAATTATAGATCATGAGTATTGCATCAGTGGTTGATAAGATGATGGAGAAGATCCTGAGAAGCAGGATTTATGAACAATTGGAGAGGCATAATACGATTAGGAATAGTCAGCATGGCTTTGTCAAAGGCCGGTCATGCATTGCGAGCCTGATTGAATTTTTTGAGGATGTGATTAAACACATTGATGAAGGAAGAGCAGTAGATGTAGTGTATATGGATTTCAGCAAGGCAATTGATAAGGTACCCCATGCAAGGCTTATTGAGAAAGTAAGGAGGCATGGGATCCAAGGGGCCACTGCTTTGTGGATCCAGAACTGGCTTGCCCACAGAAGGCGAAGAGTGGATGTAGTTGGGTCATATTCTGCATGGAGCTCAGTGACCAGTGGAGTGCCTCAGGGATCTGTTCTGGGACCCTTACCCTTCGTGATTTTTATAAATGACCTGGATGAGGAAGTGGAGGGATGGGTTAGTAAATTTGCTGATGACACAAAGGTTGGGATTGTTGTGGATAGCGTGGAGGGCTATTAGAGGTTACAGCGGGACATCGATAGGATGCAAAACTGGGTTAAGTGGCAGATGGCGTTCAACCCAGATAAGTGTGAGATGGTTCATTTTGGTAGGTCAAATATGATTGCAGAATATAGTATTAATGGTAAGGCTCTTGGCAGTATGGAGGATCAGAGGGATCTTGGGGTCTGAGTCCATAGGAACTCAAAGCTGCTGCACAGGTTGACCGTGTGATTAAGAATGCATACAGTGCAGTGGCCTTCATCAATCGTGGGATTGAGTTTAACAGCCGAGAGGTAATTTTGCTGCTATATAGGACCCGGTCAGACCCCACTTGGAGTACTGTGCTCAGTTCTGGTCACCTCACTACAGGAAGGATGTGGAAACTTTAGAAAGGATACAGAGGAGATTTACAAGGATGTTACCTGGATTGGGGAGCATGCCTTATGAGAATAGGTTGAGTAAACTTAGCTTTTTCTCTTTGGAGCGACGGAGGATGAGAAGTGACCTGATAGAGGTGTATAAGATAATGAGAGGCATTGATCTTGAGGATAGTCAGAGGTTTTTTCCCAGGGCTGAAATGGCTAGCACAAGAGGGCACAGTTTTAAGGTGCAAACACGAGGAAATCTGCAGATGCTGGAAATTCAAACAACACACACAAAATGCTGGTGGAACACAGCAGGCCAGGCAGCATCTATAGGGAGAAGCGCTGTCGACGTTTCGGGCCTGCTGTGTTCCACCAGCATTTTGTGTGTGTTACAGTTTTAAGGTGCTTGGAAGTAGGTACAGAGGAGATGTCAGGGGTAATTTATTTATTTATTTTTACACAGAGAGTGGTGAGTGTGTGGAATGGGCGGCCAGCGATGGTGGTGAAGGCGGATACAATAGGGTCTTTCAAGAGACTCTTGGATAAGTACATGGAGCTTGAAAAATAGATTGCTATGGGTAACCCTAGGTAATTTCTAAAGTAGGTACAGTTGACCTTCACTAGTCCGACTACCTGTAATCCGGTGCCTTCGATAATCCAGCACTGATTTCAACTTTTCCACGCACTGTAATTTCCAATTTCCTGGCCACCGTACCAATCTGCTGCGCATCGTTTTGGTTGCGCTAGATCTGTTCACGTGTTGGCACGGTCTTGTAAGCACAGACAGGCGATTCCTGCTGGTTTTCCTGCATTTATTAATATCATTTGCATGAGGCGCGGCAGCCCAGCACCTGCCCATCTCACCCGCCAGCGGCGGGGGAGCTGGTGCACGCTGGGTCGTTCCGCCTTCTCGCCTGCCTACTGGCAGTCGCACACTGCCCTCTGGCATCGCCTGGCTGGCGCTCCGTTCTCTTCTGCCTACACCCTCAGATCAGACCTGCTGAATTTAATCATATTACTAAGCGGAGGAAAAGAAACTAATGAGGATTCCCTCAGTAACTGCGAGTGAAGAGGGAAGAGCCCAGCACCGAATCCCCAACCGCCTGGCGGACGCGTGAAATGTGGCGTATAGAAAACCTTCTTTCTCCGACTTCTGCTTCTGCTCACCCAGATGTGCTGCCACCAACATCAACAGTTTTTGGAGAAACTGTTGAGCCAGTTTCAGTACCAGTTCCTGATGCTTCACTCATTTTTCAGGATGAAGATGTTGATGATCCTGACAACCCCACACTTGCAAACATCCAACTTTGCCTGAAGGTATATTAAACGTCTCACTTTAGAAGCAGAAGTGCTCAACTGTTCTGTTTAAGTTAATTCCTGTACATTTATCTTTATTTTATCTGTGCCTGTACAGTATATTACTTTATTAAAATTTCACTTACTACTCATTTAATATTTCTGTTTCATTATTATCTAACTTGTACTGATTTACGTGATATTTTAAAGGTATTATGAGGCTGTTAGCTATTGCTTAATGTGATCCTTCTGTAATTCAGCATTTTCACTAATCCGGCACTCCTCAGGTTCCAATGGTGCCGGATTAGTGAAGGTTGACCTGTACATGATCGGCACAGCTTTGTGGGCCGAAGGGGCTGTATTGCGCTGTAGGTTTTCTCTGTTCTGATGTCAATGCTTATGGGGAGAAGGCAAGAGAATGGGGTTGAGAGGGATAATAAGACTCAATGGGCTGAATTCCTAACTCTGCTGCTTTGCCTTATTGCCTATGGCCTTAGTAAGACAAAGCACCAAATGGGAGAAGATTGGACAGGCAGCTGTTGAATAAATGCTGGATCATTGCTACCTACCGTGCCCTGTTTAAATTTCTTCTGACGTTTCGGCTTCTCATTGGACTTTGTCCTGTCAATCTGGTGCCGGTGTATCCAGCCTCGAAGCTCATCGGCCAACCTGAGGAGACAAGAGGAAATCACAATGTGTCTGGCATCTCAGAGCTTAACATGCCCCTCCAAAAACTATGGTATATTCACTATAACCATATAACAATTACAGTACGGAAACAGGCCAACTTGGCCCTTCTAGTCCGTGCTGAACGCTTACCCTCACCTAGTCCCACTGGCCCGCACTCAGCCCATAACCCCCCATTCCTTTCCTATGAATATACATATCCAATTTTACTTGAAATGACAATACCGAACCTGCCTCTACCACTTCTACTGGAAGCTCATTCCACACAGCTACCACTCTCTGAGTAAAGAAATTCTCCCTCGTGTTATCCTTAAACTTTTGCCCCCTAACTCTCAAATCATGGGAGGAGACAAGAGGAAGTCACAATGTGCCTGCCATCTCAGAGTTTAACATGCCCCACTGAAAACTATGGTATATTCACTAACACAAGAGGCTCTGCAGATACTGGAAATACAAAACGAAATGCTGGAGGTAATCAGCAGGTCAGGCAGCATCTATGAAGGTAAATAAGCAGTAAAGTTTTGGCCTGGGACCCTTCATCAGGGCCCGAAGAAGGGTCTCAGCCCAACAGCTGACTGTTTATTCCTTTGCATAGATGTTGGCTGACCTGCTGAGTTCCTCCAGCATTTTGAATGTGTGAAGAATGAGTTACGGACTCCTTTCTATAACACCATAAGACTTAGGAGCAGAATTAGGCCATTCGGCCCATCAAATCTGCTCTGTCACTTGATTTTAGCCAATTTAGAAATTTCTCATCTCTGTCCTGAAGGGATACCTTTTATTTATTAGCAAAGTCCATATATGTTTCTATAAAGCAGCTTGAGATTGAATCTCTTGCAGGCATTTACAGGGAAATAAACAAATACAACTGTATTCATTAATAATGCTACACAAAGTGACTCACAAAATATGAAAATTACAAAACATATTTGAGAACATAAGTTGTGAAGAGTCCTTGAAAGTGAGTCTGTAAGTTATAAATCAATTTAAACCCAGCAGGTCAGGCAGCATCTACAGAGGGGATAAACAGTTGATGTTTCGGGTCGAGACCCTTCCTCAGAACCAGAAGAGAAAGGGGGGTAGAATGAGATGTGAGAGCACAAGCTGGCAGGTGATGAGTGAGACAAGGTGAGGGGGAAGGTGGGGTGAGTGTGAGTGGGTGGGTGGGGAAGGGGGATGAAGTAAGAAGCTTGGAAGTGATAGGGGAAGATATACAGAGTTGAAGAAGGAGCAATCTGATAGGCCTGTGAGTCCAGGCCAGGAGGTGGCATGCCATGGGGTTGGAGGGGTGGGGGGGGTGGGTGTGTGTGTGTGTGTGTGTGTGTGTGTGTGTGTGTGAGTGAGTGTGTGTGTGTGTGTGTGTGTGTGTGTGTGTGTGTGAGTGTGAGTGTGTGTGTGTGTGTAAAGGGGCTTGCTGAGCATTGTGGACATGCTATGCTGCACCTGAATGTGCGGTGACACTGGCACATCTATTTGTTGATGCAAATGACTCAAATCGTTGCCTGTTTCGATGCACATCTGATATATAAATCTCTGTCTGGAAGCCTCCTTTCCGGAAGGTGTGCAGCAGTTGAAAGTCAGGGCTGTTTCATTACCTTCCCAAGAGCAAAGCCTTCCTGGTTTGGCATTAGCACCCACTGTTTCATATTACCCACTGTGATCTGACGTGTAAGACCTTCATTGAGAATACATCTCACCACAGCCCTCGAGAAATAAAACCGAAAAGTACAGAGCCTTCTAGCACTCCTCCCCTTGTTAATCTTCTCTCTGTTGAATGGTCAATCTGATCACAATTTCTCACACAACACTGACCAGAAATGTTTGTTCAGCCCATTCCGAGCCTGTTCTCTCTTGGCTGAAAAATGACCCACTCCACCATTTTACACGTTAAATGTAATGTGTCCCTGTCTGGTGCATTCCCCTGCCCAGGGAGCACCCCTCCTCCCAGTACCCTCTGCCCCCTGTGTGGTTTCTTCGGTGTGCACCCCATCCTCCCAGTACTCATTCTCTCCTCCCCAGAGAGACCCCATCTTCCCAGTTCCCTCTTCCCTCTGTGTGGTCTCCTCCTTGGTGTGCACCCCTCTTCCCAATTCCCTCTCCCTTCCCCACACAGGTGCACTCTTTTTTCTCAGCTCCCCATCTCCCTGTGCAGTCCCCTCCTCGGTGTGCATCCCCTCCTTGCAGTCCCCCCTCCCCTCCTCAGTGTGCATACCCTCTTCCCAGTTTCCTTTTCCCCCTGCCTGTGTCCCCTGGTGCACTCTGTCTCCCCCACTCCACCGGGGCACTCCGTCTCCCCCACTCCACCGGGGCACTCCGTCTCTCCCCAATCCCCCCCCCACCCCGGTGCACTCTCTCTCCCCCACTCTACCGGGGCACCCCGGTGTACTCTCTCTCTCCCCCCACCTTCCCGGAGCACTCCGTCTCTCCCAGCTCCACCTCCCCCCCCACCCCGGTGCACTCTGCCCTCTGCCTCCCTGACAGGTTTAACCACAGAAAGGGCGACTTTGTGCTTTTTACGTAAGGCTGCAGCTCACAGTGTCGCACCCCCGACCTTTGTGTCCTTGCTCACGTGCTGCAGCGTGGTCCCAGCCTGAAGGGATAAGTTTGTAACCAAACGCTTATCCTGGCTGGACCTGGATATGAACGGCTCTAACACCCACCTCAGCGACTCTGTTTTATTGAACTGGCGACAGTCGGATGTGGGGAAGAGGATGTGGTCGATGTCACGAAGTACCAGGTCCTTGATGTCGGAGTAGGCCATGGTGATGTTGCTGCAAGGGACAGGGAGACAAGGTGGCAGCGGTTAGCAGAGTGCAGGAATGCAAAGTGTCGCCCAGTACCGGGACCTCCTGACTGACTGACAGCACAGCCTGCTGGTGGAGCTGGTTTTGTGACCAGATAATGCCAGGGGTGGCCAACCGATGGCAGGCATGACCAAGATGGCACGTGAAAAATGCCACACGGCTTGCAGTATAGAACCCCTCGATCCCCACCCATAACAATTCAAAAAAACTATTATTTTCACTTTGAAAGAGAAGACTGAGCAACCCAGAAGTGGCGGGGCTGCATACCCAGAATGATAACCCATCACGAGGCACGACAGCTCCTCTATTTTCCAGACTTGGCACATCATTAAAAACTTTGATAAGTATCTGCAGGAATGCCCTCTCCTCATTGCCACCATCAGGGAGGAGAAACAGAAGTCTGAAGGCGCACAGTCAATGATTCAGGGACAGCTTCTTCCCCTCTGCCACCCGATTCCTAAAAGGACATCGAACCCGTGAAAAAACACTTCCTCACTACTTTCTTCCTCGATTTTTGCACAACTTATTTAACTTTTTTAGTTATACACACACATTTCTTACTGCAATTCACAGTTTTTAATATTGTATATTGCAATGTACTGCTGCTGCATAACAACAAATTTCACGACATATGCTGGTGATTTAAACCTGATTCTGATTTCTGTGGGGAGTATCCTAACTGGGCTGGTATGGAAATACCAATGCCCAGGGACACATGGTCGTGCACTTTGGCAGTAGAAATAAATGTACGGACTATTTTCTAAATGGGAAGAAAATCCAGGAATCTGAGATGCAGAGGGACTTTGGAGTTCATGTGCAGAACACCCTGAAGGTTAACTTGCAGGTTGAGTCGATGGTGAGGAAGGCAAATGCAATGGTGGTATTCATTTCAGGTGGTCTGGAATACAAGAGCAAGGATGTGATGCTGAGGCTTTATAAGGCACTGGTGAGGCCTCACCTTGAGTATTGTGAACAGTTTTGGGCCTCTCATCTTAGAAAAGATGTGCTGACATTAGAGAGGGTCCAGAGGAGATTCACGATAATTCCTGGAATGAAAGGGTTATCATACGAGGAGTGTTTGATGGGCTCTGGGTCTGTACTCACCAGAATTCAGAAGGATTGGGGGGGGGGGGGGGGGAAATCTCATTGAAACTTTTCAAATGTTGAAAGGACTAGACAGAATAGATGTGGAAAGGATGTTTCCCATGGTGGGAGAGTCTATGACAAGAGGGCACAGCCTCAGGATAGAGGGGCGCCCTTTCAAAACAGAGCGACGGAGAAATTTGTGGAATTTGTTGCCACGTGCAACTCTGGAGGCCAGGTCGTTGGGTGTATTTAAGGCAGAGATTGATAGGTTCTTGATTGGAAATGGCATCAAAGGTTACGGGGAGAAGGCCGGGAAATGGGGTTGAGGAGGAGAGAGAAAAAAAGGGTCACCATGATTGAATGGTGGAGCAGACTTGATGGGCCAGATGGCCTCATTCTGCTCCTATGTCTTATGGAATGGAAAACTGCAAAAAGTGGTGGACACAGCCCAGTCAGTCACAGGCAAAGCCCTCCCACGGATACCTTTACATGGAGCTCCTGCTGGACGGTAAGAGCCTGGACAAAGGGATACATCGATGAAGGACACAGCTTTCCTTTGTAAGTGCTCGGTGGTGGACAGGGCTCTCCCTATGAATGACTGAGCTGAGGTCTTCCCTCCTCCTTTCCAGTCCTGAATAAGGGTCTCGGCCTGACTGTTTATTCACTTCCATGGATGATGCCGGGCCTGCTGAGCTCCTCCAGCATTTTCTGTGTGTGTTGCTCTGGATTTCCAGCCTCTGAAGAATTTCTCGAGTGAAATAAATAAGTTCTGAGCTGGTGTTTAAAAGTGCCAACTGAGTCTGCACCCTTCATAGTTTTAGGTATTGAATTCTACAGTTTGTGACCAAAGTTCAAAAGCTGACTGGACAATTATCTTTTGAAGGAGATTATTTAAATTTAAGAGATCACCCACTGATCCTCTATTTCACTCAGTGTTGATGAAAGTAATGTAGATTCCATTCCTTATGTTTATAATATTGACTGGACTTGATACTCCCCATGGCTCTGGGGGCCAAGTCATTGGGTATATTTAAGGCAGAGGCTCATAGGTTCGTGATTAGTGTCAGCACCAAATGCTATGTGGAGAAGGCAAGATGGGGCTGAGAGGGATAATAAATCAGCTATGATGGAATGGCAGAGCAGACGATGGGCTGAATGGCCTAAATCTGCTCTGATGTCATAAATAAATAAATAAACAGATTCTCAGCCAGCAGAGCGAAAAGTGTGACATTTAAAACAAGCCGGTGCACTGAGGAGGCGACTGCACGAGGGTGGGGAAGAGGGGTGCACACTGAAGGGACGACACGGGGAGAGGAAACTGGGAATGGGGTGCACACTGATTCAATTCAAAGAATTTTTTTAACACCAATCCAACAATATATTATTAGCAACCATCAAAGGGCTGAAATGTCGAAAACCAGAGGGTGTGCACTGAAGGTGAAAAGCAGTAGGTTCACAAGTGATGTGAGGGGCTGAGTATTTTTCACTCAGAGTGGTCGATGCCTGGTGTAGTGGTAGAGGCTTTTAAGAGATGAGTGATAGGCACATGGATGCAAGGGAAATGGAGGGATATGTCTGTGGTGTAGGTAGGAGGGATCCACTTTAGGAAGTTTTAGCTGGCTCGGCACAACATTGTGGGCCGAAGGGCCTGCCCTGTTCTATCAGTAGATGAAACATCACAACAATGCACCTGCTTATCATTGCTGGCCTGAAACCAGGAGAACAGGCAGCAGCTGAGAGATCCACTACAGATTAAAGAGCATCACAGAGCAGCTCTCTCAAAGCGCTGGAGAAACTCAGCAGGCCAGGCTGCATCTATGGAAGTGAATAAGCAGTCACCGTTTCAGGCCGAGACCCTTCTGTAGGACTGGAAAAGAAGATGTCAGAATAAAAAGATGATGGGGGGCAGAGGGGATGGAGGACAAACTAGAAGGTCATAGCTGAAGCCAGCTGGGTGGAAAAGCTAAAGGGCCAGAGAAGAAAGAATTTGATTAGAGGGGAGTGGACCATGGCAGAAAGGGAAGGAGGAGTGAGAAGAGGTAAGAGGCCGAAGTGGGGAATAGACTGGTGTACAGACAGCCGCCACACGGTTCTTGACGCACTGGGGTTAGGGTCCAGTGGCATGGAATTAAAGATGACTGGGAACCCTTCACTGCTACAACCTTTCTCTGCCTTCATTGTGTTGTGATGAATCATCATCTGCTGCCAGTCCAGCGTTGAGGTCTTGGTTGGATCACTCTTTGACTGGAATCTCCCCTGTGGATTACCACCATGGTGATTGTACCAGGAGCTAAGTGCCACAAGGCTAACCTCTCGATGGCATCGCTCTCGGAAGCTCAGGAACTCACGAGGCTCCAACATGACAAGTTGTAGAGAAGGTACACCTATAGGTGATAGCAGCATGAAAACATGGTCTCCAATTGTCTTGAATTTGTCTACTTTCATACTGTGAATATGGGCATGCCAGCGGCTACACTTCATCATGAGCTTGAGGAGATGTTATCAAAGCCTCTGCAAATTCCTACTGGGAGAATATCCTGACTAGGTGCTCGCTGTCTGGTATGGAAGTATTACGCTACAGGATCAGAAAAAGCTGCAGAGACAGAGTCCCTAAGACCGAGGAGCAGAAGTCGGCCATTCGGCCCATCGAGTCTGCTCTGCCATTTAATTATGAGCTGATCCAATCTCCCCTTTAGTCCCATTCCCCCGCCTTCTCACCATAACCGTTGATGCCCTGACTACTCAGATACCTATCAATCTCTGCCTTAAATACACCCAATAACCCGGCCTCCACTGCTGCCCGTGGCAACAAATTCCATGGATTCACCATCCTCTGGCTAAAAAAATGTTTTCACATCTTTGTTCTGAATGGGCGCCCTGCAATCCTCAAGTCATGTCCTCTTGTACTAGACTCCCCCACCATGGGAAACAACTTTGCCACATCCACTCTGTCCATGCCTTTCAACATTCGAAATGTTTCTATGAGGTCCCCCCTCATTCTTCTAAACTCCCAGGAGTACAGTCCAAGAGCGGTCAAACATTTACTTATTTTATCATTAGTCTCCAATACCTCGAAACCTCATCTTAATAATGGACTTGAGCACTTTCCCAACCACTGAGATTAGGCTAACTGGTCTATAATTTCCTTTCTTTTGCCTTTCTCCCTTCTTAAAGAGTGGAATGACATTTGCAGTATTGCAGTCCTCCAGGACTATGCCAGATCAAGTGATTATTGAAAGAATATGACCAATGCATCTGTTGTTTCTTCAACAACCTTTTTCAGGACTCTGGTCCATTTGGACCAAGAGACTTATCCACCTTAAGACCTTTAAGTTTGCCAAGCACATATCTCTTTGTAATAGCAATGGCACTCACTCCTGCTCCCTGACACTCACAAACCTTTCACACTGCTAGTGTCTTCCACAGTGAAGACAGATGCAAAGTACGCATTAGGTTCATCTGCCATTTCTTTGACCTCCATTACTACCTCACCAGCATCATGTTCCAGTGGTCCAGTATCAACTCTCATCTCCCTTTTACTCTTTATGTAAATGATTAAATGTTTAGCATCCTGCTTTATATTATTGACTAATTTGCCCTCATATTTCATCTTTCTCCTCCTTATAGCTTTCTCAGTTGCCTTTTGTTGGAGTTTAAGAGCGTCCCAATTCCCAAAAAGCACCGTTCAGGAAGCAGGCAGTCAGCTGAGATGCCCCTTGAGCTGAATGAGTGTGGTACCTGAATCTGTCCTGCCGCCTGTAATCCTTTGTTGCCTGCTGTGCCGGACTCTCGGTGGCCTGCTCCTCTTTGAAAGTAAGCAGGTGTCGCCGCACGTAGGTGTCATCTTGCTGCTTGTGGACGAGCTCCGTCTTCTTCTCTGTGATACTGGCATGGAGCAGACAAAAGAAACAGTGGTCATCGGAACCGCACACGTCAATCAGCTGCAAATCACTTTCTCCACGCATCATTCACAACCACGAGACAACACCATAAGCACCAGAAAGCACAGGAGCAGAATTAGGCTATTCAGCCCAATGAGTCGCTCTGACATTCCATCATGGCTGATTTATTATCCCTCTCAACCACATTTCCCTGCCTTCTCCCTGTAACCTCTGACAACCATCAACCTCCACTGTAAATATACCCAATGACTTGGCCTCTACAGCTGTCTCTCTCAATGGTCTCCATCTACTTTACAGCCAAAAAGGCTTATGGCACAGAGTGAGGCCAATCGGCCCATCGTACCTGTCTCAGCCAAAGGAAGGATATTGATTCTATAAAGTGATTTCACTGACTGCTACAACACTGTGCTACCATCTTTGGTCTTTGTTACAAATAAGCTTGGTAAGTGAATTTTCAGAACTCCCCCTCACCTCAGGCCTGAACAGTTTATTCCTCATTCTGCCACTGCTGCTGTAGGTTTCCAGACCTCTCAGGTAGGAGATACATTGGCTGGGTCCCTTGAGCATTTTACTTCTATGAGAACTTTAAAAAAAAATCTCAGACCTCCTCATAAAGTAAATTTAACTTTCAGGCTGAGTTGGTGGAAGACAAATACAATGTTAGCATTCATTTCGAGAGGACTAGAATATAAAGGCAAGGATGTATATTTTATAAGACATTGGACTGCACTGGGAGTACAGTAAGCAGTTTTGGGTCCCTTATCCTAAAGGTATGCTGCCATTGGACAGGGTCCAGGGGAGGTTCACGAGAATGATTCTGGGAATGAAAGGATTAACACTTGAGGAGTGTTTGATAAGTCTGGGTCTGTACTCACTGGCATTCACAAGAATGGGGAGGGGGGAATCTCATTGAAACCTATTGCATATTGACAGGCCTAGAGAGAGTAGATGTGGAGAGGATGGGGGGAGCCTTGGACTAGAAGGCACACAGAGAATAGAGAGACGTTAATTTTGAACAGAGGCGAGAAGGAACTTCTTTAGCCTGTGCTGTGGATATATTTGCAGCAGAGGTTGATAAAACAGCTGGGAAATAAAGGTTACAGGGAGAGGGCAGGAGAATGGGGTTGAGAGTTATGAGTCAGCTGTGTTGGAATGGTGGAGCAGACTCAATGGGCTGATGGTCCAATTCTGTTCCTTGTTTTATGGTCTTAAACCTGCCATACTACTGTGTCTACTACCATTTATGCCACAAAATTTGTGAGCAGTAAATGAGAATGCAGAGAACACTTTATCTGGAGTTCAACAGTCGTGAGGTAGTGTTGCAGTTCTACAAAACCCTAGTTAGTCCACACTTGGAACATTGTGCTCTGTTCTGGTCATCTCATTGTAGGAAGGATGTGGAAGCTTTAGAGAGGGTGCCAGGATGCAGCTTGGATTAGAGAGCATGTGTACTGAGGATAGGTTGAGCAAGCTAGGGCTTTTCTCTTTGCAGGAAGGGAGGATGGAGGTGGCTTGACAAGGTTTTGTTTTTAAACACAGAGTGCTGGGTGCATGGAACACGCAACAGGGGTGGTGGTAGAGGCAGATACATCAGGAGCAGGCACATGGATGATCGAAAGTGGTGGGCTCTGCAAGAGAGATCGATCTGACTGACGGTTCGGCCGAATGGCCTGCACTGTGCTGTAATGCTCCATGGTCCCCAATGAGGGGATTATTCATGGGTACTGTTTGGGACATCTGTTATCACGTCTCTCCTCTCTCAGTGATTTCTAAAAGCTTGTGCTCTGTTTGTTCAGGCACGCCACAATCTGTCACCTCTGTTTGGTAGGCAGCGTGACGCGATACACAGTTTAAGAACTGAAGCATAGCTCCCTGTCTCAACACCTGAGGTACTGGCTGCTAACATGCAAATAAATGCTATCTGAAATAACCCTTGCAAAGCTGAAGCAATTTCCAGGTCTGCACTCCAACAGTAGAACTGTTAAATCTTAGAATGTGGAAAAAGGCCATTAGGCTGTTTGTGTCTGTGCTGCTGGCTCTTTGCAGAGTAATCCAGTCAGCCCTGCTCCAGCGCCCTATCCCCCTACAAGCTTGCCGAGAGAATCACTGGGGTCTCCATTCCCCACCTCCGTGACATTTAAACCATAAGACATAGGAGCAGAATTACACCATTTGGCCCATCGAGTCTGCTCTACTATTCCAACTCAAATTCCTGTTTTCTCCCTGTAACCTTTTATGTCCTCACTAATCAAGAACCTATCAACCACGATAACTTGGTCTCCACAGATACACCAGCATCTGGCTAAAGAGATTCTTCCTCATTTCTGCTCTAAATGAACATCCCTCTACTCTGAGGCTGTGCCCTCTGATCGTAGACTCATCACATCCTCTTCACGTCCACTCTATCTCGGCCTTTCAATATTCTATAGGTTTCTTCTAAACTCCAGCGAGTACAGGCCCAGAGCCATCAAACCATCCTCATACATTAACTCTTATCATTTCTGGAATTGTTCTTGTGAATCTTCTCTGGACCACTTCCAGAGAAATTTACCAGGAGTGCTGTGGACAAAGGGCCCAAAGCATCGTTGAGGATCCCTACCACCCATCCCACAGTCTCTCTGACCCACTACCGTCAGGAAGGAGGTACAAAAGTATCAGGACCAGGACTGCCAGACTGGGAAACAGCTTCTTCCCTCAGGCTGTGAGACTGATGAATACCCTGCCATCACTGAGGTCTCATCACTAGGACAGTGAGTTGTTTTACTATTTACCGGTGCTGTGTACAACATGCAGTTTGAATTATATTTCATTAACACTTGTGGTAATATTGTGTTTTATGTGCTGTGTGTGATCTATGTACTGTGGGTGCCATGTGGTCTGGAGGAATGTTGTTTTGTTCGGTTCTTGAACTTTTCATAGAAGAACGGAAATGGGCGCTTGCAGACATCCTTATCGATGCCTTGACACCATTTGCCCTAATTAGTTGAAAGTAAGTTTATTATCAAAGTATATATATGTCACCATATACAATCCGGAGATTCATTAATTAGGTCCATATCCCTCCATCCCTTTCCAATCCTCGTATGTCCCCACACCGTATTGGATCAATTGTGAGAATGTGGCAAGTAAACGTGGCCAATTGATCATACAGTGAATCGACTGGGCGTCCAAAGTGTGAAAGGCCTTTCTTTCTTTGTGTGGGCTTTCGAGTTTGATGTTTTCATTTCAGTAGGCCTGGGTCATTGCTCTTGCACACTGTGGCTTAACGAGACTCAGTAAAAACATTTAATCCTCCTACTCCATTGTCATTCTTGCTCCATGCACACATAACCTGCACCTCATCCCCGATGAAAGCAACGAGGATAGGGCACGTCCTGGTTGCTGGGAGTCCAAGCAGCACCTTTCAAAGATCTCCTCAATGGTGGGGATGCTAGTGCCTCAGACGGAGCTGACTGAACTTACAACGTTCTGCACCTTTTAAGGTATGCATTGCTGCCACAAGCAACTTTGTCTCATGTTCTTAGGGAAAGAAACCATTGACGCTTCAGGTTGTGATCTCACAGGACAATAAATGCAAATCATAACCACCAGATTCAGCAAATGCTGGAAAAACTGAACCACACACACACACACACACACACGGTGCTGGAGGAATAAACGACTTGCTAAGTAAATGCAGCCGCTGATCGGCCATGTCTTTAACCTCCACCACTAGGTGAGAGACTGCTCTAAACCGGAGTTTCACGACGACTTTCTCACCTGGCTGGTCCAAAGGTGAACGCGACGAAGAGAAGGAAGGCCATCACGCAGGCTGCTTTCCGATTACCTGATCCCAGCTTCAGTTCGGTATTCTGAAAAATTGGACATGGAATAATTTGTCAACACAACCACTGTGGTACACCCAGTACACACATGTAAAGCAGAACATTGTTTCTCCAGATAGGATCCAGCACAAAACAAAAATAGAATGATAAAAACACAATAAATATAAACATAGCTTGTTATACAGAGACTGATAGTATGTCCATAAACTGCTTGGGGAAAGGAACTGTTTTTGAGTCTAGTGGTCCTGGTGTGGATGATACGTAGCCTCCCCCCTGATGGGAGAGGGAGGAACAGTCTATGAGCAGGGTGGGCGGGATCCTTCACGAGGTTACAGGCCTTCTTCCTGCACCTTTCAGTATACATGTCCTTGAAGGCAGGTAGGCTGGTGCCAGTGACGCACTGGGCAGTTTTGACTACCTGTTGTAGGGCCTTCCTGTCTGCTACAATGCAGTACAGTGATGCAGCTTGTTAGCCTCCTCAGATAGCAGAGGCCACAATCCACGTCCCTCTACCGTACCGGATGCAGTGATTCAGATTCACTACATGCCATCAGGAGTCTCTCAAAAGCAGAGGTGGAGTTGTTTGCCTCAAGGATCAAATCCTCTTGGTGCACTGTTGTTCCAATTCCAGATACAGTTACCACAATCAGTTGAAACACTGAATCAATTGCACACAGTGATCTCCATTTAACTAATTATGTGACTTCTAAAACCAATTGGCTGCACCAGTGATGATTTGGCGAGTCATATTAAAGGGGTGAATACTTAGGCAATTAATTACTTTGTGTTTTATATTTGTAATTAATGTAGATCACTTTGTGGAGACATGAGTCTTTTTCTGTCCATCAGTGTCAAAAAAAAGCACCAAAAGAAATCCACTGAGATTCAATGCTGTAAAACAAAAAAATGTAGAAACTTCCAAGGGGGTGAAAACTTTTTATAGGCACCGCTCAGTCCACCTCAGGCCAATGTCAAACAGGCTCTAAATGATCTGAGCAATGTTTTTTTTTTCTTTCTCTCTCTGCCCATTATCCATCTCCCTCTGGTGCTCTCCCCCTCCCCCTTTCTTTCTCCCTAGGCCTCCCGTCCCAAGATCCTTTCCCTTCTCCAGCTCTGTATCACTTTCGCCAATCACCTTTCCAGCTCTTAGCTTCATCCCACCCCCTCTGGTCTTCACCTATCTCAGGATGCTGTTTATTGGTAACAACTCAATGTTTAACACCATTATTCCCACAATTCTGATTGACAAATTACAGAACCTGGGCCTCTGTACCTCCCTATGCAATTGGATACTCAACTTTCTAACCGGAAGTACACAATCTGTGCAGATTGGTGAGAGTATCTCCTCTTTGCTGACAACATTGGTGCACCTCAGGGATGTGTGCTTAGGCCACTGCTCTACTCTCTCTATACCCACGACTCATAGCTCAAATACCATCTATAAATTTGCTGACAATACAACCATTGTTGGTAGAATCGCAGATGGCGTACAGGAGTGAGATACGCCAACTAGTGCAGTGGTGTCACAGCAACAACCTGGTGCTCAATGTCAGTAAGATGAAAGAGCTGATTGTGGACTTCAGGAAAGGTAAGATGAGGAAACATGGACCAATCCTCAGAGGGATCAGAATTGGAGAGAGTGAGCAGTTTCAAGTTCCTGGGTGTTAAGATCTCTGTGGATCTAACCTGGTCCCAACATATTGATACAGCTATAAAGGTGACAAGACGGCGGCTATGTTTCATTAGGAGTTTGAAGAGATTTGATTTGTCAACTAGAACACTCGAACTTCTAGTACCTTGGAGAGCATTCTGACAAGCTGCATCACGGTCTGCAACTGGGGAGTGGTGGGGATACTGCACAAGACCCAAACAAGCTATGGAAAGTTGTAAAGTTAGTCAGCTCCATTTTGGGCACTAGCCTCCATAGTATCCAAGACATCTTCAAGGAGTGGTGCCTCAGAAAGGCGACGACCGTTATTAAGGACCCCCATCACCCAGGGCATGCCCTTTTCTCACTGTTACCATCAGGTAGGAGGTACAGAAGCCTGAAGGCACACACTCAGCAATTCAGGAACAGCTTCTTCCCCTCTGCTGTTCAATTCCTAAATGGATAATGAACCCATGAACACAACCTCACATTTTTAAAATATATGTTATTTCTGTTTTTGCACTATTTTTAACATATATATGCTTACTGTAACTGATTTATATTTTCCTTTCTATATTACCATGTATTGCATTGAACAGCTGCTGCTGAGTTAACCAATGTCACCGCACATGCTGGTGATAATAAACCTGATTCTGGTTCTTCTGACGGGAGAGGGTTCTATCAGAGAGGGTAGGGGGTAGTACTGGGTATGTGTCTGGACCCTGCTAACCCAGACATCTGGTTTCTCCCTGCTCGGCACCAAGCACGGTGGTACCTGCAGAAACTGCACGGAGCTGCTACAGTAGCTGAGTGCACACATGAACCTTTTCTTGTCTGGCTGGCGTTCTCTTCTATGATTTACTGACACTGTACTCACAGGGTCGATGTAGTGACCTAATTCTGCTGTGTCTTGTGGTCCCAGTGCAGACAGGCTATTCAGCCCCAGAACTCCATGCTGGTGTGTCTGGTCTAAATCTGACTCCTCTCAGGCCTTCCCATGATATTAGTCCCAAAAATACATCCTCTTTCCCATTTAACAGTAGAACATTTTCAACCTGTGTGTGTGGGTGTGTACTTGGCTGAATCAGGTGATCACCTGGAGTTGCCAAGATGTAGTTATCTTTCAATCTTTAGTGAAAGCTGTATTTGTCAGGGTGAAATGTGTCAATACAGAAAAGGTTCACCAGATTCATACCTGGGATGGCAGGACTTTCGTATGAAGAAAGACTGGATCGACTAGGCTTACACTCACTGGAATTTAGAAGATTGAGGGGGGATCTTATTGAAACGTATAAAATTCTAAAGGGATTGGACAGGCTAGATGCAGGAAGATTGTTTCCGATGTTGGGGAAGTCCAGAACGAGGGGTCACTGTTTAAGGATAAAGGGGAAGCCTTTTAGGACCGAGATGAGGAAAAACTTCTTCACACAGAGAGTGGTGAATCTGTGGAATTCTCTGCCACAGGAAACCGTTGAGGCCGGTTCATTGGCTATATTGAAGAGGAAGTTAGATATGGCCCTTGTGGCTAAAGGGACCAGGGGGTATGGAGAGAAAGCAGGTACAGGGTTCTGCGTTGGATGATCAGCCATGATCATACTGAATGGCGGTGCAGGCTCGAAGGGCCGAATGGCCTACTCCTGCACCTATTTTCTATGTTTCTATTTATGCTAAGGAGCAGAACAGTCCGAGGATGTGCTGGGGCAACCTGTGACTAGAACATAGAACACAGGAAACCTACAGCACAATATGGCCCTTCGGCCCACAATGCTGTGCCAAACATGTTCTTACTTTAGAAATTACCTAGGGTTACCTACAGCCCTCTGTTTTTCTAAGCTCAATGTACCTATCCACGAGTCTCTTAAAAGACCCAACTGTATCCATAAAACTTCAAGATACAGGAGCAGAATCAGGCCATTTGGCCCATTGAGCCTGGTCCAGCATTCCATTCTGGCTGATTTATTATTTATAAATTGGGAAAATGAGAAGAAAGGGGGGCATCAGGGGAGGTGATTTATCTATCCTCCCTCTCAACCCCATTCTTCTGCTTTCTCTCTGTAACCTTTGACACCTTGTATAATCCAGAACCTATCAATCTCTGCACTAAATATACTCAATAACTTGGCCTCCAAAACTGTCTGTGGCAATGAATTCCAAAGATTCACCACCCTCTGGTGCTCTGTTCTAAAGGGTCGTCTCTCTAATCTGAATCCACAATTTACTGACCCTGACCCGTACGCGGGAGGAAACCATGCCACCTCTGCCATTCACTCCAATGAGAGAGTCCACAACCTCCCAGCCTTCGAGAGAAACAGAATTCCCAACTGGATTAATCATTGCAAACACGAGGAAATCTGCAGATGCTGGAAACTCAAGCAACACACACACAGGCCAGGCAGCATCTATCTCCTATCATTTTGGGTCCCCTCTACCACTTTCAAATCTCTTACTATCTCTTTTTTCCGTTAGTCCTGATGAAGGGTCTCGACCCAAAACGTCGACTGTACTTCTTCCTACAGATGCTGCCTGGCCTGCTGCGCTCCACCAGCATTTTGTGTGTGTTGCTTGGATTAATCATTGACTGCTTTTTCTGTGGAGTGTTAACACTCAAATGGAAGCAACTTCATCAGTGGGGTACCCACCCCACCTCGTCTCCCACAAAGTAGCCACATCATCAGTCTTTTCCCAGGGTTACAATTCAGTTCTATCACCCGTGCACCTTTCTGCACTCCCAGTATCCTCACTCCATGGAACTGCATTTGCATAAAACACTAAAGATTGAAAGATAACTACATTCTTGGCAACTCCAGATGATCACGTGATTCAGCTATGTACACACCCACACACACAGGTTAGAAATGTTCTACTGTTAATGTGCCTCCTGCATTGGATAACTTCACTCACCTCAACACTGAACCAATTCTACAACCCCTAGACTCACTTTCAAGAACTCATGTTCTCAGTATTATTTATAATTAAAAAAATACTTGCAGGCTTTGTCTTCCTTTGCACTTTGGCTGTTTGTCAATCTTTGTGTGTAGTTTTACACTGATCCAATTGTGCTGCTGTGTTTATTAAGTGACAGAACGGAGTTTGCCTTCCAGCCCATTAAGCCACCCCACCCGATTTAACCCTAGTCTAATCACAGCACAATTTACAATGACCTACGAACCCGTACATCTTTGGACTGTGGGAGGAAACTGGAGCACTCGGAGGAAACCGCGTATTCCAGGGGAGGATGTACAGACTCCTTGCAGAGGATGCTGGTGTTGAATGCTGAACTCAGGTGCCCCGAGCGTAATAGCGTCAGGCTAACAGCGATGATATTGCGGTGCTCCAGAGGACAAAGCTCAAGATAGAATATGGTGACCTGTATACGCCTGGATAATAAATTCACAACTTCTGGCACTTTGGGCAGCATTGTTTTTGCCGTTTCCACGAGGCCGGGTTGCTGGCTCAATGCTCAACCCAGCACGGATGGAAAGTGTGCACGGGGCCAGTGGGATTCAAAACTGGGACCACTCGCCTCAAAGTCCAGTGCTGATAACACTACGCCACCAGCCGGCTTTGATAATGAATTTATTTGGAGAACCACCTAAGATTCTGTGTGCGCTTGGAAAGGTAGGTGCTGAGACTCTGGTGAGGGATGTCTGGAACAATCCGAGAGCATCAGGTGAGTCAAACATTATGGTGAAACAGAGAGAGAGAGAGAGAGAGAGGCAGACAGACAGAGAGAGATTGAGGGTGACAGTGAGAGTGAGAGTGTGTGTGAATATTGCTTGGGTCTTTGCTGTTTTATCATTGCACGTCATATGTGGTTCAGCTGAACACAGTAGGCATGCTGTGTTGGTGCTGGAATGCGTGGTGAGGGGATACTCTCAACCACATGCTAGGGCTGGCTGTGAACATTATGCATTTCACTGTATGTTTCCGTATACGTGTGATAAATAAAACGTGAACCTGAATCCATCCTACCACCCAGGGCATCTTGAAAAGGTGTTACCTCAAGAAGGTAGCATCCAGCATTAAGGACCCTCACAGCCTGAGACATGTCGTCTTCTCATTACCACCATCAGGGAGGAGGTACAGGAGCCTGAACACACACACTCAATGTTTTAGGAACAACTTCTTTCCCTCCGCCATCAGATTCCGGAACAGTCCATGAACCTTATTAGTTCCTTTTCAGTACTGTTTAGCTTTATATTTCTTATTATAACCTATTGTAATTTTTATGTATTGCAATGTACTGCTGCCACAAGACAACAAGTTTCATGACCCAAGGAGCAGTTAACGTTTCGGGCCGAGACCCGGAATCTAAGGGGAAAGCACTATGGGTAGTAGATGAAGGCAGAATCATGAGAGCGATGATAGGCAGCTGGAAGAGGAGGCAGAGTGAAAGTGGGATGGGGGAAGGGAGAGGGAGGGAATTACAGGAAGTTGGAGAATTCGATGTTCCTACCAAGGGGCTGGAGTCTATCCAGACGGTATATGAGTGTTGTTCCTCTAACCGAATTTTGGCCTCATCACGGCAGTAGAGGAGGCCATGTATGGACATATCCGAATGGGAATGTGAAGGAGAGTTGAAGTGAGTGGCAACCGGGAGATCCTGTCTTTGTGGCAGACGAAGTGTAGGTGCTTGACGAAGCGATCCCCCAATCTGCGTCAGGTCTCACCGATGTAGAGGAGGCCACACCGGAAGCACCGGATGCAACAGATTACCCCAACAGACTCACAAGTGAAGTGTTGCCTCACCTGGAAGGACTACTTGGGGCCCTGAAAGATGGTAAGAGAGGAGGTGTGGGGACAGGTGTAGCACTTACGCTTGCAGGGATAAGTGCCCAGTGGGAGATTTGCTTTCCCCTTAGATTCCTTCTTCACCTCTCCGGCCTATCCCCTCCCTGCTTCCCCTCCCCCACCCCTTGATCTTTCCTCTGATTGGTTTTTCACCTGACACATTCCACCCTCCCCCCACGTTCTTTATAGGGCCCCTGCCCCCTCCTTCTTCAGTCCTGACGAAGGGTCTCAGCCTGAAACGTTGACTACTCATTTCAACGGATGCTGCCTGACTTGCTGAGTTCATCCAGCTTTTTTGTACATCTTGATTTGACCACAGCATCTGCAGTGTACTTTGTGTTTACCTGTGATAATAAACCTGACTCTGAAATGGAATTAGGTATAATAACATCAGCATGTCGAGAAATCAGATGGCAGAGGGGAAGAAGCTGTTCTTGAATTGTTGAGTGAGTGCTTTCAGGCTCCTGTCCCCCCTCCCCAGGACTGAGTGGGCAAATCCATGGAGACTGTACATTCTTTCATCACAAATAGTTGGGAAATCCCAAGTGGGAGACTGGGGCAGGAGGAGTGGAAGAGTTTAATCACGAGGTGCCAGGAGTTTAATGACCTGGAGAGGAAAGAGGGAGGAGGCGCAGTTCGAAACAGCAGATCAGGAGCCATTACACCCTCTGCTGGCTGGTTAGTCAATGACCATGAGCTTCATGTAAACGCGAGTAACTCTGTACCCACCCGGATGAGATTCCCACAGCCAGGAATCACACAAGGGATTCTGCAGATGCTGGAAATCCTGAGGAACAGGACTTCTGAATCCACAATCACCACACAGAACACCGCCACAACCATCGACCAAGGGACTGAATTACAAGGGTGAAGAGGAAGTGAGACAGCTTTGATCAAGTACTTGCAGTGGTGGTTCAGTGGCAGTGCACTGCGGGAGGCCCAGGTTCCTTTCACAGTCAGCGCACTTCCGGCGACTCAGTGGCACAGCAGCTAGTGTAAAACTATTACAGCAACAGTGACCAGGGTTCAATTCCTGCCTCTGTGGACGGCCTCTCTCTCTCTGCACTTCAGTTCAGAATGCTGGGCGGCACAGGGTCACTGGGCTGGAAGGGTCTGTTACTGCGCTGGATGCACAGCTCAGCAGAAAAATGGCAGAAAAAGTTCAAAAAATGTGAAGCAAAACACAGGGAATTGTGGATAACATTACAGCCAGGATGTGGGGTACAAATTATAATGGGAGACAGAAAGGGCATATAAAAAGGGCAATGCTATGATAGGGAATTTCAGTGTGCAGGAAAATTGGGAAAATCAGGTTAGTGCTGGATCCCAAGAGAGGGAATGTGTAGAATACCTATCAGATGACTTTTTAAGAGCAGCTTGTAGTTGAGCTCACAAGAGGAAAGGTAATTCTAGATCGAGTGTTGTGCAGTGAACTAGATTTGAATAGAAATTTGAAGGAACCCTCAGGAGAGACAGAACATAATATGACAGAATTCACCCTACAGGTTTGTAGGAGAAGCCAAAGTTGAACTATAAGTAAAGGGAATTACGAAGGTACGAGACAGGAACTGGCCAAAATTGATCGGAAGGTGACACTAGTAGGGATGACGACAGAACAGCAATGGCTGGAGTTTCTGGGGGTAATTCGAAAGATGCAGCATAGATGCACCCCAAAGATGAAGACATTTTAAGGGAAGAATGATGCAACTGTGGCTGACAAAGGAATCAACAGGCAGCGTTAAATCAAAAGAGACGGCATATAAAACAGCAAAAAATAGCTGGAAGTTAAAGGATTGGGAAGCTTTTACAAACTGGCAGATGGAAACTGAAAAAGCCATAAGGAGATAAACAATGAAATATGCTAGCCAACAATATAAAAGTTTTTTTCAGATATATAAAGAGAAAGAGAAAGGCAAGAGTGGATATCGGAGCGCTGGAAAATGATCCTGAAGAGGTAGTAATGGGTGACCAAGAAATGGCAGATGAACTTAATATGTATTTTGCATCACTCTTCACTGTGGAAAGCACTAGCAATATGCCAGAAATTTGAGAGTGTCAGAGGGAAGAAGTGAGTGCCATTGCTATTACTTAGGAGAAGGTACTTAGAAAGTTGAGAGGTCTGAACGTGGATAAGTCACCTGGGACAGATGGACGATACCCCACGGTTTTGAAAGAGGCTGTTATGGAGGCATTTCAAGAATCACTAGATTCTGGAATAGTTGTTGAGGACTGAAAAGTTGCAAATGTCACTCCATTCCTTAAGGGAGGTAAGGTAGATGAAAGCAAATTAGCCTGACTTCAGTGGGAAGATGTTGGAGTCCATTATTAAGGAGGAGGTTTTGGGGTACTTGGAGGGACATGGCAAAATAGGCCAAAATCAGCAAGCTGTCCTTCAGATTTGTCTGACAAATCTGTTGGAATTCTTTGAGGAATTAACAGGCAGGATAGACAAAGCAGAGTCAGTGGATGTAGTTTACTTGGACTTTCAGAAGGCCTTTGACAAGGTGCTGTATATGAGGTTGCTTAACATGGTATTAAAGGAACGACACCAGCATGGATAGAGGACTGGCTGAATGGCAGGAGGCAGAGAGTGGGAATAATGGGAGTCTTTTCTGGTTGGCTGCCGGTTACTAGTTACGTTCCGCAGGGGTAGGTGTTTTCACGTTATATGTCAACGATTTGGATGATGGAATTGGTGGCTTTGTGGCCAAGTTTGCAGATGAGAGAGATGGAGGGGCAGGTAGTGTTGAGGAAGCAGGGAGACAGATTGGGAGATTAGGCAAGTAATTGGTATATAGTGTAGCAAATTGTATGGTCATGCACTTTGGTAGAGAAAATAAAGGCATTGACTATATTCTAAACACGAAGAAAATTTTTAAAAAAATCAGAGGTGCAAAGGGTTTGTGAGTCTTCATGCAGGATTCCTTAAAGGTTAACTTGCAGGTCAAGTTGGTGGTATGGAAAGGATCAAGAACTTTTTAAAAGCTATTATTAATGCTTTTTGAGATAGTGATTTAGATGCATATCATATTTTTTACTGAGTTAAGTATTGTATGTAATTAGTTTTGCTACAACAAGTGTATGGGACATTGGAAAAAAAAGTTGAATTTCCCCATGGGGATGAATAAAGTATCTATCTATCTATCTATCTATCTAAAAGCAAAGATGTAATGCTGAGGCTTCCTAAGACTTTGGTTAGACTGCATTTGGAGTATTGAGAGTAGTTTTGGGCCCCTTATTTAAGAAAGGATGCTTTGGCATTGGAGAAGGTCCAGAGGATGTTCAAGAGAATAATGAAATGGTTAACTTATGAAAAGCACTTGATGGCTCTGGGCCTGCACTCAGTGGAGTTTATAAGAAGGTGGGGGGGGGGGTGGAATCTCAATGAGACATATTGAATATTGAATGGCCCAGATAGAGTGGACATGGAGAGGACGTTTTCTATAGTGGGGGTGTCTAGGACCAGAGGACACAGCCTCAGAATAGAGGGATAAACATTTACAATGGAGATGAGAAATTTCTTAACTAGAGGGTGGTAAGTATGTGGAATTTATTGCCACAGATGGCTGTTGTTGATGGCTGTTTATTGCCACAGATGGCCAAGTCGTTGGGTATATTCAAAGTGGAGTTTGACAGGTTCCTGGCTGGTAAGGGTGTCAAAGGTTACAGGGAAAAGACAGGAGAAAGGTTCTGAGACGGTTAATAAATCATCCATAATGGAACGGCAGAACTGACTTGATGAGCTGAATGGCCTAATTCTGCTCCTGTGTTTTATGATCTCTTATGGCCTTAACACCAAAACACCGATATGAATTAAGACTTGGTTATCAGTCATAATGCAAAGAGGAGAAGACTGCAGCGAACAGCGGCTGGTGCTCACCGGTGTCTGTGGGTGGGATCGGGTATCAAATACCACATTTCCAAGTTTGCTGATTATGCAAGTCCGGGGTAGAATTGTGGAGAGAGGAGGATATGAGGAGAAATAGACAAGTGGACTGGGTTATTGGGGGGGGGGGGGGGGGGGTGGAGACTTGGCCCATGGAACATAATGTGGAAAAAGGCGAGGAGGCTCAGTTTGGTGAATGTGAGAGGGAAGCTGTCTGTCCTTAACATGGTGAGAGAGAGTGGATAACACTCATGTTCAAAGGGGGATGAACGAAACATGTTACATTGGCCTTCAGTTATGGGTCTGTACGTTCTTGTCGTGGCTGTGTGAGTTTCCACGTTCCACAGACACACAGGTTGGTAGGTAGATGGGTCACATGGGTGTAATTGGGCGGCGCGGGCTCATTGGGTGGGAGGGCCTGAACCATACTGTACTTTCTGTCCGTAACCATCTGTTCATGGGGCATTCACACTTCCAGTGAATTCTCAATTCAATTCTTCACTTGGTTTAATTCCCCTTGTGTGATTTCTTGAGACGCAGCGCCGCTAGTTGCCTCTCTTTCCCAGCATGCACAGGGAAGACTCCCATCATTATTTCTGGAAGTGAAGTCAAACAGCACAAGGTGCCCAACAACCTCCACCAGAAGTCAAAGTAACAGTTCCACTGACAAATCAGGAAATGTTTGACTGCTTGCCACGATGATATCTATGTTCACAACGAGAAAAAAACACTTGGAGGTACTTGAGGGCTCCGGAAAACCCAGGCATTCATACAGGGACCTGGTAGCCTTACAGTCCCTCGGCAATAACTTCTACCCTACGTACACTTTACACGAGGAGTACCTCAAAAACCTCTGCAGCCTAGGGAAGACTCTGCCAGCTCCCTCCCAACACTCATTCCTTGCTAACACTCCCCTGAAATGGAAAGTGTGCCAGTTGTATTTTTGGCACAGCCACTTAAAACGAGGGTGGAGAGTCTGTGGAATTCAGATTGCGTGTGCTTTTCTCACTACTGCGTTACACAGTTAGGTTATTAGTGATGAAAGGTCTTGGCCCGAGAAGTCGACTATTTATTCCCCTCCATAGATGCTGCCTGAGCTACTGAGTTTCTCCAGGTATGGGCGGGTGGGGGGTGTGTGCATGTGTTTCTTCAGTGGAACAGAGGACAAGCGGAGAAGCAGAACTTACAGTTTTTGGCTCAAACCTCACCTCTGAAACAATGCTGTCGAGCTTCTTCTTGAGCAGTGTGTTCTCGCGCTTGAGCTTCTCGTTCTCGCTGAGTGCCTCACGCAGCTTGCTCTCCAGACCCTGCAGGTACTCCTTCTTCTTCTTGCGAGACTGGAAGGCCGACTCCCGGTTCTTGATCATCCTCTGCTGACGTTTCAGCAGCTTTATCTGTGGAGAGGAAGCAACGCATGGACGACGGAGTCAAGCCCACCAGCCCGAGACAGTGCTGGCGAGACGTGATGTTTTGTGGGCAACTAACAAAACTACAAACTATTCTAATAAATGTACTTTTTCTGCACCATGATCACTGCAATCCACAGCCTGTAAATTCCCTCTGGGAGTTGTGCTTTTGAACCATCTGTATGATCTGCTGTTTTTGTGATATCCTGAAGGATTTGGTGAACTCTCGAGAGCAGGTTCCCACCTGCTTCAATAAGGTAAGAATTATACCAGTTCCCAAGAAGAGTAGTGTGAGCTGCTTTAATGATTATCGTCCAGCAGCGCTCACATCTATGGTAATGATCTTTCAAGAATCACTAGATTCTGGAATGGTCCCGGAGAATTGGAAAACTGCAAATGTCACTCCACTCTACAAGAAGGGAGAGAGTCAGAAGAAAGGAACCTACAGGCCAGTTAGTCTGACCTCAGTGGTTGGGAAGATGTTGGAGATGATTAAGGATGAGGTCTCAGGGTACTTGGAAGCACGTGATAAAATAGGTTCTAGTCAGCATGGCCTATTTTAAATCTGTTGGAATTCTTTGAAGAAATAACAAGTAGGATAGACAAAGGAGAATAGGTTGATGCTGCGTACTTAGATTTTCAGAAGGCCTTTGACAAGATGTCACACGAGGCAGCTTCACAAGCTACCAGCCCATGGTATTCCAGGAAAGATTCCAGCATGGAGAAAGCAGTGGCTGACTGGCAGAAGGCAAAGAGTGGGAATAAAGGGAGCCTTTTTTGGCTGGCTGCCAGTGACTAGTGGTGTTCCACAGGGGTCTGTGTTGGGACCACTTCTTTTAACATTGTATGTCAATTATTTGGAGGATGGAATTGATGGCTTTGTTAAAAAGTTGGCAGACAATATGAAGATAGGTGGAGGGGCAGGTATTTTTGAGAAAGTAGAGAAGCCACAGAAGGACTTAGACAGATTACAAGAACGGGCAAAGAAATGGCATATGGAATACAGTGTCCTGAAGTGTATGGTCATGCACTTCGGTAAAAGAAATGAAATAGTTGACATTTTCTAAATGGAGAGAAAATACAAAAAACTGAGGGTCAAAGAGACTTGGGAGTCCTTGTGCAGAAATCTCTAAACGTTAACTTGCAGGTTGAGTCTATGGTGAGGAAGGCAGATGTAATGTTAGCATTCACTTCAAAAGGACTAAAACATAAAAGCGAAGGATGAAGTGTTGAAACTTCATAAAGCACTGGTGAGACCTCACTTGGAGTATTGTGAGCAGGTTTGGTCCTTTTATCTTAGAAAGGATGAGCTGAAACTGGAGTGTGTTCAAAGGAGATTCATGAGAATGATTCCAGGATTGAATGGCTTGTCATATGAAGAGCATTTGATGGCTCTGGGCCTGTATTCACTAGAATTCTGAAGAATGAAAGAGGGTCTCATTAAATCATATTGAATATTGAAAAGCCTTGATAGAGTGGATGTGGAGAGGATGCTTCCTATAGTGGGGGAGTCTAGGACCAGAGGACACAGATAGAGTGGATGTGGAGGGGATGTTTCCTATAGTGGGGGAGTCTAGGACCAGAGGACACAGATAGAGTGGATGTGGAGAGGATGTTTCCTATAGTGGGGGAGTCTAGGACCAGAGGACACAGATAGAGTGGATGTGGAGGGGATGTTTCCTATAGTGGGGGAGTCTAGGACCAGAGGACACAGATAGAGTGGATGCTTCTGATGGTGGGAGATTCTAGGACCAGAGGACACAGATAGATTGGATGTGGAGAGGATGCTTCCGATGGTGGGAGAGTCTAAGACCAGAGGACACAGATAAGAGTGGATGTGGAGAGGATGCTTCCGATGGTGGGAGAGTCTAAGACCAGAGGACACAGATAAGAGTGGATGTGGAGAGGATGTTTCTGAAGGTGGGGGAGTCTCAGACCAGAGAACACAGATAGAGTGGATGTGGAGAGGATGTTTCCGATGGTGGGAGAGTCTCAGACCAGAGGACACAGCCTCAGGGATAGAAGGGTGTCTTTTAGAATGGAGATGAGGAGGAATTTCTTTAGGCAGACAGTGTTAAATCTGTGGAACTCTTTGCCACAGGCAGCTGTGGAGGACTTTATGCACATTTAAGGCAGATTTTTGATAGGTCAGGACATGAAGGGATACGGGGAGAAGGCAGGAGATTGGGGCTGAGAGGACGAAACAGCGGAGCAGACTCAATGGGCCTATATTTTATGGTCTTATAGAAATGCTTTGAGAGGTTGCTCATGGCTAGAATCAACTCCTGCCTCAGCAAGGACCTTGACCCACTGCAACTTGCCTATTGCCACAATAGGTCTAAAGCAGCCACAATCTCAATGGCTCTTCACGTGGCCCTAGATCACCTGGACAATACAAACACCTGTGTCAGGATGCTGTTCATTCCCAAAGTCTTGATCGAAAAGCTACAGAACCTGGGCCTCTGTACTTCCCTCTGCAATTGGATCCCTAGCCAGGAGACCACCATCTATGCGGATTGGTAATAACATCTCCTCCTCGCTGACAATCAACACTGGCGCACCTCAGGGACGTGTGCTTAGCCCACTGCTCTGCTCTCTGTATATCCATGACTATGTGGCTAGTCAGAGCTCAAATGCCATCTATAAATTTGCTGAAGACACAACCATTGTTGGCAGAATCTCAGATGGAGATGAGAGGGTGTACAGGAGCAAGATCTACCAGCTAGTTGAGTGGTGTCGTAGTACAACCCTGCACTCAGCATCAGTTAGACCAAAGAGCTGATTGTGAACTTCAGAAAGGGTAAGATGAGGGAACACAAACTGATCTTCAGGGGGATCAGAAGTGGAGAAGGTGAGCAATTTCAAGTCCTTGGGTGTCAATATCTCTGATGATCTAACTTGGTCCCAAAGTATCGATGCAGCCACAGAAAAGGCAAGACCGCAGCTATATTTCATTAGGAGTTTGAGGATATTTGGTTTGCCACCTAAAACACTTGAAAACTTCTACAGATGTACTGTGGAGAACATTTTGACAGGCTGCATCACCATCTGGTATGGTGTGGGGCACTGCATAGGATCGAAAGAAGCTACAGAAGGTTGTAAAATTCGTCAGCTCCATCATGGGTTCATAGTGTTCAAGACATCTTCAAGGAGCAGTGCCTCAGACAGGCAGTGTCTGGAAGGAGGTACAGGAGTCTGAAGGCACACACTGAGCTACTCAGGAACAACCTCTCCCCCTCTGCCATCTGATTTCCAAATGGACACTGAACCCATGAACGCTACTGCACTTTTTAAATTATTTCTGTTTTTGCACTATTTTTAATTTAACTATGTAATATACAGTTGCAAGAAAAGGTTTGTGAATCCTTTGCAATTACCTAGTTTACTCCATTAATTACTCATATAGTCTGATCTTCATTTAAGTCACAATAATAGACAAACAATCTGCCAAAACTAACACAAACAATTGTATTTCCTCTCATCAATACTGAGTGCACCATTTAAACAATCACAGTCTAGGTTCAAAAGAGTATGTGAACCTCTGGGGTAATGCCTTCTATAAAAGCTATTTGGAATCAGGAAATCCAATCAATGAGATGAGATGAATGAAGTTGTGGGTTGTAGAGGTGCCTGACCTATAAAACAGACAAACAAAGTTAGGTTACTGACAGAGCCTGCTCTTCTCAAGAGAGATCTGTTTATGTGCATCGTGCCTCGATCAAAACAACTTTCAGAAGAAGAATTGTAGAGATGCATGAAGATGGAAAAGGCTAGAAAAGCATTTCTAAAGACCCGAGTGTTCATCAGTCCAAGGTGAGAGAAACTGTCTCCAAATGGAGGAAACTCAGTACTGTTGCTACTCTCCCTGGGGATGGGCATCCTGCAAAGATCACATCAAGAGCTCAACGTGCAATGCTGAAGGAGGTGAAAAAGAACTCAAGGGGAACAGCAAAAGACCTGCAGAAATCTCTAGAACTTGCTAAAGTCTCTGTCCATGTGTCCACTATAAGCAAAACAATGAACAAGAATGGTGTTTGTTGAAGGACACCATGGAGGAAACCATTGCTCTCCAAAAGAAAACCTTACTGCACATCTCAAGCTTGTAAAAGTCCACCCGGATGTTCTACAACACTTCTGGGACAATGTCCCGTGGACAGATGAAACAAAAGTAGAACTTTCTGACAGAAATGCACACTAATATGTTTGGAGGAAAAAAGGGTACAGCACACCAACACCAAAACCTCATCCCACTGTGAAGCTTGGTGGGAGGAGCATCATGGTTTGGGGCTGCTTTGTTGCCTCAGGACCTGGACAGCTTAAACAACGGGCATCCTGTTGCACTCACCTCAATAATAAGCAAATGCTTTTATGGGGCTGGTCAAAGATTACATCTGCAGCTTGCTACCATCCAAACTGGACCCCCTACAATCCGCCTATCGGCACAACTGATTGACAGACGATGCAACAGCCACAGCTCTACATACTGTCCTTAAACATCTGGAGAAGAAGGATGCCTATGTGAGAATGCTGTTCTTGGACTGCAGTCCAGCATTCAACACCATAGTTCCTTCCAGGCTCAACAAGAAGCTCAGAGACCTCGGCCTTGTGCAGCTGGATCCTGGACTTCCTGTCAGATCGCTGGCAGATGGTAAGAGTGGGCTCCCTCACCTCCAACCCTCTGACTATCAACACAGGAGCCCCCTCAGGGCTGTGTACTAAGGCCCCTCCTTTACTCTCTGTATATCCATGACTGTGACTGTGTTTACTCTCTGTATATCCACAACTCTAATCTGCTAATTAAATTTGCTGACAACACTACATTGATTGGCCTAATCTCAAACAATAACAAGGTGGCCTACAGGGAAGAAGTCATCTCTCTGACATAGTGGTGTCAAGAAAACAACCTCTCCCTCAATGTCTCAAAAACAAAGGAGCTGGTTGTGGATTACAGGATGAATGGAGACAGGCTAACCCCTATTGACATCAATGGATCTGGGGTTGAGAGGGTGAACAGCTTTAAGTTCCTCGGCATCCACATCACCAAGGACCTCATGTGGTCTGTACACACCAGCTGTGTGGTGAAAAAGGCACAACAGCACCTCTTTCATCTTAGATGGTTGAGGAAGTTTGGTATGGGCCTCCATATCCTAAGAACTTTCTATAGGGGCACAATGGAGAGCATCCTGACTGGCTGCATCACTGCCTGGTATGGGAACTGTACTTCTCTTAATCACAGGATTCTGCACAGAGTGGTGCGGACAGCCCTGTTGTGAACTTCCCATGATTAAGGACATTTATAAAGAGCCCAAAGGATCATTGGTGACCCGAGTCACCCCAACCACAAACCACTCCAGCTGCTACCATCCGGGAAACTGCAGCATAAAAGCCAGGACCAACAGACTCCGGGACAGCTCCTTCCACCAAGCCATCAGACTGATTAACTCACGCTGATTTGAATGTATTTCTATTCTATGTTACATTGGCTGTTCTATTTATTATAAATTACTATGATTGCACATAACACATTTAGACAGAGACATAATGTAAAGATGTAAGAAATAAAGTCAATTCAATTCAATTGTTTAGGGAACAATGAATTCTAAATTGTATCAAGGCAGTTTACAGGAGAATGACAGGGTAATGGTCTGTGACCTGACGCTTATAAAAGTTGGATGATGCAACAAGACAATGATCTGAAAGACAAGAGTAAATCAACAACAGAACGGCTTAAAAAGAAGGAAATTAGTGTCTTGGAACGGCCAAGTCAGAGTCCAGACCAGAACCCAAATGAGATGCTGTGGCCAGAGCTGAAGAGAGCTGTTCATGCAAGGCATTCCAGAAATATTGATGAATTGAAACAATTTTTTTTAAATGGAGGAATGGTCTACAATTCCTCCTCACTGTTGTGCAAATCTGATCAGCAGCTGCAGGAAAAGTTTGGTGAAGGTTATTTGCTGCTGAAGGAGGTTTTACCAATTATTAAATACAAGGGTTCACAAACATTTTCCAGCCTGAACTGTGAATGATTAAACAATGTGTTCAATGAAGACATTAAAAGTACAATATTTGTATGTTACCAGTTTAGGCAGATTGTGATTGTCTATTATCACTTAGATGAAGATCAGGCCACATTTCATGAGTAATTAATGTAGAAAACCAGGTCATTGTAAAGCGTTCACTTACTGTAATTCACCGCTTTTTCTATATAATCAGTGTACTGCTGCCAGAGATAACACATTTCACAACATCTGCTGGTGATATTAAACCTGATTCTGTTTCAGTGAAGGATGTAGGTACGGCCATGGCAGCTATCGGACTTCGGACTCGATTGAAAATTCAGGCCAGATTGAAGTGACGGGACACAGGACCAAGAGCAAAAAGCAAGTGAATGCTTAGCCCATTTAAGTGCTGAGCCAGAATTTAAAAATTAAGGCGGCGAGATGAAGGGTGAAAGACAAACTGGTATTTAGCTCAGTATTCCATGAGGCTTTACTCGCCTCAGCACTGAACTGACTCAGTGACTGTGGCCCGCAGCCATCAGCACTCCCTCAGCACTGAACTGACTCAGTGACTGTGGCCCACAGCCATCAGCACTCCCTCAGCACTGAACTGACTCAGTGACTGTGGCCCACAGCCATCAGCACTCCCTCAGCACTGAACTGACTCAGTGACTGTGGCCTGCAGCCATCAGCACTGAACTGACTCAGTGACCCCCCACCAACCAGGGGGACGTGCTCTCTTCCCACTCCTGCCATCGAGGAGGAGGTACAGGAACTTTAGGATCCACGCCACCAGGTCCAGAAACTGTTATTACCCCTCAACTACCATGCTCTTGAACCAGTGGGGACGTCTATACTCACCTCATCACTGAACTGTTTCCACAACCTACGGTGTCACTTTCAGCACACTTCACCCATGCTCCTGATATTTATTGTTTGCTGGCTTGTTTATTATTTTGCTTGTGTTTTTTTTTGTTTCTCTGTATTTACTGTGAGTGACTACTAGGAAACAAATGTCAGGTTTGTACACAGTGACATAAATGTGATTTGATAATTGATTTTCTTTGAAGGTTGAGAAGAGCTCCAAAGTGAAGCTTGTCCAATCTGAAATGGCACACGACTACTGAAACCGCAACCGTGTTCGTAGGTCCGCACTGCACCGGCTCCTGTACTCACGTCAATCTCCGAAGAGTTGCTTCCGGTATGTGTTGGCGCAGGGATGATTGGTTTGGTGGCAGACTTGTTGATGCCAATCCCATTGGCAACAGTGGTGGGCCGCTTGCAGTTGGTAGAAATCCCGTTGATGGCCCCATTCGCTGCTGGAACCTTGAGTAGCCCCTGCACTGGGATTCTCACCAGGTCCGACTGGGAGAGCACCACTGACTGCCGTGACACTGCTGGGAGGGAGAGACAGAGAGGGCGTTCAGTACAAGCTTCCCTCTGGAATGGTATCCCACCAATATTCACATCTAAACATCTCGGCCTTCCAGCTTCTCACCTTCTCTAGGTGAGTGACAGATTCCTGCTAACCCAGAATATTTTATGTTATTTAGAGTGATGGTGTGGAACTGCACCGTCAGCAAACGCATCTCTTTAACCATAGCCGAATTAGACAGTGACGCCGCAGCCAGTTCGAATGCTGTCGACAGTACATCTGTAGAAATATCCGGGATAATCTGCAATGACCAATTAACCTACTAACCAGTACGTCTTGCACAATTCTGTACTTGTCGACATGGAGCGGAGAATCTGGCGGGAGCAAAGGATGGTAGGAAAGCCGAGGATGAAGTGCTGGGACAAGTGGCAGAGAAGGAGTGCCAGGGTGGGGGGTGACAGATGCAGGCACACGCAGCCCAGCCCAGCCCTGCGACACCGGGCAAGAGCATTTGATCCCAACCAACTGGTTTACTGATCATTACTGAATGTCTCTCTGGAGACCTATATCAAAATCACATACATCATGAATGTTTCTTGTGGCAGCAGTACAGTGCGGTACATAAAATTACTACAGTACTGTGCAAAAGCCTTAGGCATCATAGCTACGGTGGGGGTATCCACAACTAGAGGACACAGCCTCAAAAGTGAGGAGCAACCTTGGCAGGGAGGAATTGTTTTAGCCAGAGTCTGGTGAATCTGTGGAATGCTCTGCTACAGACTGTGGTGGAGGCCGTCCATGGGTATATTTAAAGTGGAAGTTGATTGTTTTCTAATCTGTCAGGGCATCAAAGGATATGGCGAGAAGGCAGGTATATGGGGTTGAGTGGGATCTCGGATCATCCGTGATGGAATGGTGCAGCAGATTCGATGGGCTGAATGGCTTAATTCTGCTCCTATGTCTTACATATGCCAAAGACTTTTGTACAGTACTGTAGGTAAAAGTTGATCCTTGATGAAAAGTCAAGATATAGAGACAGGTCACAAATGATCTTAATGAACACCCTAGAAGAAAATTTTCAAGGATGTTTCTGAGACTTCAGGACCTGAGTTACAGGGAATAGGTTAGGACTTTATTCCCTGAAACAAAGAGAGATTTTGATATATGCAAAGTTATGAGAGGTATAGATAGCATAAATACAAGCAGGCTATTTCTACTGATAAACACGAGATTCTGCAGATGCCGGAATCCAGAGTCTCTCTCTCTCTCTCTCTCTCTCTCACGCACGCACACACGCACACACACAAAGTTCTAGAGGAACTCAGCACCCATGGAAATGAATAAACAATTGATGCCTTAGGCCGAGACCCTTCATCAGGGCTTCTACTGATTCGAAGTTTTCACATGATGTTGGCTGAGACCAGAAGCTGAGGTCATGGGTTAAGGGTGAAAGACAAAATATTTCAGGGAAACCTGATGAATGGTTTCACTCAGAGGGTGGTGTGAGTGTGGAACGAGCTGCTGCAAGAATGGAGGATGAAGGTTCAATTACAATATTTTAGGGAAGCTTGGATAAGTACAGGTGCAGGTTGATTGGAGTAGGCAGAATAATAGCTTGGCATGAACTAGATGGGCCGAAGGGCTTAGAACTGTGCTGTAGTGTTCTAACACTCTAGTGACATGGCATCTTCTTGTTCTTGGATTCGTCAACGTGTCAATTGTTATGCCGTTGGCCCCCTCCTTTGTGAAAATCGCAAGAACTCTAGTTAAGGGGGGTCAACTGACCCAAGAGAGAGAGACGTGCGAAAGACCACGTTCTCCCAAGAAGCAGAATAAAAAGTGACTTTGACTATTGTCTCATGGAGACCACCTGAAAAGCACTCGGGCAAAGTGGGCTGGTTGAGAGAGAGATCGCATTTCCTGCAACTTGATTGACACCTGCGATCCCGTGAAGAAGTATAAAGGCGGGTCTGAGGGGAGGACCCTCAGACGCACCAAGCATGATACCGATTCCCGTGGGAGCGGGAAGCCATTTTTTTTAGGAGGCCACGTGCGTCAGATTCCGGATCGGGAATCTGTGGCTGAAGCCAAAGGAAAATCGCTTTTAGCTAACAACTGATTCCAGGGAATTGTTTCGCAAAGACAACGGGCAAGTGTTCTTTCTTTCACCAGTCCTCTCTCTCTCCAACACGTGAAATGCCAGCGGTTCCCAAACGGAAAAGACTGCAGATTTCTAAGTGACTTTAATATTCAATTGGACTCAGTATTACCCCTAGACAACTATAGAGCTTATTTCTGATTGATTATTATTACACCGGTGTTTTAGATTGAGTATTGACGACGTATATGATCTGAATGTTTTGTATTAACCTTACGTTTGTGCCCCTTTTTGAATAAAACGTTTGAAAATAGTAGCATCAGACTCAGCTGATCCATCTATCTTTGCTGGTAAGTTACCTGGTTACGGGGTTTTCGTAACAAGTGGGGGCTCGTCCGGGATTTGAAACCAAACGGGAGGGTCAGTGAATCGGGCTGTAAGTCCAAACGTAAATCTGGTTACGCAGGTAGCCAGATAGGAAACCAGCAAAGATGGACGTGGGTGAATTTATGAAAAGCCCGACTATGGAGGCGCTAGGGATGGCCACCAAATCAAACTTGTTAAATTTGGGGAAGGGGTTAAACCTCGCAGAGGTGAAGTCGTCCATGAAAAACCGGGAGGTGCGAAGGGCCATAACTCAGTATTACATTGGGGAGAATGTGTTTGAAGCAGAGGAGTTGGAAAATATCCCTGAAAAAGTACCCGCTGGTACGACGGATCAGTTAGAGATAGAGAGATTACGGTGGGAACATGAAATTAAGTCAAAAGAGCTAGAAGTGGTCGGGAGAGAGAAGGAACGAGCAGAGACAGAGAAACAAAGGATCCATGAATTGGAGCTGGACAAGCGAAGGCAAGAGCGAAGAGCTCAAGGGATAGAGAGAGAGGAGGGGTTTGATGTTAGTCGGGAGCTGAGATTAGTACCTCCGTTCGAGGAGACGGATGTTGATAGTTATTTCTTGCTTTTTGAAAAGGTGGCAGTGAACCAGAAGTGGCCACAAGAGCAGTGGGTCGCGTTGTTACAAAGTGTGTTAGCAGGAGGGAGGATTTGGGCAGCCATGATGCCGACCCGCCGACCGGCGAGTACGGTGGCCCCGCCCCTGGAGTCCCAAAGCTGTCGCGCATGCGCGGTCACTCGCAGCCTGTCGAGAAAAGCAGCTGAGAACGAGAGCAGTTTAAATCGGGCCAGTAGTGATTTGGCCAAGACGTTTTTACCGACCCTATACCACGAGGGTTCCGAGGGTGGTAAAACAGAAAGTAGTAAAGTGAAATGGGGTAAGGGTAAGGAGATAGCCCTCCCCTTAGTGAAGAGAAAGGTCCTAGAGGTAGGAAATAAAGATGAGAAACGGATAAAGCTGTTAAAACGTCCAGAGTTGGACGTGGTTGATCTGTCTGGTTTGGCAGAATTTTTTGGAGAAGTTGAGAGTTCTAAAGATGTTCTCGATGGTCCCGAGAGTGAAGTGAGGGCAGTCTTAGAGAGGAAGGGTATCCTTGCTGTGGAGAAGTCAGCTGAAATGGCCGAGGAGGTTGTTTCAGCTCGCAGGGTTGCGCCTTCCCCAACGGGGGGCTGCCTAGAGAGTAACTGGAAGGATCGGGGGACGTTAGAATTTGAAAAAGGTACGGGTGTTGAAAGCCTGGAAGAGGCCAATGTCCCGTTTGAGTGTGTCCAAGATGGGGATGCACGTGGTGCTGACCCTGGTAACAAAGCTCAGGGGAAGTCTGAGGTATTTGATTCGGGGGAACGGGGCGGCCGTCCTCGTGAGTCAGATAGACCTGGTTCGGGGAAAAAGGGGTTAACCTTGGGAAGTGTGAGTTCCCAGAGGGTTGTACAGAAGGGGGTCTTCAGAGTTAATGTGGAGTTTACGAATGGGGAGATAACTGTTGTTGTGGAGGGAGACGGGAAATCTGTAATTCCCAAATCGAAGGAAGAAAATTTAATGTCTGGATTGATGTCAGAAGCAGCAACCAGGCTGCAGAGACAATGGCTTGGTAACACGGTGCCTGCCAATCAATTACAGGTTGATTTGGAATGTAAAGGTGCCCCACACGCTATTGTTATTCCAGAGGGTGCTGTGAAAAGGCAGAATTTGAAATGCTGTTTGGACCAAGAGTTTAAACTGAAAGCTAATAACATGCAGGGTCCTGAAGATAAAACCAACAACTTGCTTAAAATTAAAGAATTGTGTGGAAAAATCGGAAAATGGTCTAAGTTTGGAACACATTGTGTATAACTCATATTGGAGCAGGCGAAAGCCTATTCCACACTGGTGCACAAGCTTAACTGGAAACGGGGCGAGGGTTGACGGGATGCCATTTTAAATAACAGGATCTGGTTTTAAGGGATTTCGACAAAGTATGTGAATAATAGACAACCCCATGGAAGATTGACTGTTAAGTTTGAAAGTAACATAAAAATTTGTCTTTTGCATGAACCTTTGTAGATGTATGTAAGCTAAGATCACACCTCCTTAGTTATGTTGCTGAAGAAAGCAAATAAATAAGGTGGTTATTGAGCTGAAGTTTGATGCTACCAGGCGTTAGTATGGCACATGAGGTTAAGGTATTAAAGAAAAGGGGCACTGTACTTGTTACCTGTTTAGATACTGACTTGAATGTATAACAGTAGTACTCTGTGAAGAGAAAAGCTTGTGTAGTATGTAGATTCAAAAAAAAAATTCCTGTGTCAACCTGGTTTTAACCGCTGGTTAAAAACCCATTATGGGGGGAGGTGTTATGCCGTTGGCCCCCTCCTTTGTGAAAATCGCAAGAACTCTAGTTAAGGGGGGTCAACTGACCCAAGAGAGAGAGACGTGCGAAAGACCACGTTCTCCCAAGAAGCAGAATAAAAAGTGACTTTGACTATTGTCTCATGGAGACCACCTGAAAAGCCCTCGGGCAAAGTGGGCTGGTTGAGAGAGAGATCGCATTACCTGCAACTTGATTGACACCTGCGATCCCGTGAAGAAGTATAAAGGCGGGTCTGAGGGGAGGACCCTCAGACGCACCAAGGAGACACCAAGGAAGCATGATACCGATTCCCGTGGGAGCGGGAAGCCATTTTTTTTAGGAGGCCACGTGCGTCAGATTCCGGATCGGGAATCTGTGGCTGAAGCCAAAGGAAAATCGCTTTTAGCTAACAACTGATTCCAGGGAATTGTTTCGCAGAGACAACGGGCAAGTGTTCTTTCTTTCACCAGTCCTCTCTCTCTCCAACACGTGAAATGCCAGCGGTTCCCAAACGGAAAAGACTGCAGATTTCTAAGTGACTTTAATATTCAATTGGACTCAGTATTACCCCTAGACAACTATAGAGCTTATTTCTGATTAATTATTATTACACCGGTGTTTTAGATTGAGTATTGACGACGTATATGATCTGAATGTTTGTATTAACCTTACGTTTGTGCCCCTTTTTGAATAAAACGTTTGAAAATAGTAGCATCAGACTCAGCTGATCCATCTATCTTTGCTGGTAAGTTACCTGGTTACGGGGTTTTCGTAACACAATAGACGTAACAAGATGGGGTTCTTTACTCCAAAAAGGAGAAGCGTCTTTAAGACAATGAATAGCAGACTGACAGGGAGAGTGGAATTGGGGCACATGTTGGAGTTCACTGGAGTTTAGAAGGATGAGGGGAGTCTCACCGAAACCTATCGAATATTGAAAGGCCTGTATAGAATGGACACGAAGAGGATGTTTCCTATTGTGGGGGAGGTCTAGGACCAGAAGGTACATCCTCAGAATGGAGGGTCGTCCATTTCGAACGGAGATTAGGAGGAATTTCTTTAGCCAGAGGGAAGTGAATCTTTGGTATAGATTCTTGATTAGTCAGGGCATCGAAGGTTATGAAGGGCTGAGAGGGAAATGGATCAGCCATGATGGAATAGCAAAGCAGAACCAGTGGGCCAAATGGCCTAATTCTGCTCCTATATCTTATGGTCACTAAGACTGACGTAGACACAAACATATGAACTGGGCAATTCAGAGAAATTTCTGGAACAGATGAGGACCTGTGCAGGAGGGTGGTGGGACAGCGAGGGAGTGCTCTGATCATACCTGGAATGGGCTGAGGCTGAGACACAGGGAGACTGGTTTGCACCGACTGTAGAATGATCGTCTTCGCCGGGCTGGTGCTTGGTGCACTGGGCAGCGTTGTCACGACAACTGGTTTGGGCTGGATGGTGGGCTTGCTGCACAGGATGCTGTTGGCCTTGATACTTGCAGTGGCTTGTTCTGGAGTAGGGAAGGAAGAGTAAAATTAGAGCAGGATGCACAGCTTGGCATCATGTTAGACACAATCCAAGTTCCTGGTCAAAGGATCCCAATCTCGGGGCCAGAAATCCATTTTCACATGTTACACCTCATCAAGACTTGGGATTTCTTAGCGTCATTTCCAGTACAAAAGCTATTTCATTACAAAAAGGACAGGTTGTTCAACTCTGTCCTCTCTCCAGATCCTCCAGGAGGGCTATGCGCTAGGGAAATTCTAGGCAGTTTCTAGACTAGGTTACATGGTCAGCACAACTGTGATGTGCTGCAGATTTCTAAGTTCTAGCCACAACCTTGTCATGGTTTGGAGGCTTGTGTGCCTCAACGACCCAGAGAGCTACGCTGTCTGGAGTCAGGGCTTTATGCTTTGGCTGTTAGTCTTTGTCCTGTTTGGCATGGGTGACCCTACCAAGAGCCAGGTTCTCCAGATTCGGAGAGTCAGTTCATGGGTAACAACCCTGACAGGTCACACAAAACTGTTATGGAAACAGCTGTGTGTGTGATGGTACAACTGAGTCTCCACACAGGACTTACATGACTGACAGTATTGAAAACTGAAAGGAAGCTACTGACACTACGAAGGAATCCCTAAGCACTGCGACACAGAGATGGAGGACATTCATTGCTTCCCTACACACCAGCAGGTGGAACGGGCAGTGAGTGAGTCTCCACAGATGCAGCCTGATGTGTTGAGCAGTTCTAGTACTTCGCCTTTTTCTTTTAAAATCTCCCCCTTTTCTTATCCTATCTTTCCTATCCTTTGGCCCATCAAGACCATGCTGAACTATTAATCCATCCAGTCCCATTGACCTGCACCTGGTCCATAGGCTTCCATACCCCTCCCATCCATGTACACATCCCAATTTCTCTTAAATGTTTAAATCAACTCACATCCACCACTTCCACGGGCAGCTCGATCCACACTCTCACCACCGTCCGAGTGAAGACGATCCCCTTAAATATTTCACCTTTCACGCTTAATCTAGTTCTAGTCTCAACCAAGCTCAATGGAAAAAGCCTGCTTGCATTTACCCTATCTATACTCCTCATAATTTGGTATATTGCTATCAAATTTCCCCTCATTCCCCTAAACTCCAGGGAATAAAGTCCTAACATATTCAGTCTTTTCCTGTAACTCGGGTCCTCGATTCCTGGCAACATTGTTGTGAAATTTTCTGTGTGGTATTTCGATGTGAGTAACCACAGGAAAGGATCGTTACTTCACCTCATTCCCCATCTCGTAGTTAGAGAGATCAGACCCTAACAGCTCACTGAACATGACAAAGGATAAACGTGTGGATAGGAACATTCATTCTCCACACAAACATTCGATTAAAACAAAACAATAAGCCTTTCTAACTGATGCATCACCGCCTGGTATGGAGGGACCACTGCACAGGAAAAGCTGCAAACTCAGCCAGCTCCGTCATGGGCACTAGTCTCTCCAGCATCTGTGACACCTTCAAAAGGTGATGCCCATAAAGGTGGCATCCATCAGTAAAGATCCCCAGTGTTATTGAACCCAATTCTGGTTCGGAGTCTCTCTCAGTCAATGTAAAACACTGCCTGAAGCAGCTTGGAGGAACACAAGTGGAGAATTCACCAAACTCTGGGTTCCCAAAAGCCAGCATTCAGGACAAATAGACAAAGCTTCATTCAACCAGTCCCTTGGGTATCAAACACAATATGCTTGTCAGGCTGCAGCAATGGAGAGGAATATGCAGTGGAAGTTTCGTGCTGAGACCCTGCATCATTTCTGGAAAGGAAGGGGGCAGAAGCCAGAATGAGGTGGTGATGAGTAGGTAGGAGAGCAGCCCTTCTAAGTGAACTGCAAGTGGTTGGGTACATCTACTGTATCCAGTGTGGCCTCCTCTACGTTGGTGAGACTCAATGTAGACTGGGGGACCTGCTTTGTCCTCCGCAGAAGGGTTGGACTTCCTGGTGGCTACCCATTTCAATTCAACATCCTAATCTCATCCCAACACTATTGCCACAATGAAGCCACACTCATCTTTGGGGAGCAACACCTCATATGCCATCTGGGTAGCCTGCGACCTGATGGCATGAATACCAATTTCTCTCAATTCCAGTAATTTCTCCCCTTCCCCCTTTTTCATTTTCCATTCCCGACTATCGATTCCTTCGCACCATTCTCTTCTTCTCAGTTGCTCATCTCCTCCCCCTGGTTTTCCTTCCTCCATCCTTCCTGCCATGGTCCACTGTCCTCTCCTAAGAGATTCCTTCTTGTCTTCCACCCATCATCTCCCAGCTTCCACCCACCTGGTCTCACCGATCACCTGTCGGCTTGTACTCCTCTTCCACACCCCACCTTCTGATTCTGGCTTCTTCACCCTTCCTTTCCAATCCTGATGAAGGGTCTTGGCCCAAAACATTGACTGTTTATTGACCTGCTCAGTTCCTCCAGCATTTTGTATGTGTAAAACCATAAGACATAGGAGCAGAATTGGGCCATCTGACCCATTGAGTCTGCTCCACCATTCTGTCATGGCTGATCCCTCTCCTTTCTCCTCCTCAAAGAATTTCAGGATTTATATTGCATACATTTCTCTGACATTTAATGTACCTTTGAAACCCCAGCTCCTGGCCTTCTCCCTGTAACCTTTGATGCCATGTCCAATCAAAAACCTATCTGCCTTAAATACACCCATCGACCTGACCTCCACAGCTGCATGTAGCAACAATCTCCACAAATTCACCATCCTCTAGCTAAAGAAATTTCTTCGCATCTCTGTTTCAAAAGGGCTCCCCTTTATCCCGAGTCTGTGCCCTCCTGACCTAGACTCTCCCACTATGAGAAACATCCTTTCCACATCTACTCTGCCTGTTTAGAAAATAGTCCACACATTTATTTCTACTATCAAAGTGCATGACCATGTATTTCAACATGAAATACCAACATTGTATTTCATTTCTTGCCCATTCTCCTAATCTGTCTAAGTCCTTCTGCATCCTACCTGTTTCCTCAACACTACCTACCCCTCCACCAATTGCTTTCGAATTTCCAGCATCTGCAGAATCTCGTGTTGTTATTTATTTGAGTTTCTTTTAAGGAATTAGCTTGCATTGTAAGAGAATATAATTTACTTTCCGGCCCTTGCTTCACTGGCGATGTCCCATTCTCAATCTTCACCACATTGAACTCAATGCCATTCAGAGGGGGGTTGAGGACATCTCCGAAGGTACATGGCGGCGTAGGAGGGTCCTCGGTTTTCACCACCGGTGGCGTGGTTTCTGTGTTTAGGCTCTGATGAACCTTTCAGGAAAAGACACAATGAGTTTATTATAATATACACAATTAAATGTATAACATAGATTTAATTTTAAACAAAACGTCTGCACTTCCAAGGTTCCGATTTTCAGATCTTTAAACCCAGATTTATTTAAATTCCTCAACATGGTGAGATTTGAATTCCACAAGACATAGGAGCAGAATTAGGCCATTCGGCCCATTGAGTCTGCTCTGCCAGTCCATCACGGCTGATTTATTTACCTTCTCAACCCCATTCTCCTGCTCTCTCCCGTAACCTTTGATGCCCTGACTAATCAAGAACCTATCAACCTCCACTTTAAATTCAGCCGATGACTCGGCCTCCACAGCCATTCGTGACAATGAATTGCACAGATTCACCACTCCCTGGCAAAGATCATCTCTGTTCTAAATGGATGCCTCTCTATTCTGAGCCTGTGCCCTTTGGTCCTAGACTCCCCCACTATAGGAAACATCCTCTCCACATCCACTCTATCTGTGTCCTCTGGTCCTAAACTCCCCCACTATAGGAAACATCCTCTCCACATCCACTCTATCTGTGTCCTCTGGTCCTAGACTCCCCCACTATAGGAAAGATCCTCTCCACATACACTCTATCTGTGTCCTCTGGTCCTAGACTCCCCCACTACAGGAAACATCCTCTCCACATCCACTCTATCTGTGTCCTCTGGTCCTAAACTCCCCCACTATAGGAAACATCCTCTCTACATCCACTCTATCTGTGTCCTCAGGTCCTAGACTCCTCCACTATAGGAAACATCCTCTCCACATCCACTCTATCTGTGTCCTCTGGTCCTAGACTCCCCCACTATAGGAAACATCCTCTCCACATCCACTCTATCTGTGTCCTCTGGTCCTAGACTCCCCCACTATAGGAAAGATCCTCTCCACATACACTCTATCTGTGTCCTCTGGTCCTAGACTCCCCCACTATAGGAACCATCCTCTCCACATCCACTCTATCTAGACCTTTCAATGTTCGAGAAGTTTCATGAGATACCCCTTCATTCTTCTAAACTCTGACACAAATGCTCCTCCTATATTTGCAAACCACATTTCCCCCATTTACATGGCGTGTCTGTATATAATTCTTTATTCGTTATAATTGTGAAATGTTGTTGCTTTTTGTGTATGTTTCACTCTGATCCACACACATGTGAAAATACTGTATGTCTACATGGTGAATAAAGTTGATCCTTGAGGACCTTCGTACGTATCAATCAGAAGAAAGACCTCTGGGAAGTTGGGCTGAAAACCATTCAGGAGAGACGTCAGTGGCGAACCAGGCAGATGATAAACTGAGTAACTGCTTACCTGTGGTATTAGGGGAATGTCAGAAGAGGAGAGTGAGGAATCTGAACAGCGAGAAGAGGCGGGAGACAGCGGTTCCAATTTCACCTGCAGATCTGTTGCGGTAGGAACAGTTGAGCTTTAATTTGCGGTAATAACAAGAGAGCCATCCCAGGTGGAGAGAGGTGAACCCACTGAATTGTTTTACCGGAGGATGATGACGACTCCAGGTCGGAGATCGATGTATAGGATAATGAAATCTATGGGAGGTGTGGGCAGTGCCTACACCATTCCCATTGAAACATGGCTCCACATTACTCTTAATTCCACCTCCCATCCTCATACCAACATGTCTGCCCTGAGACATGCTTCCTCTACTGCCATCATGAGGCCGAACTCAGGTCAGAGAAGCAACACCTCATGCTCACTCTAGGTAACGTCCAATGTGATAACAGGAGCATCGACTTCTCTAACTTCCTGTAATTTCTGCCCCCTCCCCCTTCTGTTTCTCCATTCCCCTCTCACCCCATCCCTCTGGTGCCCCTCCTTCCCTTTCTCCCATGGGCCACTTTCCTCTCCGATCAGGTTCCCTCTTCTTCAGCCCTTTACCTCCGCCAGCTTTGTTCTTCATCACAGCCGCCTTCCTGCCCACCTGCCGGTTGTACTCCTGCCCCCTTCCCACCTTCCCGCCCACCTGCCGGTTGTACTCCTGCCCCCTTCCCGTTCACCTGCCGGTTGTACTCCTGCCCCCTTCCCACCTTCCCGCCCACCTGCCAGTTGTACTCCTGCCCCCTTCCCGTCCACCTGCCGGTTGTACTCCTGCCCCCTTCCCGTCCACCTGCCGGTTGTACTCCTGCCCCCTTCCTGTCCACCTGCCGGTTGTACCCCTGCCCCCTTCCCACCTTCTTATTCTGGCTTCTGTCCCCCTTCCTTTCCAGTCCTGATGTAGGGTCTCAGCCCAAAACCTCAACTCTTTATTTCCCTCCATGGACGCTGCCTGACCTGCTGAGTGTTTTCTCAGCATTTTGTGCGGGTTGCTCTGGACTGCCAGCATTTGCAGAACCTCTTGTTTGCACAGTGTTTTGGCCTCAGCCACAAGCCACACCTTGGAGTTCTTACCTATACAGCTGTCATCATGGATTGGGTTCCGAGGGGAATATGGTATCCCGATTTCCATATTCAAATCCAAATCCAACTGGAACATTAAAACAACACCTCATTACAATCTCAGGACAGGAAATGACAGCAGAAATAATCGAGTGATAGAACAGCACAGTGGTTCAGTTCCCACCCCTGCCTGTAAGGCATTTCTTCATTCTCCCCTTGACCCCTCACATTCCAAAGATGTGCTGGTCACATAGCTGCAATCGGGCAGCAAAGGTTTGCTGGCTCAGAAGAGCCTGTTATTGAGCTGCATCTCTAAATAAAAATAAATTATTCATTTATTGCCATTCTTGATATCTTGCAGCCCCATTAAAGTCAATGAATGGTAACTGTGGTATTTGTGATGGAGACACAGCTGTTCACTAACTGACCTGCCTATCACCTCCCCCTGGATCCCCTCCTCCTTCCCCTTCTCCATGGTCCACTCTCCTCTCCCATCACATTCCTCCTTTCCCAGCTTCTTACTTCCCTCCCGCACTCACTGGCTTCACTATCTAGCTTCGGCTCCTTCCCCTCCCCTCACTTTGGCGTCTTCCCCCTTCCTTTCCAGCCCCGATGAAGGATCTCAGCCCGACACATCGTCTTTTCATTTCCACAGATGCTAACTGACCCGCTGAGTTCTCCAGCATTTTGTGTGTTTTACTCTGGATTTGCAGAATCTCTTCAGTTGGTTTCAGCTGACTCGCTGACAGTCGAGCAAGGTAGTGGAAAATTTTCCAATATGCTCTACCAGTAATTCCCAATGAACACCGTAAGTCCACCTTGTTCACCCAAAATGTCCCCAAGAGGACCAAAACCTTGTTGTAGGGTTTGGAGGCTTGCATACCTCAATGCCCCAGAGAGCTCTGTTGGCTGGAGTCAGGGCTTTAAGCTTTGGCTCTTGGTAGAGTCACCCATGCCAAACTAGAGGCCAGACTAAGAGTGGCCCACTGATTTGGGGGTTCAGCTCAGGGCTAACAACCCTGCCTGGTAAAATAGAATAGTTACAGAAACAGCAATAAGCAATCCTTCTACATATGAGTGGACTGAGATGGAGGACCTTCATTGCTGCCCTAAAACAGCAGCAGGTGTAATCGGCAGCAAGCAGGTCAAGCAATGTGCTAGGATAAGGACTCTTAGTGAACGGTGAACCCAACTACATCCTCACTGGTGAAATTCCCACCTCGCTGTCAAAGTGTGGATGACCTAGAAAGCAACAAGTGCGGGAAGAGACCTGTTGGATCCTGGTGACTTTGTGAGAGAGGTACTTGGTAGTCAAGAATGAGCCACAACACAAATTTGCCACAATCATTTGCGACAAATAAATGAACTAACAAAACACAAAGAAAAGGAAGCTGTAAGCATCTTAAACTACAGATAACATTCCAATGGACAGCAAAACCTGACAGGGGACAGTAGAAATCCTCTGAGAGGATTGCCTGGGTCTCCCTCCCCCCATTTACCGGGAATGTTGTGGACGAAGGCCCTGAAGCATTGTTGAGGATCCCTACCACCCATCGCACAATCACATCAGGACCAGGACTGTCAGACTGGGCACAGCTTCTTCCCTCAGGCCGTCAGACACCCTGTCACCACCAAGGCATATATTTGTTACCATGAGGTTCATTTTCTTGTGGGCATTCACAGTAAATGCGAGAAACACAACAGAGTCAATGAAAGCACACAGATAATATGCAAAAAAAAAACCAAATTGTACAAACACAAAAAGAAATAAATATTGACGACATAAGATGAAGAGTCCTTGAAAGTGAATCCACAGGTTGTGGGAACAGTTCAGTGATGGGGTGAGTGAAGTTATCCCCTCTGGTTGAAGAACCTGATAATTGAGGGTAATCCTGTTCCTGAACCTGGTGGTGTGGTTCCTGAGGCTCCTGCACCTTCTTCCTGTTGGCAGCAGCTAGAAGCGAACATGAACTAGATGGTGGAGGTCCTCGATGCTGTAAGCTGCTTTCCTACGACAGAGGTCGATGTAGATGTCTTCAATGGTGGGGAGGGCTTTACCTGTGATGAAGTGGGGCATATCTACCACTTTTTGCAGGCTTTTCTGTTCAAGCAAGCCTAAACTACAGGAAAATACAAATAAATCTACACCCAAATCGAACAGGACATCCGATGGAGGTATGGGATAGGATTAGACAACTGGCCACCTGACTCACACCTCTACAAAACTCCAGGACATCTAGTGGGAGGTGCAGACATACAGATGGATGATAATGGAGGTGGGATTAGACACTTAGCCACCTAACTCACATCTAAACAAAATTCCAGGCAGAAATAGCCAGCAGACTACTGACTGCATATGGGTGCGTTCTCTCAGGACTTGACCAGAGTTGCCTCAGATGCAGCAGCCTGTTGCAATCACCCAGGGCAGGAGAGCCACAGCAGGATGGGAGAGAGTAGTAAGCACAAAGTACACTGCAGGTGCTGTGGTCAAATCAACACGTACAAACACACTGGATGAACTCAGCAGGTCGGGCAGCATCCGTTGAAATGAGCAGTCAACGTTTCGGGTCGAGACCCTTCGTCAGGACTAAAGAAGGAGGGGGCAGGGGCCCTATAAAGAAGGTGGGGGGAGGGTGGAAAACCAATCAGAGGAAAGATCAAGGGGTGGGGGAGGGGAAGCAGGGAGGGGATAGGCAGGAAAGGTGAAGAAGGAATTTAAGGGGAAAGCACTATGGGTAGTAGAAGAAGGCAGAATCATGAGAGCGATGATAGGCAGCTGGAAGAAGAGGCAGAGTGAAAGTGGGATGGGGGAAGGGAGAGGGAGGGAATTACAGGAAGTTGGAGAATTCGATGTTCATACCAAGGGGCTGGAGTCTACCCAGACGGTAAATGAGATGTTGTTCCTCCAACCTGAGTTTGGCCTCATCATGGCAGTAGAGGAGGCCATGTATGGACATATCCGAATGGGAATGTGAAGGAGAGTTGAAGTGGGTGGCAACTGGGAGATCCTGTCTGTTGTGGCAGATGGAGCGTAGGTGCTTGATGAAGCGATCCCCCAATCTGCGTCAGGTCTCACCGATGTAGAGGAGGCCACACCGGGAGCACCAGATGCAATAGATTACCCCAACAGACTCACAAGTGAAGTACTGCCTCACCTGGAAGGACTGTTTGGGGCCCTAAATGGTGGTAAGAGAGGAGGTGTAGGGACAGGTGTAGCACTTACGCTTGCAGGGTTAAGTGCCAGGTGGGAGATCTGTGGGGAGGGACGTGTGGACCAGGCAGTCGCGGAGGGAACAATCCCTGCGAAAAGCAGAGAGGGGTAGAGAGGGAAAGATGTCCTTAGTGGTGGGGTCCTGTTGAAGGTGGCGGAAGTTGCGGAGGAGAATATGCTGGATCTGGAGGCTGGTGGGGTGATAGGTGAGGACAAGGGGGACACGGTCCCTGTTGTGGTGACGGGAGGATGGGGTGAGGGCCGAAGTGTGGGAAATGGAGGAGATGCGGGTGAGGGCATCATTGATGTCTGCTGGGCAGGCTGGAGGCAGGCTTCTCACAGTGGTGCTGCCTTCCATTGTTCCTCGGTGGAAGAACGAGATGGAACAGGACAAAGTACAGTCACGCCATTTTGGCAACCAAATAAAACAACCTTCCTCTGCACCATGGTGCACCCATAAACATATCACATGAAACAAAATACTATCACAAGTTAAAATCTAATTCAAAATTCATGCACAGCACAGGTAAACCGTACAGTAAACAGCTCGCAGACCTAGTGACGAGACCTCAGACATGGCAGGGTATCCGTTAGTCTCACAGCCTGAGGAAAGAAGCAGCCACCCAGTCTGGCAATCTTAGTCCTGACGCTCGGCAGAAAAACAAGCTGGACCAGGCAGCTCAGGGATCTGGGAAAAATTATCGTCACTATTTTGACTTTTGTGACTGTATTTTTATTCTGAAATGGTGATCGTATCTGCTCTGTGCTGTGTGCTGCTGGTAATGCGCTTTGCACCTTGGTCCTGGAGGAACGCTATGTTGTTTGGCTACATTCAAATGATTAGTCGTCATCTTGGGGAGTTAATTGTGACATTGGGAGGGAGCTTGTCACTGATTGATTGCGTGGCGAGCTCTGTGCGTTGTCTAGAATTTTGCCCTCATTGGCTTCTCAATGAGATTGAAGTCTGCATGTCTGTATATAGAACTCAATTTCAATTGAGTTTCCAAAGTGATGACTAATCAGCTGATTGATAAGTATATAAAGGCCAAGCATTTAGAGGATACACTACAAATGAACAGTGCCCTGATGTCTCCTTGCATGGCGGCAAAACGTTTGCAAATTGATTGTAATCATTCAACTTCTCTGTTCTACTATAAATGTCCACAAGAAAATGAATCTCGGTAATACAGTATATGGTGACATATTCGTACTTTGACAATAAATTTACATTTTAACTTTGATCCTTGCTCTGCAAAACTCAGGTTATTAAAGATTTAAAGCAAATGTCTTTGATATTTGGATTCTGTAATAACAAGGATGAAAATTCTAAAAACAATCTCCTCACCTGGCTGTCACCGCCACTCAGTACCCTTCCTTCTTTCCTTTCTCCCACAGTCCACTCTCCTCTCCTATCAGATTCCTTCCTCTTTAGCCCTTTATCTTTCCCACACATGTGGCTTCACCTATTGCCTGAGTTTCCTACTTCTCGTCCCCCCCCCCCCCACCTTCTTATTCTCGGATCTTCCCCCTTCCTCTTCAGTCCTGAAGAAAGCTGTTGAGCCAAAACATTGACTCTCCATTCATTTTCATAGATTCTGCCTGACCTACTGAGTTCCTCCAGCATTTTGTGTGTGTTGCTCTGGATTTCCAGCATCTGCAGAACCTCTTGTATTTATGAACAACAAAATATAGTGTGCTTTCTAAAGCATCCACCATTTCCCACATCGTTACTAATTCACATCTCCTGGGTCTCTTCACTGGTCAGAGCATCCAACTATAAATAACTGTGATTGGTCAAACAGGAAAACCATTGAACATAAAAGGCCGATGGCAGTAGGCAATTTAAATGTTTTCAGCATGGACTAGATGGGCCAAAAGGCCTGTTTCTGTGGCTGTACTTCGGAGTCTAGAACACTACAGCACAGTGTAGACCTTTGGCCCACAATGTTGTGTTGATTTTAAAAACTGACTCTAAGATCAATCTAACCGAAACAGGTCCTGGGGGAATGTCACTGGTCACCGTCCTCTAGACTGAAAGCGCTCCACACAACGCCTTCTGTGGGCAGGCCGATTCTGATTCCACAAAAATCACCAGAATGACCCTCACTCCTCCTCCAAGACAAGCATCAACTGCTGCATCACACGTCTTCACCTCCACCAGCACACTGACACAGGAGCAATCACACAGTTGTATGATCCCACGTGAGTGAACCATATCGACAGCATTATGCCTAAGGAAGAACTAAGTCCCTATAAATACACTTTAGGCAAATTATATGGTATCAACCTATACTGGATCCTTAAGGTTGTCATAACCAGGGTGGGGGGGGGGGGGGTAGTGGGGATGAATTCCCACTACTTATTAAGTGCTCACAATGGTGAAAGCTTCTCAAACAGCCTCTGACAATCAAGTCCAGCTCCTGGCCTTCATGTGTGGTTTGGCTACTACTCCTGGTATAACAGTTTCTACCAACAGGAGAAGAGGAAAAGCCACCTTAAACTAGTCCCTTCGGGCAGACGGGGCTCGTCGGCCGTGGTTGGCTGCCCTTCTAGGAGAGGGAAAACTCTGATCTCCAACCTTGCGGCTACACCCACTTACAGGGAAGGCTTTGGGAGTTAACTCTGAGGAAAAACCTGGAGCTGGAGTCCCCAACGCAGTCCTACATAGAGTTTAATGTTGACTGGCAACACCTGCGACCCCACTGACACCAAGCTATCTCAGTCTGTCATTCCTGTGGATTCATCACCCGTGTGGGGAAGGGGAGCAACAGTTTGTTCTCCATATCGCACTGCCCTGGCTTGCGTATTGAATTTGACGTAGACAGCTAGGACACCACGTCCATGGGCAACCTGACCGACGGACAGCCTCAATCTACATTTCAAGGACTGGTTTACTTCCCTGCTTCAGTCCCTTCCTGAAGTGGTCTAGCTGTTAATCATCTCTATTTTGAGCAGTTGGTTCCCCACTCTCAACAAGGAGATACTGAGAGCTAATGAAGTAGATAAAACAGGTTGTTTTGAAGTGACACTGATTTTAGCTTCTGAGAAGCAATATCTAACAGATTTATAATTTGAAGGATTTCTGGACACAAACACAATTCTTACAAAATAAAGACATACCAAAGACAAACGAGTCACACATTATAGAAACGGAGGCTAAGAAATGAATTACCAACCTCAAGTGCCTTCTAATATTTATACAAGAGGTGATTGATAAGTTTGTGGCCTAAAGTAGGAGTCAATTTTAGAAAACCTAGCACATTTATTTTTCAACACAGTCCCCTCCTACATTTACACACTTAGCCCAGCGGTCGTGGAGCATACGGATCTTGGACCTCCAGAAAGTGTCCACAGATGGGTGACTGATAAGTTTGTGGCGTAAGGTAGAACGAGATGAGTTACACAACTCTTGTTGCATGCACGTGCAGTTCAACTCTTTGATTATGCAGAAAGTTTGAAGCTTCTTCCTTTGAACTCATCTCCTTCTACCCTAGGCCACGAACTTATCAATCACTTCTGATGAGTTATTAACTTCAAACTTTCTGCATAATCAAAGAGTTGAACTGCACGTGCATGTAACGAGAGCTGTATAACTCATTTCCTTCTACCTTAGGCCACAAGCTTATCAGTCACCCATCTGTAGACACTTTCTGGAGGTCCAAGATCCGTATGCTCCACGACCGCTGGACTAAGTGTGTAAATGTAGGAGGGGACTATGTTGAAAAATAAATGTGCTAGGTTTTCTCAAATTGACTCCTTCTACCTTAGGCCACAAACTTATCAATCACCCCTCGTACTGTTTTCTATTAATTGAAATTATTGGTAGGTGATATTTCTCATTTACATTATCAGGCCAGTGGATTGTTTAATTATAACAACATGCATCTTTTTGCTTCTCAGGATTGGGTCACAGTTTAAAAAGGTCTGTGTGGACCCTCGGGATTGGGTCATACTTTAACTACTTCTGATGCGACTCCTTTGGGATTGGTTTACCATTTAACTAGGCTGATGTGGCGCCTCAGGATTGGTTTCCAGTTTTACTAGGCCGACGCGATCCCTCGCGATTGGTTTATAGTTTTACTAGGCTGATGTGGTGCATTGGGATTGGTTCAAAATTTTACTAGGCCGACGGGACCCCTCAGGATTGGTTTATAGTTTTACTAGGCTGACGTGGTGCATTGGGATTGGTTCAAAATTTTACTAGGCTGACGGGACCCCTCAGGATTGGTTTATAGTTTTACTAGGCCTACTGGTTCTCCTGATTAAATCAAGTGCAAGAACAGAGCACTGGTTAGAGGTCAGGAGGGTGAGGGAAAAATATAGTTAGAAATGTAACTTGTCAGACAACAAACAGCTTAAACCTCGGGCAATTTCAGCTGCAGTGCTAAATAAAGCTGAGGTTAGTAATAAGCCCTTTCAGGACACAGAACATAATACAGACCCTTCGGCCCGTGATGTTGTGCTGGCTCTTTAACCTAGTCCGAGATCAGTCTCAGTCCTCCCTCCCACATAGCCTTCCATTTTTCTTTCATCCACATGCCCATACAAGTCTCCTAAATGCCCCCAGTGTATCTGCCTCTACCACCTTCTGTGTAACACAACCTACCTCTGATATCCCCTCTATACCTTCCTCCAATCATCTTACAATGATGCCCTCTCGATTTAATCATTTCTGCCCAAGGAAAAGGCTCCCACCAGTATCCTATGCTCTCTCTCATTTTTAACACACAACCATGGAGGAAGGCTTTGACTATGTCACCTATGCTCCTTATAACTTCATGTGTCTCTCTCAGGTCTTTGCTCACTTCAGGGAATAGCCGTCATAGCCGGAAATGTTTCTGGAGGGGTCTGGGCATAGAACAGCAAATGGAAAGTTACGTGGCAGTGGCAGAGAGGAGAAAAGGTACACAACATTTCAGAACTCTCGTTCCATACCTCTGTGGCGTTGTCAAAGCAGCGAAAGATATCATCCATCTCCTCCATTGTTTCACAGTTGTACAGGCAGGCATCTGGAGGACATAGAAGGCAAGATGTATATTGTTAATTACATATTGAGATAAGAATCATAGAGTACCACCACACAGAAACTGGCCCTTCGGCCCATCTAAATCATGCTGAGCTATTGTTTTGCCTAGTCCCATTGACCTGCACCTCCTCTCCCATCCATGTATCTATCCAAACTTCTCTAAAACGTTGTAATCAAACCTGCATCCACCAATTCTGCTAGCAGCTCGTTCCACACTCTCACCACCCTCTGAGCGAAGAAGTTTCCCCTCAGGTTCTCCTAAAACATTTCACCTTTCACCTTTAACCCATGACCTCTGGTTGACTTCGAACCCAACCTCAGGTGAAAAGGCCTGCTTGCATTTACCCTGATTGATATATATATATATATATGTGTGTGTGTGTGTATACACACACAGGGTGTGTGAGGGGTATATACCTCTATCAAATCTCCCCTTACTCTCTTGTGCTCTAGGAAATAAACTCCTAGCCTATACAACCTTTCCCTATAACTCGGGTCCTCAAGTCCCAGCAAAATTCTTGTAAATGTTATCTGTACTCTTTCAATCTTATCTACATCTTCCATGTAGGTAGGTGATCAGAAATGCATACAATACTCCAAATTAGGCCTCAACAACATCTTATACAACTTCAGCATAACATTCCATCTCCTGTACTCAATACACTGATTTATGAAGGCCAATGTGTCAAAAGCTTTCTTTATGACCCTGTCTACTTGCAATGCCACTTTCAAGGAATTATGGATCTGTATTCTAAGATCCCTCTTTTCTGCCATACACCTCAGTACCTTAACACTTACCTCACCTACTTTATCTTACACAAGCAGAGCACCTCACACTTGTCTGAATTAAATTCCATCCGCCATTTTCAAGCCAGTCCAGATCCTGCTGTAAGCATTAATAGACTTGCTCCCTGCCCACTGCACCCAAATTTTGGTGTAATCCGCAAATTTGCAGAATGTAGTCACTGGCTGCATCACAGCCTGGTATGAAAACACCAATGCCCTTGATGGAAAAATCCTATAAAAAGTAGTGGTTCCAGCCTAGTTCATCACAGGTAAAGAGCTCCCCACATCTACGTGGAGCATTGTCACAGGAAAGCAGCATCCATCATCAAGGTCCCCTACCACCCAGACCGTGCCCTCGACTTGCTGCTGCCACAGGAGCCCCGGGACTCAAGAACAGTTACTACACCTCAACCAGCAGGGGTAATTTCACTCAACTTTACTCACCCCATCACTGAACTGTTCCCACAACCCAAGGACTCGCTTTCAAGGACTCTTCATGCTCTTGATAATTATTGCTTATTTATTACTATTATTATTTATTCTCTTTTTTTGTATTTGCACAGTTTGTTGTCATTTGTACACCGGTTGTCCGCCCCTTTAGACCATAAGATATAGGAGCAGAAGTAGGCCATTTGGCCCATCGAATCTGCTCTGCCATTCAACAATTATGGGCTGATCCAATTATTCCAGTCATCCCCACTCCCCTGCCTTCACCCCATACCCTTTGATACCCTGGCTAATCAAGAACCTATCTATCTCTGCCTTAAATACTTGGCCTCCACAGCCTCTCTTGGGGTTTAGTGAGTCGTGGGCATGCTTAGTTGGCATCTGTCCCCAGCACAATCTTCAAACTGTGTTGGTTGTTGAAGAAACGACATATTTCACTGGATGCTTCGATGTTCATGTGAGAAGTAAAGCTAATCTCTAATAACTAGGAATAGTTAGTTATTAGTTTAATAATTAATAAAGGGGCATCAGCTTTGGTCCTGGAATGGAAGTTTAACTGCTCAGGAATTTGCATCTAGAATGAGAGGTCATTTCAGAGAAACAGACAAGAAGCTAATGAGGCTTGATGGAGTAACGCGAGGGTAACATTTCCACTGGCTAGAACCAGGGTCTCAGTGTGCAGCGCTAAGTTTTTTATATACACAGTGCTGGGTGTGTGGAACACACTGCCAGGGATGGTGGTAGAGGCAGATACATTTGGGGTATTTAGGAGACTCTGAGATGGATGATAGAAAAATAGAGGGCTAAGTGGGAGGGAAGGGTTAAATTGATCTTAGAATGGGTTAAAAGTTCAGTACAACATTGTGGGCCAAAGTGCCTGATTATGCGCTGTGCTGTTCTATGTTCTATGTTCTAAGAGGTGACCAGATCAGAAGCCACAGTAACCAAATAAAGACTAGTCATTTGAGAAGGAGACAAGAAATGTCTTCGGTCAGAGGGGCTCAACCATTGGCATTGGAAATGTGGAGACTGAGCATATTCAGAGGTTGAAATAGTTTTAGATATTATGGCATCAAGGGATGGAAAGTGGCACTAAGAGGAAAGAGCAGCCTTGCTGTTAATTTCTTTCACCCCTCTCTCTACATTCTACGATTTGATCTGGTCTGTTGCAGAGCACTATTCTAACCAGTGTGGGGCAGTATTGAGCAAGGTCTTGGCAAACAACACTTTTCAGATCTCCATTAAATTTGCTCCCTCTCACCTTTATCCTCTCTTGGATGGGTCTAGATCAGAGGTTTGCACGCTCCAATACTGTGGTCACAAGTTAACCCTCAGAGGCTCAGCATACCTTTGTAACCAACATCCCCAGTACAGCAGAGGGAGAGCAACTACACTGGCGATACCCCTGCACTACTTCTACCATTTCCTTTTCTTCGACTGCAGGCACTTACAGGGAAACAAAGAGATTATATATAAACAGATAAAGACAGAACATTAGATGTACAGTTGGCCCTCCCTATCCGCGGATTTAACCAACTGCGGATCGGGAAAACCCGGAAGTTCTCTCTCCAGCACTTGTTGTTTGAGCATGTACGGACTATTTTTTCTTGTCATTATTCCCTAAACAATTCAGTTTAACAACTATTTCCATAGCATTTACATTGTATTGGGTAATATAAGTAATCTAGAGATGATTACTCTACACCAATAGAATCAACAAACTCACTCGTAAGGCCGTGGCCATCAAACTTTACAACTCCTCCCTCGGAGTGTCAGACAACCTGAGCCAATAGGCTGGTCCTGGACTTATTTCCACTTGGCATGATTAACTTATTATTATTTAATTATTTATGGCTTTATATTGCTATATTTCTTCACTATTCTTGGTTAGTGCGGCTGTAACGAAACCCAATTTCCCTCGGGATCAATAAAGTATGTCTGTCTGTCTGTTTAAAGTACAAGCAGTCCCTGGGTTATGAACAAGTTCCGTTCCTGAGTCCGCCTTTAAGTCGGATTTGAAGTCGGAACAGGTACATCCGGTATTATTTAGTGTCAGTTAGTCAAACGTTTGTCTTAGTATATAGTATATATTTTAACTTTCTATGGATATAAAACACTTAAGAAACTTATGTATTTCAATAATTAAACCACTGCATTGCTTAGTAATAACTGTAGCTTTCATCGTGACAGGACCTTCCATATGCTCCATTAAAATTGTTCCGATCGTTGACCGATTGTAGCCTAACGCTTTTCCAATGACCGATGGCATTTCACCTCTTTCCGATTGCTTTATTACTTCCACTTTATTTTCAATCGTGATTGTCATTATTTTTATGAACATAAACACTGCAGATTCAGAGCTGTAGTCTAATGTCCAGGTCCTAATGTCCACCGCACTGAGATAGGTTTAATAAGGTCCGGGGTTCCACTGGATCCTAAAGACCACCACACTGAGACAGGTTAAATAAGGGATTTGAGCATCCGTGTGTTTTAGTATCCCCCAGTCCCCGCGGATAAGGACGGCTCTAGCCAATCAAGTTCAGTTTATCATTCCAGGACATGTTCAAAAGGCAATGCCTCAAAAAGGCTGCAACCATTGTTAAGGACCCCCATCACCCAGGCCAGGCCCTCTTCTCACTGCTAGCACCAGGGAAGGGATACCAAAGCCTGAAGACACACACTCAATGGTTCAGGAACAGCTTCTTCCCCTCTGCCATCAGATTTCTGAATGGACAATGAACCCATGAACACTACCTCATTACTTCTTTCTCTCTCGTTGCACTACCTATTTGACTTATATATTTATATACACACACACTTACATAGTACACATAACTCATACACGTAGAACAATATTACCATAAATAAATTATTAAACAATAAGGTGCATTTACAATGCAAATTAAAAGGTAAACAGTATAATGCTACTGGTGCTTCATACACGATGAGACCTGCCTGGGTGGTGGCAGGAGTTCAGTAGCCTCACAGTCTGGGAGAAGAAGCTGTTTCCCATCCTAGCAGCTCTAATGCTATGGTACCTCCTGCCTGATGGTAAGGGGTCAAAGAGATTGTGGGACGGATGGAAGGGATCACTGACAATACTAAGAGCCCTGCGTGTGCAGTACTCCTTTGATGGGTGGGAGAGAGACCCCGATATTCCTCGGCAGTCATCACAATCCTTTATAGGAACCTGCAGTAAGACAGTGATGCAGCTGGCCAGCACTCTCTCGATGGTGACGTTGAAAGATTAGTTAGAATGGAGGGAGAAGCCTCACTCGCCTTAGGAAGTGGAGACGCTGCTGTGCTTTCTCGACCAAATAGGTAACATCGGGGGACCAGGTGAAATTGCTGTTACGTGCACTCCCAGAAACCTGGTGTTCCTAACTCTCCTTGGAGGAGGTGTGTACGTGCAGTGAGGGACCAGCCTGCACCTTGCTGAAGTCTACAGTCTTCTCTTTGGTCTTTAGGAGACTCAAGTTGTGGTGCTTGCAGCTTTCTACCAGAGCCAACCAGGGCAGATCACCCTCCAGCTTCTGAGGGTTGAAGTCAGTAAGCAGCATCCTGACGTGTGAGGCGCCATTTTCCGGGTGGGACAGGACGGAGTGGAATGCAGAGGCCATGGTATCATCAGTGGACCAATTTGAACAATAAGCGAACTGGAAAGGATCCAGCGTAGCAGGAAGATGGAATTTAATGCGATCCATAACCAGCCACACATAGCACTTCATCACTGTTGAGGTCAGTGCCACTGGATGGTCGTTGTTGGGACAGGTTACTGTCGCTGTCTGGGGTAATCCTGGCCACCCCAAAGCCTGAGGGGACAGTGGACTATTCCAGAGAGATGTTGACGATGTCTGCTAGAACCTCTTAACTGGTTGCACAGTCCCTCAGCATCCATCCAGGTATGTTATCAGGCCCCGCAGGTTTACACAGATTGACCCTGGCTACTGTCTTCCTCCCACCAGCTGCAGCCAGACAGAGTGTCTGCTGCTCAGGGGAAAGGGGGTGCCTTTCTCGCTGGCACATCGTTCTGTGCATCAAACCGAGTGTAAAAGCCATTCAGCCCATCAGGAAGAGAAGCGTCACGGTCACCAACTCGCTGGGTGGATTGTAGTCTGTTATGGTCCGAATGCCCTGCCACATGCACCTCTGGTGTGACAGAAATAGCTGTATTTTCTCCGTGAACAATCCCGTTTTACTTCCTGATGGCATGGCAAGTGCGGCTCTGACTGACAGCTGCCTTATCCCCCAGTCTGAAGGCAGCATTCTGATCTCTCAGCTGTGCTGTCACCGTGGATTCTGATATGCTCTCGCATCGATGTGTCCAATAATGGTGGCATCCTCACTGCACTTCTCCAGGCAGCCAATCACAGATGTTTCTACAGAGTCACTGGAATCTGGAAACTTCTACAGATGTACCGCAGAGAGCATTCGGACTGGTGGCCTCGTCATCTGGTATCAGGGAGGGACCACTGCACATAATTAGAAAAAGCTGCAGAAATTTGTAAACTCAGCCAGGTCCATCAAGGGCACTAGGCTCCCCAGTATCATGGACATCTTCAAAAGGTGATGCCTCGAAACGACAGCATCCCTCGACATCCGGGACATTTCCCCTTCTCATTACTACCATCAGGGAGGAGGTGCAGGAGCCTGAAGACCACACGCGACATATTAAGAACAGCTTTGTCCCATCTGCCATTAGATTTCTGAACGGTCCGTGAACCCACAAACACCACCTCACTATTTTGCCCTTTTATTTAATTATTTCTTATTGCAATTTAAATCTTTTAATGCCTTGCACTGTACAAAACAAATTTCACGATATCTGTCAGTAGCATGCCACTATTACAGCTCGGTGGAGTTCAATCCACAAGGAGCCTGTATGTCTTTGCCATGGAACGTGTGGCTTTCCTCCCGCGGTCCAAGGGTGTACAGATTGATGGTCATTGTAAACTGTCCCGTGATTGGGCTAGGGTTAAAGCAGGGGTTGACAGTGGCACGGTTTGAGGGGCTGGAAGCACCTATTCCGCACCACATCTCTATAATAAAGTCGATTTAGATTCTGCCCCACAACTAGTCTTGCTGGAGTAAGTCATCAGGTCATGGTTACACTGTTATTCTGAGGGAGGTTACTGGCTGCAACTTGGTGGAACCATTTCTACAAGAGACTGCAGCTCAAACTTCTCCATCACTGTGGGCTGTTGTGGACACCTACATGAAAGAAAGAGAAATGAAGGGCTATGTGGAATGGAAGGGCTAGATTAATCTTAGAGCAGGTTAAATGATCAGTGTGATGTTGAGGGTCAAAGTGTCTGGATTCTGCAGTGAAGTTCTACGTTCTATGAATGGAATAATGGCTAAAATTTTAAATCAAACTGACGTGGGGTTGCTTTTATTCTGTTGTGATAGTCGACTAAGACACAGGTACAGAATCCCTCTCAACCCCGTTCTCCTCGTGACCTTTCTCATCAGCAAGTCAAGAACCAATCAATCTCCACTTTCAATGTACACAATGACACGGCCTCCATAATGAACTCCACAGATACTCCACCGTCTGGCTAAAGAAATTCCTCCTCACCTCTGTCCTAAAGGGATGTCCCTCTATTCTGAATTTTCACCTCTGGTCTCCTCCCAACATCATCTCCACATCGAAGTTTCAACGAGATTTCTGCACCCCTCCACCCCATTCTTCTAAACTACTCCGAGTAAAGGCTCAGAGATATCAAACGCCCCTCATACACTAAACCTTTCACTCCTGAACCATTCCTGTGCATCTCCTCTGGACCCTCTCCAATCCCCGTCCTCCTACATGAAGAGTTTTTTTTTAATTGACTTACAGGAAGATGGCCTCTTGCAGAGTTACAAATTCAGACTGAAACTGTTTGTTTAGGGAAGTTAATATTGTAGACGTGTCATGCTGAGGACTTTCGTTTTACACCTGAGCAGCTCTGTTCCAGCTTGTCAATTTATTAAGTGGCTAACATGTTGACAAACTATCAAAACGTCGTAGTCCACTGATGGACCGAGGCAGGTATCAGGAAATGCTCTGCTCTATTTTTGTACTGTTTTTGCTTTCTCTTCCTGTCCTCGTTCACCAGACAACTTATTGCTTCTCAGTGTTAATGCAGCCTTCACAGTTCAAAACTGGTGTGCTTGCACTCTGACAGATCACTGCCTGCACACAATACCATTTGAGTTTGCTAAATGTCATTTCCAGTACAGAGTAAATGAAATATTTAGGCAACACGAGTGAATCTGCCGATGCTAGAAATTAATAAAAATACAAAATGCTGGCAGAACTCAGCAGGCCAGACAGCTTCTATGGGAGGAGGTAGTGACAACGTTTCAGGCTGAAACCCACTCCTGATGAAGAGTTTCGGCCCTCTCGTGCTAGCCATTTCAGCCCTGGGAAAAAGCCTCTGACTATCCACACAATCAATGCCTCTTATTATCTTGTACATCTCTATCAGGTCACCTCCCATCCTCCTTCGCTCCAAGGAGAAAAGGCCGAGTTCACTCAACTTAAGGCATAAGGCATGCTCCCTAATTCAGGCAATATTGTTGTAAATCTCCTCTGCACCCTTTCCACATCCTTCCTGTAGTGAGGCGACCAGAACTGAGCACAGTACTCCAAGTGGGGTCTGACCAGGGTCCTATATAGCTGCAACATTACCTCTCAGCTCTTAAAACTCAATCCTACGACTGATGAAGGCTAATGCTCCGTATGCCTTCTTAACCACAGAGTCAACCTGCGCAGCTGCTTTGAGCGTCCTATGGACTCGAACCCCAAGATCCCTCGGATCCTACACACTACGAAGAGTCTTACCATTAACACTATATTCTGCCATCATATTTGACCTACCAGATGAACCACTTCACACTTACCTGGGTTGAACTCCATCTGCCACTTCTCATCCTATCAATGTCCTGCTGTAACCTCTGACAGCCCTCCACACTATCCACAACACCCCCAACCTTTGCGTCATCAGCAAACTTACCAACCCATCCCTCCACTTCCTCATCCAGGTCATTTATAAAAAGTCATGAACAGTAAGGGTGCCAGAACAGATCCCTGAGGCACACCACTGGTCATTGGCCTCCATTCAGAATATGAGCCGTCTACAACCACTCTTTGCCTTCTGTGGGCAAGCCAGTTCTGGATCCACAAGGAATGTCCCCTTGGATCCCATGCCTCCTTACTTTCTCAATAAGCCTTGCATGGGGTACCTTATCAAATACCTTGCTAAAATCCATACACACTACATCTACGGCTCTACCTTCATCAATGTGTTTAATCACATGTGCCTATAAAAAGTACTCACACCCTCCCCCACAAGTTTTCATGTTTGATTGGTTTACAATATAGAATTACAGTGGATTTAATTTGGCTTTTTTTTTACACTGATCAACAGAAAAGACTCTTTCATGTCAAAGTGAAAATAAATTTCTACAAATTGGTCTAAATTTATGAGACCATAAGACTATAATTGGAATTATTAAACTCAAAATAATTCACTGCATAAATATGCACCCCCTTCAAGTCAGTATTTAGTAGATGCATCTTTGGCAGCAATTACAGCCTTGAGTCTGTGTGGACCGGTCTCTATCAGCTTTACAAATCCAGACACTAAATGTTTTTCAGCATCTTCTTTACAAAACTGCTCGAGCTCTGTCAGACTGCATGGGGATTGTGCGTGAACAGCTGTTTCAAGTCCAGTCACAAATTTTCAATTGGATTGAGGTCTGGTCTCTGACTTGGTCACTCCAGGATGTTAACTTTGTTGTTTTTAAACCTTTCCTGTGTAGCTTTGACTTTAAGCTTGGGATCATCGTCTTGCTGAAAAACAAATCTTCTCCCAAGTCGCAATGCTCTTACAGACTGCATCAGGTTTTCCTCTAGGATTTCCCATATTCTACGGCATTTATTTTACCCTCTACCTTCACAACTCTTCCAGGGCCTGTTGCAGTGAAGTCTGATGGCCAAAAAGCTCAATTTTGGTTTCATCAGAGCATAGAACCTGACTTCAGAGCCTTCTGGCAAACTCTAGCTTAGATTTCATGCCAGGCTTTTATCCCCAACAGAAGCTTTTTCTTTGCCACTTTTCCATAAAGCTGTGACTGGTGAAGCACCCGGGCAACAGTTGTTGTGTGCGCAGTCTCCCCCATCTCAGCCACTGAAGCTTGTAGCTCCTCCAGAGTTGTCACAGAATAGGTCTTTTGGTGGCCTCCCTCACTAGTCCCCTTCTTGTAGGTCACTCAGTTTCTGAAGATGGCTTGCTCTAGGCAGATTTACAGCTGTGTCATATTCTTTCCATTTCTTGATGATTGACGTAACTGTACTCCAAGGGATATTCAGTGATCTGGAAATTTTCTTGTATCCATCTCCTGACTTGTGCCTTTCGATAACCTTTTTCGCAGAGTTGCCTGGTGTGTTCTTTTGACTTCATGGTGTAGTTTTTGCCAGGATACTGACTCTCCAGCAGTTGGACCTTACAATAATCATTTGAACCACCTTGACTGCACACAGTGATTTCCATTTAACTAATTATGTGACTTTTAACTAATTATTAAAGCCAATTGGCTGCACCAGCGGTGATTTGGTATGTCATACTAAAGGGGGAAAACACTTAACGTAATAAATTATTTTGTGTTTTATATTTGTAATTAATGTAGATCACTTTGTAGAGATCTGTTTTCACTTTGACACAGTTTTTTTCTGTTGATCAGTGCCAGAAAAGCCAAATTCAAGTCAAGTCAAGTCACTTTTATGCAACACACACAAATTGCTGGTGGAACACAGCAGGCCTGGCAGCATCTACAGGAGAAGGACTGTCGACATTTCGGGCCGAGACCCTTCGTCAGGACTAACTGAAAGAAAAGATACTAAGAGATTTGAAAGTAGTGGGGGGAGGGGGAAATGCGAAATGATAGAAGACCGGAGGGGGTGGGATGAAGCTAAGAGCTGGAAAGATGATTGGCAAAAGGGATACAGAGCTGGAGAAGGGAAAGGATCTTGGGACGGGAGGCCTAGGGAGAAAGAAAAGGGATGGGGAGCACCAGAGGGAGATGGAGAACAGGCAGAGTGATGGGCAGAGAGAGAGAGAAAAAAACAACTAAATATGTCAGGGATGGGGTAAGAAGGGGAGGAGGGGCATTAACGGAAGTTAGAGAAGTCAATGTTCATGCCATCAGGTTGGAGGCTACCCAGCTGGTATATAAGGTGTTGTTCCTCCAACCTGAGTGTGGCTTCATCTTGACAGTAGAGGAGGCCATGGATAGACATATCAGAATGGGAATGGGATGTGGAATTAAAATGTGTGGCCACTGGGAGATCCTGCTTTCTCTGGCGGACAGAGTGTAGGTGTTCAGCGAAACGGTCTCCCAGTCTGCGTCAGGTCACACCAATATATAAAAGGCCACACCGGGAGCACCGGACGCAGCATACTACACCTTTTATTGTCATTTCGACCATAACTGCTGGTACAGTGCATAGTAAAAATGAGACAATGCTTTTCAGGACCATGGTGTTACATGACACAGTACAAAAACTAGGCTGAACTACGTAAAAAAACCCCACAGAGAATGCTACACTAGACTACAGACCTACGCAGGACTGCGTAAAGTGCACAAAAACAGTGGAGGAATTACAATAAATAATAAACAGGACAACAGGGCAAGGTGTCAGTTCAGGCTCTGGGTATTGAGGAGTCTGATAGCTTGGGGGAAGAAATTGTTATATAGTCTGGTCGTGAGAGCCCGAATGCTTCGGAGCCTCTTCCCAGATGGCAGGAGGGAGAAGAGATTGTATGAGGGGTGTGTGGGGTCCTTCAGAATGCTGTTTCCTTTGCGGATGCAGCGTGTAGTGTAAATGTCCGTGATGGTGGGAAGAGAGACCCTGATAATCTTCTCAGCTGACCTCACTATCCGCTGCAGGGTCTTGCGATCTGATAATGTAATTTCCGAACCAGGCAGTGATGCAGCTGCTCAGGATGCTCTCAATACAACCCCTGTAGAATGTGATGAGGATGGGGGGTGGGAGATGGATTTTCCTCAGCCTTCGCAAAAAGTAGAGACGCTGCTGGGCTTTCTTTGCTATGGAGCTGGTGCTGAGGGAGCAGGTGAGATTCTCCGTCAGGTGAACACCAAGAAACTTGGTGCTGTTTATGATCTCTACCGAGGAGCCGTCGATGTTCAACTGGAAGTGGTCACTCCGTGCCCTCCTGAAGTCAACAATCATCTCTTTTGTTTTGTTCATATTCAGAGACAGGTTGTTGGCTCTGCACCAGTCCGTTAGCTGCTGCACCTCCTCTCTGTAAGCTGACTCGTTGTTCTTGCTGATGAGACACACCACGGTCGTGTCATCGGCGAACTTGATGATGTGGTTCGAGCTGTGTGTTGCAGCACAGTCGTGGGTCAGCAGAGTGAACAGCAGTGGACTGAGCACACAGCCCTGGGGAGCCCTCGTGCTCAGTGTGATGGTGTTGGAGATCCCGATCTACTCCCAATCCAGACTGAGGTCTCCCAGTCAGGAAGGCTAGGATCCAGTTGCAGAGGGAGGTGTTCAGTCCCAGTAGGCTCAGCTTTCCAATCAGTTTCTGAGGGATGATTGTGTTGAACGCTGAACTGAAGTCTAATGAACAGCATCTGAACGTATGTGTCATTTTTTGTCCTGGTGGGTTAGGGCCAGGTGGAGGGTGGTGGCGATGGCATCGTCGGTTGAGCGGTTGGGATGGTACGCAAACTGCAGGGGGTCCAGTGAGGGGGGCAGCAGGGTCTTGATGTGCCTCATGATGAGCCTCTCGAAACACTTCATGTTGATGGATGTAAGTGCAATGGGACAGTAGTCATTTAGGCAGGACACTGAAGACTCGGGGAAGATGGTGGCGGCCTTGAAGCATGTTGGAATGGTGGCGCTGCTCAGGGAGAAGTTGACGATGTCAGTGAGAACATCTGCTAGCTGGTCTGCACATCCTCTGAGCACTCTACCAGGGATGTTGTCTGGTCCAGCAGCCTTCCGTGGGTTGACCCTGCACAGGGTTCTTCTCACATCGAACACAGTGAGACACAGCACCTGGTCATTCGCAGGAGGGGTGGACTTCCTCACCGCCACGTCATTTTCCACCTCAAAATGGGCGTAGAAGTTATTCAGTGCATCTGGGAGGGAGGCATCACCTGCACAGACAGGTGATGTCCTGTAATTGGTGATGTCCTGGATGCCCTTCCACATGCGCCGCGTGTCGCCGCTGTCCTGGAAGTAACTGTGGATTAGCTGGGCATGTGCATGCTTTGTCCCTCTGATGGCTCGGGACAGTTTGACCCTCGCTGTTGTTAAAGCTGCCTTGTCGCCTGCTCTGAAGGCGGAGTTGCGGGACCTCAGCAGCACACGCACCTCTGCAGTCATCCATGGCTTCTAGTTGGCGTGTATAGTGATGGTCTTGGACAGAGTAACATCATCAATGCACTTGCTGATGTAGCTGGTCATTGATGCTGTGTACTCCTCTCAGTTGGTAGAGTCGCCATCAGTTGAAGCCTCCCTGAACATGTGCCAGTCAGTGTTCTCAAAGCAGTCTTGAAGAACAGAGATGGCTCCTGCTGGCCAGGTTTTCACCTGCTTCTGAACTGGTCTGGAGCGCCTGACGAGCAGTCTGCATGCTGGGATTAGCATAACAGAGATGTGGTCTGAGTATCCGAGGTGGGGGCGGGGCTCTGCCCAGTACGTGTCAGGGATGTTTGTGTAAACAAGGTCCAACATGTTCTCCCCTCTCGTTGCAAAGTCCACGTACTGATGGAATTTGGGGAGCACTGAATTATCTCCACTGTGATTCAATGTTGCAAAACAATTAAACATGAAAACTTCCAAGGGAGGTGAATACACGAGACGGGTGTCGTGGTGGAGATACGTCTCCACCAGAAGAGGTGTAAGGTGCTCCTTCCCTTCACTAGCCTGCAGGTCACCCTTGGGCAAGGTGTAGCACCCGCTTAGCACCAAACACCCTCCACCACCCCAACCACTCAGGGTCACGCGAACCCTTGGGAGCAGGTGGTGGACGGTCGTATGAGCAGCTGGTGTATATCACAAGTCCTGGTTATGTGACCACTGACGCCAGACAGACAATCTCCAAAGAGTATTGGTAATGGCTGGGGTCACCCGTCTTGTGAAGACACTGCCCAGAAGAAGGCAATGGCAAACCACTTCTGTAGATAAATTTGCCAAGAACAACCATGGTCATGACTCATGTCATAAGACACAACACCTGATGATGATTTAAAGTGATGCGAAACACAGGAGTGTCTGTACATGAGGTGACTGACAGATAATGATAAAGTTGGGGTGTGGAGGGGTGGAGGTGCTGATCAGTCTTGGGGAAAGTAACTGTTTTTGAGTTTGGTGGCCCTGGCATGGATGCTACAAAGCCCCCTCCTTGATGGGAGTGGGACAAGCAGGGTGGGTGGGATTTGTTGGCAGGGTAGAGATTGTAAAGATAAAGTTTAGCTTTATTTATCTCATGTACCTGGTAACTGATGTGAAACATGAAGATCTTTAAAGATGAGCTTTATTTGTCACATGCACATCGAAACATACAGTAAAATGTATTGTTTACAAAAATGACCAACAAGGATGTTCTGATGTCCGACCCTATTCTGTACATTTTGGGAATGTGGTAGGATACCCAGGTGGTCATGGGGAAGGACTGAACCCCGATCTGACAACTGGCGCTGTAAAGCTACTGTAACCGTCAATCTGCCTTTGGTCAGCTAATACTAACGGGTTCTGTCAATATGCAATGGCCTGTTCTGTAATAAGCACAGCAAATGCTCAGAGCGCTCAGCAGGCCAGGCAGTTACCATGGAAATGCATCCTCAGAGGCTGCCCGGCCCACTGACTGACACCAGCATTCACGGTTTGCAAACACAGGGGGGGTCTGCAGATGCTGGAAATCCAGAGCAACGCACACAAAATGCTGGAAGAACTCAGCAGGTCAGGCAGCATCGTTGGAGGGAAACAGTCAATTTTTTTGGGCAGTGGTGCTTCCTCAAGTCCTGATTGAGGATCTCACCCCAAAACGTTGACTGTTTATTTCACTCTGCAGAGTATCTGTGTGTCTGTTATTTTCAGTTTGCAGCACCTGCAATCTTTCCATTTCCACCCCGCAATTCAGTTGCTGCTTCGTCAGTCCTGCATTGTCTGGAGAGACCTGGATAATGGCGGACTTAATGTCTGTCCCACTCCCGTCAACGAGGCTACGCCACATCCATGCCTGGAGCACCTGACTCAAAAACAGTTCCTTTTCCCAAGATAAAAGACTGATCAACATCACCACCCCCAAAACATCACGTCTTGATCATTTCCTGTCAGTCATCTTGTGTACAGGCACTCCTCTGCCAAGCGTTATTTTATCGACATACAATCAATGCGTATAAGCCATCTTTAGCTTCCGTTGGCAGCTTGCTCCACACTCACCACCCTGAGTGACAACGTTTCTTTTAAACATTTCACCTTTCGCCCTGCACCCATGACCTCTCATGGAACAAGCCTGTTTGCATTTTTTCTATGTATACCCCCCATAAATGTGCATTGTACTATCGGAAGTCCCCTCAATCAAGGGAATAAAGACCTATTCAGGTCTGACAAGATCCTTGTAAACTCTCTCTGTACTTTTCCAATCTTATTTATATCTTTCTTGTACGTAGCTGGCCTAAACTGCACGCAAATTCCAAATTTGACCTCACCAATGTCTTACACAACTTGAACATGAATGTCCTAGTTCCTAGGAGACAATTCCTGGGAACACCGGCACCCTTCACCATGCCGTATGCAAACATTATTCCAATTTACATAACAGCAAGCATCAGAAGCCAGACTGAGCTTCGTGGTTCATTTGCCATTGCCACGGTCTCCTGCAGTGGGGAGTGTGACAATACGTCTCTGCAGTGGGGAGTGTGACAATACATCTCTGCACTGAACACTAACTCTGCCCTCAAAGACAGCCATTTCACTGATTTGTCACACAGGCACCGAACCGTACAGTGACTCAAAAAGGATGCATTTCAATGACTACATTCCAACGATATGCTGAGGGCAGGTTGCAAGTGCCCACATGCTCCTGGCTCCAACACAGCATGCCCACAATTTATGAACCCAAACCTATACATCTTTGGAATGTGGTTGGAAACCGGAGTACCCAGACGAAACCCACGCGATCGCAGAGACAACCTCCTTGCCACTGGCTGTAAGAACTGTCCTCCGATCTTCAGATCGCCGGTGCTGTAAAGCAATGCACTAACCACTGTGCGACCGTGTTATCACACTCTCCAGCCTGAGTTAACAGTCCATCTAGCCCACTCAGAATCACCTCTTTGTTGAACTCAAACAACACCCTGTAACCTCAAATCACAGAGGAAAAGAGAAACCAACAAACCCAGAAATCAGCCAAGTGAAGCTTTGCTACACAATACACCTTCCTCCAAGTAGAAACCAGAAATGCAGGTAATGGTCCAGTACAGATTAAGGACTGATATCACTTTTTTTCTTTAAAAAAACAGCCTTAACTTGTCTTTCAACCTTCAAAAGAGCGATGCGGCTCTTGTTAATATTCACACTGACAGATTGCATCATATCACAGGATCGGTGTGCTTGAACACTGACCTGGTTCAGCAGCTTTGGAACCGAGAACAGAACAATTCAGACCCGTCAGCCTATAAAGTTGTTTTGAACTTTTGACCTACTCAAAGATCAAGCTAAACCTTCCCTCCACATAGCTTCCATTTTTCTATCATTCATATGTCTATCTAGGTCTCTGAAATATCCCAATTGTACATGCTGCTATGGCAGCCCAACAGCACAATCAACACACCCTGCACTCCTTGCATTAAAAAAACTACCCAACACCCCTAACCCATTTATTCTTCAGTTACCTTAAAATAATGCCCCCTTGCGTCAGCCATTACTGCCATGCGATAAAACCTCTATCTATCCACTTGATCTATGCTTCATATCATCTTATATACCTCCGTCAAGTCACCTCCTGTCCTGCTTCACTCCAGAAGTCACCAGCACCGTGTCCAAGCACTGGCCCCTGAGGTACATTGTCACCGGGCTCCACACCAATCACTGGCCCCTGCCACACCACCGTCACCGGGCTCCAGACCGATCACTGACCCCTGACACACCACCGTCACCGGGCTCCAGACCGATCACTGACCCCTGACACACCACCGTCACCGGGCTCCAGACCGATCACTGACCCCTGACACACCACCGTCACCGGGCTCCAGACCGATCACTGACCCCTGACACACCACCGTCACCGGGCTCCAGACCGATCACTGACCCCTGACACACCACCGTCACCGGGCTCCAGACCGATCACTGACCCCTGACACACCACCGTCACCGGGCTCCAGACCGATCACTGACCCCTGACAACCACCGTCACCGGGCTCCAGACCGATCACTGACCCCTGACACACCACCGTCACCGGGCTCCAGACCGATCACTGACCCCTGACACACCACCGTCACCGGGCTCCAGACCGATCACTGACCCCTGACACACCACCGTCACCGGGCTCCAGACCAATCACTGACCCCTGACACACCACTGTCACCGGGCTCCAGACTGATCACTGACCCCTGACACACCACCGTCACCGGGCTCCAGACCGATCACTGACCCCTGACACACCACCGTCACCGGGCTCCAGACCGATCACTGACCCCTGACACACCACCGTCACCGGGCTCCAGACCGATCACTGACCCCTGACACACCACCGTCACCGGGCTCCAGACCGATCACTGACCCCTGACACACCACCGTCACCGGGCTCCAGACCGATCACTGACCCCTGACAACCACCGTCACCGGGCTCCAGACCGATCACTGACCCCTGACACACCACCGTCACCGGGCTCCAGACCGATCACTGACCCCTGACACACCACCGTCACCGGGCTCCAGACCGATCACTGACCCCTGACACACCACCGTCACCGGGCTCCAGACCGATCACTGACCCCTGACACACCACTGTCACCGGGCTCCAGACTGATCACTGACCCCTGACACACCACCGTCACCGGGCTCCAGACCGATCACTGACCCCTGACACACCACCGTCACCGGGCTCCAGACCGATCACTGACCCCTGACACACCACCGTCACCGGGCTCCAGACCGATCACTGACCCCTGACACACCACCGCTTCCCACCCCCCCCCCAAGTTATACCAGTATCATCGGCTCCCAATCCAAGCACTGACCCAAGGCAGCCCAGCCTCCAGTCAGAGAAAACAAACTTCCCCGTCAGCTGTTCTCTACACTCAGACGGCTGGATATTCAGTTAGCTATCTCTGTCCAGATGACATGTGATCTAATCTTTCACAGCAGCCTACCTCACTGAACTTTATTACTGACCTTACTGAAGTCTGGAATAGCCACCTCTTTCACCTTGGTAGCTTCACCTCCAGCCTCCCACAGCGTTTTTGGATATAGCTGGTCAGGACCTGGAGATTTATCTACCTTCATACCTTTTAAGACTCGCAGTAACTTTTCTAAAATAATGTAGACCATCCTAAAGACATCCCATTGACTTTTCCCAGTTCCTAAATCTTCAAGTCTTTCCCCACAGTAAAGGCAAAGGAAAAATATTCATTGAAGACCTTGCCTATCTCCTGCTGCGGTGCCCTCTTTTTGTTGTGAGGTCCTACCGTATGTCTAGTTAATCTTTTTTCCCTTAATAACCTTGCAAGATCTCTTCATTTTTCCCTGAATTTTCTCTCTAAAGTATTGCATGCAGCCCATTTGGGGGCAAGGTAGTGTAGGCAGCCACACGGTAGCATGGAGGTTAGCGATCGCAACATGAGGGTTCAATCCCCACCGCTGCCTGCGAGGAATCTGTCCAAAGACGTACGGGTTAGGGTTAGCAGTTGTGGGCATACTAGACTGATGCTGGAAGCATTGTGACACTTGCTGGCAGCTTTCCATCACATCCTCAGACTGGGTTGGTCACTGACTTAAACGACACATTTCACTGATGTTCTGATGCGCCATTGACAAATAAAGCTCTTGTGGATCTAATCTTTTTTACTCCTCGAATTCTTCCTTCAGTACAGTCCTGTATCCTCTCAATTCATTCATGGATTTCCTTGGCTGCCTGTTCTTCCTAGCTGGGGATTCACACCCCTATCATCCAGCTTCCCTGCTCCTATCAGTCAGAATCTGGATAGATTTTTGAAATACACATTATGCCAGTTATTTGTACATCGTCCCAGTGCAGCTGTAACGGGACAAATGGCCTGTTATGATCAGACCTAGCCAATCTCACACTGCACTGCATCTACTAGCCCTTGCTTTGAACATTTCCAATGACAATGTCTCTTTGAGACAAAGATTTAAGAACCATTGAGTAGAGGAACTTCAAAACCACCAGCAAAATGGCCTTCATGACATCTCCTTTCCCCTTTCCTCCTCTTCCCTCCAAACCTATCCCTTCCCTATCAGCCCCCCTCCCACACTCCCCCACCTCCTCGTGCTCCTGCCACCCCACCCACCTCCTCTTCCCCTACCCTCCACCTCCACTTCCCTCCCCATCACTCCTCTCCCTTTCCTACCCCAATCCTCGCTGCTCAGCAGGTTGTCCGCGAAGAATCGACTGTCTAGCTCCGTTGCCATGGCGCCTGAAGATAAGGTGTTGTCCGCCCCTCTGTTGCCTGAGCCCCGACGCCTCAAAAGTCAATTGTCGGCCTTCGATTCCAGTCTGACACTCTCAAAAGGCCCAGGCCCATCACCGGAAACCCGCCCCTCCCCCTTACTGAGTGACGGAGCGTTTGACCAATCCCCAACAGGATCCGCTCACATCGCTCTGTGTTTGCCCAATCACTGGGCACAATCAACTCCCATCGTTCAATGGGCCAATCTGTGCCCTACAAACCGTTTTCTGTAGTTTGACCTATCGCTGCGCAAAATCCACTCAATTCGCTGACGGCTCGGCCAATCCCAATCAAGAATTAGCACACTGCGCTCTGGGCTCGGCCAGTCACTACCATCAATCCGTTCCGACGATCAGGAGTCGGCCAATCCTAGCATACAAACTGTTCCCATCGTTCTGAGCAGCCGTAGTAAAGTTGTAGCCTCATTCGATTGGTGGACGGTCCCATCAATCAACATTCGGGGCCAACCACGGAAATCCTGACTGGCGGCGCATTCACCAATCAGCGTCTCGGGAAAGGGAGCCGCCTCTATTCCAAAACGAGCTTTGCGCGCCTGGAAATGCTGGAGGAACTCAGCGGGCCGGGCAGCATCTATGGGGGAGAAAATTACAGTCTGATGGGTCTCGAAACTTCGACTGGACTTTTCTTTCCCCATAGATGCTGACTGGCCTGTCTCGTTCCTCTATTTTGTGTGCTGCTTGAATTTCCAGCATCTGTGGAGGTCTGTCGAAGTTTTAGTTCGGGACAAGGAACAACAACCGCAGCAAAACAACAGAAAACAAACCCCTTTCTCATCTGCCACCCGCTCACACACACAGACCCACGACACAGGTGCCAAATTAGGCCCATCAGCCCATCGAGCACCTCTGCCATTCCATCAGGTCTGAGCTTTTGTCTCTCTCGATTCTATTCTGCTGCCTTCTCCCCTTAACCTTTGATGCCCTGACTAATCAAGAACCTATCAACCTGCGCTTTAAATATACCCAATGACTAGGCCTTTGCAGCTGTCTGTGGCAATGAATTCCACAGATTCATCGCTCTCTAGCTAAAGATGTGCCTTCTCATCTCTTTCCTAAATGGACGTCCCTCTATTCTGAGGCTGTGCCCTCTGGTCTCAGACACCCCCACTATAGGAAGCATCCACTCCACATCCACTCTTCTGAGGCCTTTCAATATTCAATAGGGTTCCATAAGATACACCCTCATTCTTCTAAACTCCAGTAAGTACAGGCACAGAGCCATAGAAGACTCCTCATTTGATAACCCTTTCATTGCTGGGATCATTCTCGTGAACCTCCTCTGGACCCCCTCCAATGTAGGCACATCTTTTCACAGATAAAGGACCCAAAGCTGCTCATGGTACTCAAAGTGCAGTTTGACTAATGCCTTATAAAGACTCAGAAATTTGTAATATTATTTAATATTATTTCCAATGAGCAAGTGTAAAGCACAAAGTGTTACTCCTGATCATTGTAGCACAACTATAAATACATAAGTTGGCCGATAGGCATTGATGGATTGTATGTCCATAATAGACAGGAGTGTCCTGACAGGACACTCTGACAGGAAATGATAAAGTAGTGGTGGTTGGGGGTGTGAAAGGGTGGGTTAGTGGGTGAGGGTGTTGATCAGCTTTAAAATAAATAGGCATCCGTTAGTCTCGTGAGACGATGGATTTGCACCTTGGAAGGTTTCCAGGGCGCAGGCCTGGGCAGGGTTGTATGGGAGACCGGCAGTTGCCCAAGCTGCAAGCCTTCCCCTCTCCACGCCACCGATGTTGTCCAAGGGAAGGGCACTAGGACCCAAGCAGCTTGGCACCGGTGTCGTCGCAGAGCAATGTGTTGTTAAGTGCCTTGCTCAAGGACACAAACACGCTGCCTCAGCTGAGGCTCGAACCAGTGACCTTCAGATCACTAGACCAATGTCTTATCCACTAGGCCACGTGCCAACACTGATCAGCATGGGAAAAGTAACTGTTTTACTCCCTGATGGAAACTCACACAAACTCTTCTCCCTCCTGCCATCTGGCAAAAGGTACCGAAGCATTTGGGCTCTCACGATCAGACTGTGTAACAGTTTCTTCCCCCAAGCCATCAGACTCCTCAATACCCAGAGTCTAGTCTGACACCACACACACACACACACACACACACACACACACACACACACACACACACACACACACACACACACACACACACACACACACACACACACACACACACACACACACACACACACACACACACACACACACCCCTGAACACCACTCCACTCCCTTTGCAATTTTTGCTCATTTCTTTCTCAATTCCTGCTAAAACATTGTTTACATTCTTTACATTTACATCATTTATTATTATATTGTAATTTGCCCTTTACTGTGTCTATTGTCTTGTGTATTAATTATTGTACTGTCTTGTACTGTTTTGTGCACTTTATGTAGCCCCGTGTAGGTCTGAAGTCTAATGTAGTTTTGTGTTGTTTCATGCAGCACCGTGGTCCTGGAGGAACATTGTTTCATTTTTACTGTGTACTGGACAAGCAGTTATGGTTGAAATGACAATAAAAGCGACTTGACTTGACTTGAATAGGACAGTACATGAGCAGGGTGGGTAGAATTCTCATGATGTTACTGGCCCCTTTCTGTATAAATGTCAGTGGCGGATAGGCTGGTGTCAGTGATGCACAGGGCAGTTTGAAGCAGCTGTTGTAGAGCTCCCTTGTCTGCCCAGGGCAGTTTCCGTACCAAGCAGAGATACAGCATGTTAGGCTGCCCTCTAGTGTGCATCTGTAGAATGACACGAGTATGGATGTCCTCTGCTCCCTCAGAAAGTAGAGGCGGTGGTGAGCCTTCCTTGTTGAAATTTCCTGACTGTTTAGGATGTGTTCTGGGACGGTGAGTGAGGTGAGTTTTCCTGACTGTGTAGGATGTGTTCTGGGATGGTGAGAGGGTGTGAGTGAGGTGAGTTTTCCTGACTGTGTAGGATGTGTTCTGGGACGGTGAGAGGGTGTGACTGTGTAGGATGTGTTCTGGGACGGTGAGAGGGTGTGAGTGAGGTGAGTTTTCCTGATTGTGTAGGATTTCTACCAGTCCTCCAGGTTCGGGAGTTCGGTTGAGAGCAAACAATCCTGAGTGTTCTAACAAAACTGATATGACCAACAGTGAAGCAACCTTGTGCATCTGTGCGGCGGTATTCCTGAGCCCCACCCGGGACTCGCCTGATTGACAGTAGTGAAAACCGACCGGAATTCTGAAGCACGATGAGGGAAGCCCGGAACACTGCCCCTGTTGCTGGTCTAAACTCCAGTGATGTAACAGGCAGAAAGTAAGTTTATCTATCGAAATATTTCTCTGCAGGGAAATGGAGTCCCCACACGTGTTCAATGCAGAAGCAGGAAGAATCATGTTTGCCCCGAGAGTTTCTGCCTTCGTCTTGGCAGCGGTGAACATTCCCTCTCAGGGCCGCGTCAAACTGGCTCTAGACGAACTGAGTGATGTGATCAACAGCCACGAAACAGCTCTTCCTGACGCTCTCCCCGGTGTTTTCGGGGGATTTTAACCAGGTTTGCCTGAAGAATTCTCTAAATAGTTATTACCAACTTGTGGAACTAGAGGGGCTAACAGACTGCTCCGCTGTTCGAAGAGAGCGGTACACCCGTGCACTACACCCTGCCACCCCACGCCCTCACCCGGCTGTACTTCCACTCCCTGAGTCCAGGCAGAGACTGAAGACTGCAGAACCAGCAGTGAGGACCAAGAAAGTTTGGACAAGGGAAGCACAGGAGCGTCTACAGGACAGCTTTGAATCGGTGGACTGGACTGTATTCAGGGATTCATCTCTGAGTCTGGATGAACACGGCACAGTTGTCACTACCTTCATTAAAACCTGTGTGGATGAGTGTGTGCCTACGAAAACTCACTGTATATACCAGAATCAAAAGCCGTGAATGAACCAGGAGGTTCGTAATCTGCTGCGAGCTAGACCTGTGCTATTCAAGTCTGGCGACCGGGTCCGTACAAGAAAACCAGGTATGGCTTGTGGCTGGCTATCTCAAGAGCAAAGGAACAATTCCGTACAAGGTGGGAGGTGAGATCAGATGCATGTCAACTCTGGAAGAGTTTGCAGGTCATTGCTTCCTGAGAAGCGAACCTGACGTCATGAACGTCAACAAAATAGAGAGTACAGAGAAGATTTACTAGAATGTTACCTGGGTTTCAGCACCTAAGTTGCAGGTAAAGGTTGAACAAGTTAGGTCTTTATTCTTTGGAGCGTAGAATGTTGAGGGGAGACTTGATAGAGGTATTTAAAATCATGAGGGGGATAGATCGAGTTGACGTGGATAGGCTTTTTCCATTGAGAGTAGGGGAGATTCAAACAAGAGGATGATTTGAGAGTTAGGGGGCAAAAGTTTAGGGGTAACACAAGGGGGAATTTCTTTACTCAGAGAGTGGTAGCTGTGTGGAACAAGCTTCCAGTAGAAGTGGCAGAGGCAGGTTTGATTTTGTCATTTAAAAAAAAATCGGATAGGTATATGGACAGGAAAGGAATGGAGGGTTATTGGCTGAGTGCGGGTAGGTGGGACTAGGTGAGAGTAAGCATTCGGCACGGACTAGAAGGCCCAAGATGGCTTGTTTCTGTGTTGTAATTGTTATATGGTTATAAGAGTGGAGTGAGATTTGCAATTTTCCAATTGTCAGGAACCATGCCAGAATCTAGCGGAATATAGTCCTCTACTCTCCCACAACTAGAAGCATCTTCCACACATCTACTCTATCCAAACCTTCCATCATCTCTGTTCTTCAGCTTCAGGTCTCACCCAAGGATAGGCCTTCCACTTCACCAACATCTGCATTCAATGGGATCATCACTCATGATTTCTGTCACCTCCAATGAGTGTGAGTACCCCTACCCTCCCGCGCCCCCGAGGCCATCGATATTGGAAATCTGTGCGAGGCTGGAAGTCAAGGCCTGAGGCATTCCTTGGTCATGTGTGAAAATTGTGATTGGTGAGTCCTGGTGTTGGCAAAGGAAGAAGGTGTGTGGGCCATGGACTGGAGGTTCACGGTTCAAAGTAAATTTATTATTGAAGCTCTTTACGTACATGTCACCATAGCAACCAGGAGATTTGTTTTATTGGGTACAATCGCAGTAAATCCAAGAAATGCAATAGAACCAATGACAGGCCAGGACGGACAAACAACCAAAGTGCAAAAGTCAAAAAACTGCGCGATTGCAAAAGAATAAATAAATAAACAAACAATAAGTATCGAGAACACGAGATGAAGCATCTTGAAAGTGAGTCCACAGGTTGTGGGAACATTTCAGTGCTGGGGCGAGTGAAGTTATCCCCTCTGCTTCAAGATCCCGATAGTCGAGGTATTATAACTGTTCTTGAATCTGATGGTATGAGTCCTGTAGCTCCTGTCCATTCTTCCTGATGGCAGCAGCGAGAAGAGAGCACGTCCTGGATGTGAGGGTCCTTGATAATGGATGCTGCTTTGGAGTCCGATGTTTGTGTGTGTGTGTGGTTTTGTGTGTGTGTGTGTGTGTGTGTGTGTGTGTGTGTGTTACGGGTATGCTACGTTGGTGCCAGAACAAACACTTACAACTGCCTCCGATGTAAACGACTCATTTCACTGCACACGTGATGGATTAATTAATTCACCAATACACCTTGCCACTCTATTTTCAGTTTTCCAAAAGGAACCATCCCCCTCTTCCCTCTTCCCGTGGTTGGAGAGGCAAGTTTTCAGCTCATAAACCGCCAATGACTCCCCAGTGCAGAAATAGAGCGCGTGCCTAATCTGGACAGGCTGAGCGAGCTGGGGCTTTTCTCATCGGAGCAAGTGATGATTAGAGGTGACTCGAGAGAGATGTACAAGATGATAAGAGGCATAGATCGAGTGGACAGCCGGAGACTTTTCCCCAGGGTGGAAATATTTGATACAAAGGAGGAAAATCCATCATGAGAGGTGGAAATGGATAAGGCCGGCTGACAGGCCTCTGATGCCAATCCCCTGTACAGCGGCTGCCATGGATTACTGAGGCTTTGGTGAACTCCAGTCATACCATCTTCTTCAGAGGGTGACAGGGATAGATAGGTAGATACTACATTGATCTCAAAGCAAATTACAGTGTCACTGTAGCATTACAAGTGCACAGATATACAAATATTGGAAGAGAGGGTAAGAAAGAATAATAATAAGTTATTTCAAAAAGCCTAGCAGGAAGGGGGGGGGGGGCGGGTAATCACTTCCCTGGCTATAGGTTGACTCATTATAGAGCCTAATGGCCGAGGGTAAGAACCACCTCGTACAGCACTCTTTAGAGCAGTGTTAGTCTATTATTATTATTACTAAGCTGTTCCTCTGTTCAGCCAAGGTGGCATGCAGAGAGTGAGAAACACTGTCCAGAATTGCCAGGGTTTTCTGTTCTACCAGAGTCTTCAGTGTGTCCAGTTTGACTCCTATAACAGAGTCAGCCTTTCTAATCTGTTTATTGAGCCTGTTGGCATCACCCATATTGATGCCATTGCTCCAGAAGATTGTACTGGCAACACCAGGCAGGTAGAACACGTGAAGGAGAGGCCTACATACTCCAAAGGACCTCAGTCTCCTCAGGAAGTAGAGGCAACTCTGGCCCTCCTTGTAAACAGTTTCTGCATTGATGTTCCACTCAAGTCTGTCATCCAGTTGCATCCCCAGGTACTTGTAGGTCCTCACCATCAGGGAGCAATGCTGGCTTAGTCCATCACCGTCTCCTTTGCTTTACTGATGTTGAGCTGCAGATGATTCAGCCTGCACCATTTGACAAAGTCCTCCACCAGGGCCCTGTATTCATCCTCCCGTCCTCCCTTTATACACCCAACTATTGCTGAGAAATCAGATGACATGACTCAGTGTTGTATCTAACCGAGGTATACAGGGTAAACAGGAAGGGAGCCAACACAGTCCCCCGTGGGGCCCCAGTGCTGCTTATAGCCATGTCTGACACACAGCTCTGAAGCTGCACATACTGTGGTCTGTCAGTCAGGCAGTTCATGATCCAGGATACAGTGGAAGTGTTAATCCGCATTGAATGAAACTTTTCCCCCAGAAATGAGAGTTGTATGGTATTGACGGCACTTGAGAAATAGAATAACATGATCCTCACAGTGCTTATGCAAATGGCAGTGGGCTCTGCTCAGCAGTTTGATGACTGCATTGTGGACTCCAATGAGCTCCTGGTAGGTCATTAATGACTAATGCTCCGTGGGGAGCTCAGGGCACAAGTGAGTAAGTAAGGAGGGAAGAATGGGGGTGTCAGAGGTGGGGGTTTTTTTATACAAAGAGCAGTGGGTGTGAGGAACACACTGCCAGGGGTGGTGGGAGAGGCAGATACAATAGGGACATTTAAGAAGCTCTCAGATTGGCACATGGATGATAGAAAAATAGAGGGCTTTGTGGGAGGGAAGGATTAGACTGATCTTAGAGTAGGTTAAACGTTTGGCACAACATTGTGCACTAGAGGGTCTGAACTCTGCCTGTCAGAGTTCTAGGGATTATGTCTCGTTGGCACTAATCTCATTGAATGGTGGGGCAGGATGGAGGGGCTCCACCAACAGTGCGAGGGCACTGTGCAGGCATCACCCCTCCATTGTACCTCCTGCTTTCCTGAAGCCACCTTACTGCCCAAACATGTGGATGGCACGTCGCAGTTATATTTCATTGGGAGTTTAAGGAGATTTGGTACATCCCCAAAGACTCTAGCAAATTTCTGCAGATGTACTGTGGAGAGCATCTGACTGATTGCAACACTGTCTGGTGTGGAGGCTCCACCGCACAGGATCAGAAAGTTCTAAACTCCGCCAGCTCCATCACAGGCACGAGCCTCCCCAGCACCGAGAATATCTTCAGAAGACGACACCTCAAGAAGGTGGTATCCATCACCCAGGACATACTATCATGGAGGAGGTACAGGAGCCCGAAGTCCAAACTCAACAGTTCAGAAATAGCTTCGTCCCCTCTGCCATCAGATTTCTGAATGGTCGTTGAAGCCATGGACACTACCTCCCTACTTTGCTCTTTTTTCACACTACCCACAATAGCTTTTTCTGATCCTGTGTGGTGGCCCCCTCCATACCAGATGGTGATACAATAAGTTAGGATGCTCGCCACCTCCACAATACATCTGTAGAGATTTGCCAGGGTCTTTGCTGAGATACCAAATTATCTTAAACTCCTAATGGACAATAGCAAAATTGGTGATGTATTCATGGTAATGTTCAGAAATCTGATGGCGGAAGGGAAGAAGCTGTTCCCGAAATGTCTTCAGACTCCAGTACCTCTTCCTTGATGGTAGCAATGAGAAGTGGGTATGTCTTGGATTATGAGGGGTCCTTATGCTGTCTTCTTAGAATTATTACCCCTCAACCAGCAGGAATCACCACCCAGGCCATGCTGTTGTCTCACTACTGCCACCATCAGGCAGGAGGTACAGGAGCCTCAGGGCCCACACCACCAGGTTCAGAAACAGTTATTACCCCTCAACCATCAGGCTCCTGAACCAGAGGGGAGAACTTCACAGCTTGTACAGTTAATTTGCAGTTTGTTGTCTTCTGCACTCTGGTCAAATGGCCTAGTTGGGTGGTCGTTAATTGATTCTGTTATAGTTAATATTCATTTAGGAGATTTGGTATGTCACAAAAGACACTTGCAAATTTATACAGAGACAGAACATTCTAACCGGTTGCAACACCGTCTGGTACAGAGGTGCCACGGCACAGGATCGGAAAATGCTGCAGAGGCTTGTAAACTCAGCCAGCTCCATCATTGGCACTGGCATCCCCGCCAGTGAGGACATGGGCAATGGCTCAAAGTTCAAAGTAAATTCACACAACTATCGAATCATTTTCTTGTGGGCATTCAATGAGAATCCAAGAAGCACAATAGAATCAATGAAATATCTCACCCAACAGGACGGACAGACAACCAATGACAACAAACTGTGCAAATATAGAAGAAAATAATAATAATCCATAAATATTGACAGCATGTGACAGAAAGTCCTTGAAAGTGAGTCCATTGGCTGGGGGAACATTTCAGTGATGGGGTGAGTGAACTTGAGTGGTATCCCTTTATTCAAGAGCCTGATGGTTGAGGGGTGAAAACTGGTCCTGAATCTGGTGGTGTGAGTCCTGAGGCTCTTTCACCTTCTTCCTGATAACAGAGAGGGGAGCATGACCTGTGTGGTGGGGGTCCCTGATGATGGATGCTGCTTTCCTGCGACAGTATTTCATGTAGATGTGTTCAATGGTGAATTTTCCATTCAAGGGCTTTAGTGTTTCTGTACCAGGCTGGGATGCAGCCTGTCAATATACTCCCCACTACACATCTATAGAAGCTGGTCAAAGTTTTAGATGTCATGCCGAATCTTCACAAACTCCTCAGGAAGTAGAGATGTTGCTGTGCTTTCTGTGTAGTTGCACTTACAGTACACGCTGGGCCCATGACAGGTCTTCTGAAATAGTAACACCTAGGGATTTAAAGTTGCCGACCCTCTCCACCTCTGATCTTCCAATGAGGTCTGGCTCAGGGACCTCCACTTTCCCTCTCCTGAAGTCTACGATCAGTTCCTTCGTCTTGCTGATATTGAATTGCTATGACACCACTCAGCCATCGATATGCTGGGCCCAGGATAGATCTTCAGAGATGTTGACACCCAGGGACTTGAAACTGCTCACCCTTTCTACTGCTGACCCCTTGACCGAGACTGTTGTGTGTTCTCCCAATTTCCTCTTCCACAATCATTCCCTTTGTCTTACTGAGTGCAAGGTTGTTGTTGTGACACCACTCAACCAACTGATCTACCTCACTTCTGTGATCAGAGATATCTCAACTCTGAACCTGTTTCTGATTACACCTGATTGTAACTCCTGCATGCCTCCTCGTCACCACCTGAGATTCTGCCCAGCACAGTTGTGCTATCAGCATTTGCACACTGCCTCGCCACACGGTGGTTGTTGAGAAAATAGAGAATTCTTGAAATGTGCCTGTGTTTATTGTGCTTGTCAAATTTCATCCTCCAAAGTAGCAGTATAACAGATCCATGGTAACACACATAAATTGCTGGAGGAACAGTAGATCAGGCAACATCTATGGGGAGGAATAAATCCTCGATGTTTCGGGCTGAGACCCTTCGTCGGGACGGGAAATGAAGGGGTGGGAAACCCGAATGAGAAGATGAGGGTGGTGGGGGAGTGCAGGCTGCAGGTGAAAGGTGAGAGACTAGGTGAGGGGGAAGATGGGTGGGTGAGGGAGGGAGGAATGAAATGAGAGGCTGGAGAGGAAGGAATCTGATAGGAGAGGAGAGTGGACCGTGGGTGAAGGAGAAGGTTGGGGGGGGGGTGCACCAGAGGGAGGTGATAACAAGAGGTAAGAGGGGATAATACGCTTCTGATGTGCGATCTTTGCCAGCGATGCACGGCATCACATTCCAGGCTGTAGAAGCCCTGGAACGCACTGAAGCTCGGGCAGCCAATGCAAAGGCTCTGTGGGGAAGCACTGGACTCTCGGCAGCGCTCAATGTAACATTATGACATTTCAGACATGATGAGTGCAGACTGCAAAGAAAGATCTTTTTACCTTTTCTTCCAATACACTTTTAGGACTAAAGTTTATTTCTGAAGAAACGATTTTCCCCACTTGCTAACAGGAGAAAATAGGCAGCTGCTGGAAATCCAAGTGACACACATAAAATGCCCCAAACATCGACTGTACTCTTTTCCATAGACACTGCCTGGCCTGCTGAGTTTCTCCAGCATTTTGTGTGCGTCCCTTCCCGTTCCCAGCTCCGCCCCCTCCGGCAGATCCTCCAATCAGACATTGCAAAGGTGCGTCCGTTTCTGTTACGCAATGATGCTGAAAACTAATTCACGCCTTTATACGGAATAGACTAGATTACTGCAATGCACTGTTCACTGGCCCTCCAAAGCAATCTATTGACAAACTACAACTCATTCAGAACACCACTGCTAGAACTTTATCCAAAGCCAGAATGAGGGAACATATCACTCCCGTACTGGCTGGGTTCCTGCATATTTTAGAATTGATTTTAAAGTGCTCTTTAAAGGATTATTTGTATAATCCTTTTTCAATCTTTTTATTAAATTTCAGAATAATAAACATATCAATATTGATAATGGTACATAGAGATCGGGATTACATTAATGACATTAACATGTAAAGACACATATTTCAAGTAACAAATAGAATTTAACCTCCCAATCTCTTAGTAATTAATCATGAAAAAGATATTTATAAAAGAGAAAAAACCCTAAACTAAGAAAAACTAAACTTAAAAAAAAACAAAGAAAGATTAGGCTGCCATGTTTCATTGGTTAAAATTATAATTTGTCGTTAACTCCACTTCCAAAAAAAATTACCAAAAAAAAATTCAGAAAGGGTCAACCTACATCATATGAAAATGTTTCTCCAAGTTTCTTCAAATTTAATCGAAGGGTCCACAGTACCATTCCTAATGTTTTCCAAGTTTAAACATGCTATTGTTTGAGAAAACCATTGAAATGTGGTGGTGGGGGGGGGGGGGGGGGATTCGAATCTTTCCATTTAAGTAAAATGGATCTTCTGGCTAGTAATGTAACAAATGCAATTAGACGACAAGCTGATGAGGGTAAGTGACTGGAGTCTGTCACTGGTAATCCAAAAATTGCAGTAGTAGGATGAGGTTGTAAATCAACAAGCAGAACGACTGAAATAACATCAAAAATATCTTTCCAATATTTCCCGAAAAAAGGACAAGACCAGAACATATGTGTCAAGGAAGCTACTTCAGAATTACATCTATAACAGACAGGATTTATATGACGGTAAAAACGCACTAACTTATCCTTGGACATATGAGCCCTATGAACCACCTTAAATTGTATCAAAGCGGGCTTGGCACACATTGAAAAAATGTTAACTAGTTTAAGAATTTTCTCCCATTTCTCTGTAGATAAAGACATTTGAAGTTCTCTTTCCCACTCATTCTTAACTTTATCAGGTACCTAGATGTACTTTCGTAATCAGATCATAAATAATTGCTATCAAACTCTTCTGATAGGGGTTTAAAACCTTAATTTTTTCTGTAACTTCGATTTGATGTGATATCGGAAACGTAGATAAAGTAGCATTCAGAAAGTTTCTAATCTGTAAATATCTGAAAAAAAATGTGATCTTGGCAAATTATATTTACTGGACAACCGTTCAAGACACAAAACAATCATCCATGAAAACATGTTATTCCTTTTGTTTTCCATTAAAAAAAGCTTGATCAATTCTAGATGGTTGGAAAAAAAAGTTAGATATAATAGAGCTTGACAGGATAAATTTATTCAATCCAAAAAATTTACGAAATTGAAACCATATTCGTATTGTATGTTTAACTATTGGATTTATCATTTGTTTATTCAATTTAGTAAATGCAAAAGGCAGCACAGCCCCTCAAATAGAAGCCAGTGAAAACCCCTGTGCAGACTCTCGCTTGAGGTTCATCCATCGTGGACATTGAGTTTCATCCAATTCTTGTGTCCAAAACATTAAATATCGAATATTAATTGCCCAAGAATAAAATTTAAGATTCAGCAAAGCCAAACCGCCTTCCTTTTTTGATTTCTGTAAATATATCTTACTTAAACTGGGATTTCTATATTGCCATATATATGAAGAAATTTTAGAAACAATATCAAAAAAAGATTTAGGAATGAAAATTGATACTGCCTGAAATAGATACAGAAATTTAGGTAAAACAAACATCTTAACAGCATTAATTCTACCAATCAAAGATAAGGACAGTGGGGACCATTTAGTAAACAGTTGTTTAACCTGATCAATTAAAGGTAAAAAAAATTAAATAGATCCTTATACTTCCTAGTAACTTTAACCCCTAACTAAGTAGAATAATCAGTAACTAATCTAAATGGTGATTGTCTATAAATTGGAACTTGCATATTTAATGAAAAGCACACTCTTATCAAGATTCAATTTATAACCAGAAAATTTGTTTTATAATCCTGCTTGAGCTCTCAAGTCTTCTCCCACTGATGATTTAAATTTAAACAATCTCCCTCAAGAGCGAATTGGCAGGTCAGCATTTTTTTTAACTACGCTCCCGATCTGTGGAATTCAACACCTAAAACCGGAAGCGATGCAGACTCAGTTGAGGTGTCTTCCTTTTTTTAAAGGGGCTTCCTTTCCACCACCATTAACTCTGCTCTCAAACGCATCTCTCCCATTTCATGCACATTTGATCTCACTCCATCCACCCGCCACCCCACTCGGGATAGGGTTCCCCTTGTCCTCACCTACCACACCCCAGCCTCCAGGTCCAACATATAATTCTCCATAAAACTTCCACCATCTCCAACGGGATCCGACCACCAAACACATTTTTCCCTCTCCCCCTTTCTGCTTTCTGCAGGGATCGCTCCCTACGCGCCTCCCTTGTCCACTCGTTCCCCCCCATCCCCATCCCTTCCCACCGATCTCCCTCCTGGCACTTATCCTTGTACGTGGAACAAGTGCTACACCTGCCCTTACACTTCCCCCCTCACCACCATTCAGGGCCCCAGACAGTCCTTCCAGGTGAGGCGACACTTCACCTGTGAGTCGGCTGGTGTGGTATACTGCGTCCGGTGCTCCCGGTGTGGCCTTTTATATATTGGTGAGACCCAACGCAGACTGGGAGACCGTTTCGCTGAACACCTACGTTCTGTCCACCAGAGAAAGCAGGATCTCCCAGTGGCCACACATTTTAATTCCACGTCCCATTCCCATTCTGATATGTCTATCCATGGCCTCCTCTACCGTCAAGATGAAGCCACACTCAGGTTGGAGGAACAACACCTTATATACCGGCTGGGTAGCCTCCAACCTGATGGCATGAACATTGACTTCTCTAACTTCTGTTAATGCCCCTCCTCCTCTTCTTACCCCATCCCTTATTTATTATTTTTTCTCTCTCTGTCCCTCTCACAATAACTCCTTGCCTGCTCTCCATCTCCCTCTGGTGCTCCCTTCCCCCTTTCTTTCTCCTGAGGCCTCCCGTCCCATGATCCTTTCCCTTCTCCAGCTCTGTATCCCTTTTGCCAATCGCCTTTCCGGCTCTTAGCTTCATCCCTCCCCCTCCTGTCTTCTCCTATCATTTTGGATCTCCCCCTCCCCCTCCCACTTTCAAATCTCTTACTATCTCTCCTTTCGGTTAGTCCTGACGAAGGGTCTCGGCCCGAAACGTTGACAGTGCTTCTCCTTGTAGATGCTGCCTGGCCTGCTGTGTTCCACCAGCATTTTGTGTGTTGCCTGACACTTCTAAATGCCAGTTCAAAACCTATTTATTTATCATTGCTTTTAACTAACATCTTTTTGTCTTTTATTTTCATGTTTTTATTTACTTTATTTTCTCATGTGTACCTTATATCCCACTGTAAATAGCCACATTGCCTGTATGAAAAGTGTTCTATGGACGAACTAAGTATTACTGTATTTGCGGCTCCCACCGGCTTGTGCTACGGGGCGGCGTGCTGGGCGCTGATTCTGGTGTGGCCCGCTTCTGCCCGGCGGGGGTAAGAGGGCGGCGAGGGTGACGGGCTCAATGGTGGCCCGAAACCCCGCAGACTGTCAGCGGGGACGAGTTTTTCCCGTCATCATTCAGTCCCGGATTGAAGATGGGGAAGAGTCTCCCAGTGAACGTTTGGCAGAAGGTATAGAGATGGGACATGTCACCTGCATTGTAGAACGATATCTGGCCGCCCTCGTAGTCCAGGAAGACGCCGATTCTTTGGAGTTTCTCTCTCCAGGAGAGGGATGTCTCGGAGGGCGCAGTAAAGGCAACCAAATCCCCTTCGGGTTCCAGCCCTATGGTCCAGTGTCCGTTCTCGGGGCTCAGAGTGAATTGCCCTTTCCTCTCCACGGTCTCTCGGGCCACCCCAATCTCCCACTCAGTCTTGCCTCCCACCTCCACCTCCCAGTAGTGCCTCCCTGATCGGAATCCCTCCGATCCCAGTGCACACGGACAGGGATCGAACCGCTCCGGGTTGTCTGCGACCCGCTGCTTTTTTGCTCCGAGCCTTAAACTGGCCCGGTTCTCAGACACAATGAGCCAGGGATTCGCTGTGTTCGGATCCACCGTCAGAGAGGCTGGAGCTGGAGAGAGGAACATTACACAGTTAGGGACCGAACATTCATCTGCGATTTACTCAAACGTGGGCCAGCAGTTTAACACAGTTAACGCAAAAGGATCTGAGTCTGATACTTTAATGAGTATTTAAATCATAGCTATCGATCTGTCTATCTATCTGTCAATCTGTCTGCCTATCTGTCTATCCATCTCAGTCTATCTATTTGTCTATCCATCTACAGGTCCATGCTAAAGTTTAGGCACATATATATAGCTGGGGCATTGAAGACATTTGCACAGTGCTGTAGTAATTTTATGTATTGCACTGTTCTGCTGGCACAAAAAAAAACAAATTTCATGAAATGTGTGAGTGATGATAAACCTGATTCTGATATGTGTCTATTGTGGACTGAGAGTGGGAAGGGGGCAGGAAGAGGGGATTTGCGGTTGGGAAATGGGGAAAGGAGAGTGGAGGGAGGGGGGAGCACCAGAGAGACATTCTGTAAACATCAGTAAACCAATTGTTTGGAATCAGATGACCTTGCCCATGTCTCAGGGATGGGTTTGTCTGCACCCCTGCCACCTTCCAACCCTGGCACTCTTCTCTACCACCTGTCCCAAACCCCTCCCGCAGTGTTCCACCCTCGCCATTCCCAACACCTTCTCTACCACCTGTCCCAAACCCCTCCCGCAGTGTTCCACCCTCGCCATTCCCAACACCTTCTCTACCGCCTGTCCCAAACCCCTCCCGCAGTGTTCCACCCTCACCATTCCCAACACCTTCTCTACCGCCTGTCCCAAACCCCTCCCGCAGTGTTCCACCCTCGCCATTCCCAGCACCTTCTCTACCGCCTGTCCCAAACCCCTCCCGCAGTGTTCCACCCTCGCCATTCCCAACACCTTCTCTACCGCCTGTCCCAAACCCCTCCCGCTGTGTTCCACCCTCGCCATTCCCAGCACCTTCTCTACCGCCTGTCCCAAACCCCTCCCGCAGTGTTCCACCCTCGCCATTCCCAACACCTTCTCTACCGCCTGTCCCAAACCCCTCCCGCAGTGTTCCACCCTCGCCATTCCCAGCACCTTTTGCTCCCACTAGATTTACAAACCCGTGTAGACAGATACATTACTGTGCAAAAGTCTTGGGTACCCGAGCTACAGTGTATGTACACACACACACACACACACACACACACACACACACACACACACACACACACACACACACACACACACACACACACACACACACACACACACACACACACACACACACACACACACACACACACACACACACACCTCCCCCCCAAGCTACTGCATATAAGGACCGGGTAAGCTCCTTTAATTAATTAATCTAATTAGCTTAGGAGTAGGTAATGGAGGCAGCAGTTAGGGCAGTTGAGTGCTCCGTTTGCCGTATGTGGGAAGTCAGGGCGAGCACAGCTGTCCCTGATGACTACACCTGCAAAAGGTGCATCCAGCTGCAGCTCCGGACAAACCGAGTTAGGGAACTGGAGCTGGAGCTGGATGAACTTTGGATCATTCGGGAGGCAAAGGCAGAAATAGACAGGAGTTTCAGGGAGATAGTCACCCCTAGGAGTCAGGAGACAGGTAGTTGGGTGACTGTCAGGAGAGGGAAGGGGAATAGACAGGAAGAGCAGAGCACCCCTGTGGCTGTTCCCATCAACAATAAGTATACCGTTTTGGATACTGTTGGTGGGGATTATCTACCAGGGACAAGTTGCTGTGGTTGCGTCTCTGGCACTGAGACTGGACCCTCAGCTCAGAAGGGAAGGAGGGAAAAGAGGAGAGCAGTAGTGATAGGGGATTCGATAGTTAGGGGGATAGATAGGAAGTTCTGTGGAAGAGATCGAGAATCCCGGATGGTTTGTTGCCAGGGTCCGTGATGTCTCGGATTGAGTTCTCAGTATTCTCAAGAGGGAGGGTGAGCAGCCGGATGTCGTGGTCCATGTAGGGACCAATGATGTGAGTAGGAAGAGTGAGGAGGACCTGAAAGGTGAGTTTAGGGAGCTAGGTGCCAAGTTAAAGGAAAGGACCTCCAGGATAGCAATCTCAGGATTGCTACCAGTGCCACGTGCAGATGGGTTTAGAAATAGTGTTACGTACCCGTGACAGTGGTACCCTTGTCACGTGACTGGGGTTGAAGTTATACTGGACATGAGGTAATGGTTTTGTGATGGTGGAGTGATGTCATTTTCCCGCCAGTAGAGGTCATGTGACAGGTTTTTTCTACAGGGTATAAAAGGGAGACCCACCCTGTCAGGTGGGGCAGTTCGTGGCAGGATTTGCCAAGATGACTTCATATCACTGTGTGATTTAATGTGATGACGCAGTTTAGTTAAAAATGAAGTTTTATATAATGCCTAAAGTTTAAAAGGTCAGAGCCAACGGTTTCTTTGCTAAGGGAGAGTGAAGTTTGGAAAATGGAGATCGAGAAAAATCGATTTTCGATGGATTGACTTCGACCTTGTGTGATCCTCATTCGGAAGGATTTCGTTTACTATTCTCATGATAGTCTCCGCTGGAAAAAGCGGGAGATTGTGAATATTGTGGAAGGAAGGTCAGTCACTTTAAGTTGTTATATTTAATAAAATTCGACGTGGGAGTTCGACGCTGGGAATCGAAGGACATCGACGTGGAAGAGAATTTACATCGCTTTAAAAAGTCTCTCCTTTTAAAAGTACCGTGAGCTTTTGAACTGTTGGCATATCGCTTTAAAGAACTGAGTTCTTTTCAATACCGCTTTAAAGACTGTTTGGGACTGCAACGCTATTAAGGACTGTTTGAGCAGCTGAGCTCGGATCATTGTTTGGGTTTGTTTACTTTTGAAGGGGGTTTGTTATCAGTGTTTAATAAACGTGTTATTTGTTATAAAAACCCTTCGTCTAACTCATCTATAATTATTGTTGCCTGAATACGTAACAATAGTAAGATAGTGGAGATCAACATGTGGCTGAAGACATGGTGCAGGAGGGAGGGCTTCAGATTTATAGATAATTGGGCAGTTTTCCAGGGAAGGTGGGACCTGTTCCGGCGGGACGGTTTACATCTGAACTGGAGGGGGACAAATATTCTTGCAGGTAGGTTTGCTAGAGAGGTTCCAGTGGATTTAAACTAGACACCAGGAGGGAGGGGAACCAGAGTGTAGGAACAGATGTATGGGAGAAGGAAGAAAAAGAAGACAGTAAAGTTCTTTGTACTGTTAGAGATAAACAGAGAGGAAGAGGTGGAGAATTTCTTAAATCCATTTATTTTAATGCTAGGAGCATTATAAGAAAGGTGGATGAGCTTAGAGCATGGATTGATACCTGGAAATATGATGTTGTAGCTATTAGTGAAACATGTGTACAATGTACTGTGTATGTTAATCAAAATGGCTTCTTCGTTCTGTTAAGAGTAGGAATGCTTCTTTGTCTGATAAGTGTTTTCTCTCGCAGTTGTTTAGCTTTGGACTTGCTGATATGGGGATTGTATTCATTTGTTAACCAATGGGGAATGTTATTTTGTCTTGTGAGGTTGGGAGCTTGGGGGGTTTTGTGGTCTTTTCAGGGGAGTCGGGAAGAAGACGCCGAGGAAGGTGGACGTGCACCGCACTGCTCGGTCGACTAACTGGGTGGTCCCAGGTGCAAAGACGTGGAGGTCGGAGGGAAGTGACGAGGGGTCGCATGGTTCGATGGTTGAGCTCCAACGATGTGCACTAAACTGACTGAACTTTGATAAGTTGGCGCCTTTTACTTTATTTTCTTTTCCTTCATATATATTGTATTGCATAGTACTCTTTTAGTTTTAGTAAAATCTTTAAAGTGTATTCCATAACGGTATCTGGTGTGAGTTTGATACGGTGTGTGTGCGCGCGGCATAAACTTGATTCTCACAGCACCTGCGTGTACGGGAGGTGGGGTTGCTGAGTGGCTGGACTTCCTTTTCCCCTAGACATATACCAGCCTGTTGGGTAAGTGTTACACATAGTTGCAGGAGAGGTGTGATTGGCAACTAAATACTCCTGGATTTCGTTGCTTCAGGTGTGATAGAATCGGAGGAACAAGAGGAGAAGGTGTTGCGTTGCTTGTCAGAGAAAATATTACAGCGGTGCTGTAGCAGGATAGATTAGAGGTCTCGTCTAGGGAGACTATTTGGGTGGAAATGAGGAATGGGAAAGGTGTAGTAACACTTAAAGGGGTGTATTATAGACCACCTAATGGGGAGCGAGAATTGGAGGAGCAAATTTGCAAGGAGATAGCAGATATTTGTAGTAAGCACAGGGCTGTGATTGTGGGAGATTTTAATTTTCTACACATAGACTGGGAAGCCCATACTGTAAAAGGGATGGATGGTTTGGAGTTTGTAAAATGTATGCAGGATAGTTTTTTGCAGCAATACATAGAGGTACCGACTAGAGAAGGAGCAGTATTCAATCTTCTGTTAGGGAATGAAATAGGTCAGGTGACGGAGGTATGTGTTGGGGAGCACTTCGGGTCCAGTGATCACAATGCCATTAGTTTCAATATAATTATGGAGAAGGATAGGATTGGACCCAGGGTTGAGATTTTTGATTGGAGAAAGGCTAACTTTGAGGCAATGCAAAAGGATTTAGAAGGAGTGGATTGGGACAATTTGTTTTATGGGAAGGATGTAATAGAGAAATGGAGGTCATTTAAAGGTGAAAATTTGAGGGTACAGAATCTTTATGTTCCTGTTAGGATGAAAGGAAAAGTTAAAAGTTTGAGAGAGCCATGGTTTTCAAGGGATATTGGAAACTTGGTTAGGAAAGAGAGAGATATCTACAATAAATATAGGCAGCATGGAGTAAATGAGGTGCTCGAGGAATATAAAGAATGTAAAAAGCATCTTAAGAAATAAATTAGAAAAGCTAAAAGAAGATATGAGGTTGCTTTGGCAAGTAAGGTGAAAATAAATCCAAAGGGTTTCTACAGTTATATTAATAGCAAAAGGATAGTGAGGGATAAAATTGGTCCCTTAGAGAATCAGAGTGGACAGCTATGTGTGGAGCCGAAAGAGATGGGGGAGATTTTGAACAATTTCTTTTCTTCGGTATTCACTAAGGAGAAGGATATTGTATTGTGTAAGGTAACGGAAACAAGTAGGGAAGTTATGGAAACTATGACGATTAAAGAGGAGGAAGTAAGGAATATTAAAGTGGATAAATCTCTGGGTACTGACAAGATATTCACTAGGACCTTGAGGGAAGTTAGTGTAGAAATAGCAGGGGCTCTGACAGAAATATTTCAAATGTCAGTAGAAACGGGGATGGTGCCGGAGGATTGGAGTATTGCGCATGTGGTTCCATTGTTTAAAAAGGGTTCTAAGAGTAAACCTAGCAATTATAGCCTGTCAGTTTGACATCAGTGGTGGGTAAATTAATGGAAAGTATTCTTAGAGATGGTATATACAATTATCTGGATAGACAGTGTCTGATTAGGAACAGTCAACATGGATTTATGCGTGGAAGGTCATGTTTGACAAATCTTATTGAATTTTTTGAAGAGGTTACGAGAAAAGTCGATGAGGGTAAAGCAGTGGATGTCGTCTATATGGACTTCAGTAAGGCCTTTGACAAGGTTCTGCATGTAAGGTTAGTTAGGAAGGTTCAATTGTTAGGTATTAATATTGAAATAGTAAAATGCATTCAACAGTGGCTGGATGGGAGATACCAGAGAGTAGTGGTGGATAACTGTTTGTCAGGTTGGAGGCCGGTGACTAGTGGTGTGCCTCAGGGATCTGTATTGGGTCCAATGTTGTTTGTCATATACATTAATGATCTGGATGATGGGGTGGTAAATTGGATTAGTAAGTATGCAGATGATACTAAGGTAGGTGGCGTTGTGGATAATGAAGTAGGTTTTCAAAACTTGCAGAGAGATTTAGGCGAGTTAGAAGAGTGGGCTAAACGATGGCAGATGGAGTTTAATGCTGATAAATGTGAGGTGTTACACTTTGGTAGGAATAATCCAAATAGGACATATATGGTAAATGGTAGGGCATTGAGGAATGCAGTAGAGCAGTGATCTAGGAATAATGGAGCATAGTTCCCTGAAGGTGGAATCTCATGTGGATAGGGTGGTGAAGAAAGCTTTTGGTATGTTGGCCTTTATTGAGAGCATTGAGTAAAGGAGTTGGGATGTAATGTTAAAATTGTACAAGGCATTGGTAAGGCCGAATTTGGAGTATTGTGTTCAGTTCTGGTCACCAAATTATAGGATAGATGTCAACAAAACAGAGAGAGTACAGGAAAGATTTACTAGAATGTTACCTGGGTTTCAGCACCTAAGTTACAGGGAAAGGTTGAACAAGTTAGGTCTTTATTCTTTGGAGCATAGAAGGTTAAGGGGGGAATTGATAAAGGCATTTAAAATTATGAGGGGGATAGATAGAGTTGATGTGCATAGGGTTTTTCCATTGAGAGTAGGGGAGATTCAAACAAAAGGACATGAGTTGAGAGTTAGGGGGCAAAAGTTTAAGGGTAACACAAGGAGGGATTTCTTTACTCAGAGAGTGGTAGCTGTGTGGAACGAGCTTCCAGTAGAAGTGGTAGAGGCAGGTTCGGTATTGTCATTTAAAGCAAAATTGGATAGGTATATGGACAGGAAAGGAATGGAGGGTTATGGGCTGAGTGTGTGTCAGTGGGATTAGGTGAGAGTAAGCGTTCGGCACGGACTAGAAGGGCCAATGGCCTGTTTCCGTGCTGTAATTGTTATATGGTTATATAGTTATATTTTTTTTATAGATGCCTGAGACTTTTGCACAGTACTGTGTCGATCTGATTATCTGTCTGTCTATCCATCCGTCTATCCACCTTTAGAGATACTGGGTTAATTGTGTCAATATCAGGAAATTGAACTCTTTTACCGGGGGTAACGGTGTGAATATCAGGAAATAGACTTTACTGGGGTTAACAGGGTCAATCTAATCAACTGGAATAGACAATTCTTACCGGGGTTAATGGCGTCAATCATTTCTCTCCACACGATATACTGCAGAGGGCCGCAGAACTTTTCCAGAGACAGGCCGCTCTGGACCACAGACACGGAGTGATCAGCATCACCGCATCTATAAACATCCAACAGCTGATGTAAAACATCGAGCTGAGCTGCTTACCTCAGAGCTTTCCCAAACCTTCTCTTTTTTTTTTAATTGATTTTTTTTAATGCATTTTCTACAACACTACAAATAAAAAAAACCCCAAACCAAAATAAAAAATTAATACAGTGCAAAATAAACATACAATAATAATATAATACAAAAAAGATAATTGAGTAAGCACCCAAATTGAAGTCATATAAAGTTAGTATCCTCCCCAAGCCCCACAACAACAAAAAAACTCCAGACCAACCACAACACAATATAGAGAATATAAATCAGGACATTCAAACCCCCAAAAACTGTAAATACACTTGAAAACAGAAGATAATAATGCCTACTACCAAAAAAAAGAGCAGAAAGTAAGGGACTGAAAAAAAACCTTCCAAACCTTCTCTAAACACAGCGCGTGTCCTACCTGTTCTTCCAACTAACCTCCTCCTGCAATTAAGATTAAAGAGGATTAGCTTTATTTATCACACGTAAACATCAGGATCTGTAAACACGTACACGTAAATATCAGGATTTGTCACACGTACACGTAAACACCAGGATTTCTAAACACGTACATGTAAACATCTGGATCTGTAAACACATAGATGTAAATATCAGGATTTTCAGTGAGGAGTGTCATTTGCATTGCCGAACAACACAATTCGAAATCCACAGTAAAACACACACACAAAATGCTGGAGGAACTCAGCATGTCAGGCAGCATCGATGGAGCGGATTAAAGAGTCAACTTTTCAGGCAAGACCCTTCATCAAGGGCCCAAGAATGAAAGGATTAACATATGAGGAGCGTTTGGCGGCTCTGGTACTGTACTCGCTGGAGTTTAGAAAAATGAAGGGGGGGATCTCATTGAAACCCAACAAATATCAAAAGGCCTAGATAAAGTGATTGTGGAGAGGATGTTTCCAGTGATGGGTGAGTCTAGGACCAGAGGGCATAGCATCAGAATAGAGGTATGTCCATTTAGAGCAGAGATGTGGAGGAATTTATTTGGCCAGAAGCTGGTAAATCTGTGGAATTCATTAGCACAGATGGCTGTGGAGGCCATCAATGAGTCTATTGAAAGCAGAGGTTGATTAGTCAGGGTGTCAAAGTTACAGGGAGAAGGCAGGAGCATGGGGTTGAGAGGGATAATAAGTCAGCCATGCTGGAATGGTGGAGCAGGCTAGATGGGCCAAATGGCCTAATTCTGCTCCTTTGTGTAAAGGTCTAAATTGGTTGCAAGTATGTGAATCAGAGGACACAAATTTGATGGGAAAATGAAGGTTAATGTTAACAGTTGTGATGACAGGAAAGGCTGGACGCTGATTCAACTGTAACGAGGTGAAGCTGGGTCCCTGGTTGAAGTTGCATCATTTCCAGGATGAGTGGCAAAGGAGCAGTGGTGTGGATATGATGGAAAGCTCCCAAGTGTGGGATGACTCCATTGTGATAGAGTCATAGAGCACTACAGCACAGGAACAGGCCCTTCGGCCCATGCCAAACTGTTATACTGTCTCGTCCAGTCAGACAGACCACAGTCATCCCTACCTTTCTCATCACGTACTTAGGAAACTTTAAATTCTCCTGGTGGCCTCCCATTTCAATTCGACTTCACATTTTCATCGTGGTATGTTGGTCCATGCTGTGGCCAGACTCAGGCTGGGAGAGCAACACGGCATATCGCCTCCGACCTGATAACCTGAATATCCAATTCTCCAACTTCAAGTGACCTTTTCACCCTCCCCTTCTCCCTTTTCCATTCCCCATGCTGATTCCCTTGAACTCCCTTCTCTCCTCCTCACTGGTGCTTCTTCTTTTTCTTCATTGTCCACCGTCCTCTCCCATCCGATTAATTATTCTTCAGCCCCCTTACCTCTTCCCCCATCAGCTCCCAGCCCCTCACCCTCCCACTCGCCTGCTCTCACCTAGCACCCGCCATCTTGTCCTTCTCTCCCTCCCCCCCACCTTCTTGCTCTGGCTTCTGCCCCCTCCTTCTTTCCGGTCCTGACAGAGGGTCTCGGCCCAATCATTGATTGTTTATCCATTTCCATCCATCCAGCCTGACCTGCTGAGTTCCTCCAGCATTTTCTTTGAGTTTTCCGCATCTACAGAATCTCACTTCTGCCTTAGATTCTATTGTATCTGAGGGTCTTCTCAGGAAAGGCTTTATTGTCCTCTCTCTCCCCCTTTCCATTCCCTGCCTCTGTGCTCTCTATCACAAACAGACAGACACAAAGACCACACACATACACGGACAAACTCTCTCTCACTCACACACACACGGACAAACTCTCTCACTCACACACACACACATGGACAAACTCTCTCACTCACACACTCACACACATACACGGACAAACTCTCTCTCACTCACACACACACGGACAAACTCTCTCACTCACACACACACACACGGACAAAGTCTCTCATACAGGCACACACACACGGACAAACTCTCCCTCACTCACACACACACACACATGGACAAACTCTCTCACTCACACACATACACGGACAAACTCTCTCTCACTCACACACACACGGACAAACTCTCTCACTCACACACACACACACGGACAAAGTCTCTCATATAGGCACACACACACGGACAAACTCTCCCTCACTCACACACACACACACAGGGACAGACTCTCTCACACACACACACACACAGACAGACTCTCTCTCACTGACACACACACACAGGGACAGACTGTCTCATACACACACACACACACACGGACAGACTCTCTCACACACACACACATACACACACGGACAGACTCTCTCTCACTCACACATACACACACACACACACAGGGACAGACTGTCTCATACACACACACACACATGGACAGACTCTCCCTCACTCACACACACACACACACACACACAGGGACAGACTCTCTCTCTCACACACACACACACACAGACTCTCTCTCACTGACACACACACACAGGGACAGACTGTCTCATACACACACACACACACACATGGACAGACTCTCTCTCTCTCTCTCTCTCCCTCCCTCCCTCTCTCTCTGACACACACACAATATCAATCTACATACAGGCAATGGAACGGGACTGAACCCATTTTGCCGAGTGTGGAAGTCGGTAAATGTGGGAATGTGGAGGCCTCACTGACAAATTCCAGAAGGAAATCAGCATGGCCGTTAGACGTTGGATTTATTAGCGATCCCCACCCTGCCAGGAGGTCTGATGAATTTCTTATCAGCAGTAATTAGCTTGCCTGCTGCGGACTTTCAAACTTTTTGTAAACATCGAAGGCAATAACTGACATTCCAGATTAACTTCATGGCCTTATTAGGTTCTCGGTTAGTCAGAGCATCAAATGTAATGGGGACAGGACAGGAGAGTGGGGTTGAAAGGGTTAATAAATCAGCCAAGATAGAATGGTGGAGCAGCCAAATGACCTAATTGTGCTCCTGTAACTCATAGTCTTTAAATCAAATGTGGTTTTCTTCTGCAAGAGCAGCATTCGGTTCAAAGAAGTGAACAGTTGTCACCTGAGTGTGCGGACATCCCTTGGGCAGCAATATGAGGCTCACCTTCAGAAAGACCAGACTATCGTTTTGCTCCAAATGTTTCTGCAAGGTGGAGAACTCGTTCTCAACGGACTGCAATTGATCTTGAATGTGTCGTAGATTTTCCTCCATTGTGTTTAGAATCCTCTCGCCATCCTCAGTCAGATCTCTGATTAAAAGCCCTTCTTTCTCGGTGAGGATTTGGTGCATTTTGCTGAACTCGGATGCAATGTGGGTCTGCAGTCTGCGTAAATCATCCTGCCAAAACAAGCACCCAACAGCCCGTGATGAAGATTCAGGATTCCAGAGTGTTCAGTGTCATTTCCAGTACACGAGCGCCAAGGAGAATGAAATAATTGTTACTCCGGATCCGATGCGGCATTAAAAAAAAACACACTAAGATAAAGTACACTGAAGAACACAATAAATATAAATACATGAGACAACTTATATACATGGATTGATTGTCTGTCCATAAAGTGACCCTAGGCACAGGAGTGTCTGTACATGAGGTGACTGACAGGAAATGGTGAAGTAGTGGTGGCTGGGGGTGTGGAGGGGTGGGTCAGCGGGTGGCTGGAGGTGTGGAGGGGTGGGTCGGCGGGTGGCTGGGGGTGTGGAGGGGTGGGTCGGTGGGTGGCTGGGGGTGTGGAGGGGTGGGTCGGTGGGTGGTTGGGGGTGTGGAGGGGTGGGTTGGTGGGTGGCTGGGGGTGTGGAGGGGTGGGTCAGTGGGTGGCTGGGGGTGGGTCGGTGGGTGGCTGGGGGTGTGGAGGGGTGGGTCGGTGGGTGGCTGGGTGGCTGGGGGTGTGGAGGGGTGGGTCGGTGGGTGGCTGGGGATGTGGAGGGGTGGGTTGGTGGGTGGCTGGGGGTGTGGAGGGGTGGGTCGGTGGGTGGCTGGGGGTGGGTCGGTGGGTGGCTGGGGGTGTGGAGGGGTGGGTCGGTGGGTGGCTGGGGATGTGGAGGGGTGGGTTGGTGGGTGGCTGGGGGTGTGGAGGGGTGGGTCGGTGGGTGGCTGGGGATGTGGAGGGGTGGGTCGGTGGGTGGCTGGGGATGTGGAGGGGTGGGTTGGTGGGTGGCTGGGGGTGTGGAGGGGTGGGTCGGTGGGTGGTTGGGGGTGTGGAGGGGTGGGTCAGTGGGTCGAGGTGTTGATCAGCCTCACTGCTTGGGGGAAGTAACTGGTTTTGGGTCTGGTGGTCTTGGCGTGGATGCTACGTAGCCTCCTCCCTGACGAGAGAGGGGCAAACAGTCCATGAGCAGGGTGGGTGGGATCGGTCGGTGATTCTGGCCCTTTTCTGGCCTTTCTCTATCTATGACCTTGATGGTGGGTAGGCTGGTGCTGGTGGTGCATTGGGCAGCTTTGACTGCCCACTGTAGAGCCCTCCTGTCCGCCACAGAGCAGGTTCCGTAGCAAGCAGGGATGCAGCCCGTCAGGGTGCTCTCTGCTGTGCAATGAAATACGCACGGATATGCCAAGTCCAGTTCTCTCCGGTCTCCTCAGAAAGCTGCGCCATTGGTGAGCTTTCCCGATGGTGTAGGCTGTGTTCTGGGACCAGGGGCGGTTGTGTGAGATGTACACTCCCAGGAGTTTGGAGAGAGAGAGAGAGTGCTCACCCTGACTCGGGAAATATTCCTCCTCTGCTTCTGTTCCTTCCTCAGAACCTCTGACTTCACCTGCGCCAGGGAGTCCAGGGCAGATTTCACTTGTTCCTGGGGGTTAGGATTTACAACAATGGATGAAAATCTTAAACAACATTGAAATGCTCAGAATGTAAACATGAGAAATTCTGCAGATGCTGGAAATGTTGAGCAAGCCACACAAAGCTTCTGCCCCTCCTGCCATCACGCTTTTTTTCCCATTCCCCATTCTGGTTCGCCTCTCTCTCCTCTGTTTTCCTTGCCCTCCCCCTCCTTCTCCCATGATCCACTCTCCTCTCCTACCAGATTCCTTCTTCTCCAGCCCTTTACCTTTCGCACCTCTCAGCCCGCAGCTTCTCTGTATTCCCCTCCCCTCCCGCCAGCTTGTGAAGACACGAGCTTAATTAAGCCATTTGGCTCATTGAGTCTGCTCTGCCATTCCGCCACGGTCCCTCTCAACCCCACTCTCCTGCCTTCTCCCCGTACCACTGGCACCCCAACTAATTAACGTCTGCTTAAAATCTACCCAATGAATGACCGTCTGTCGCAACGAATTTCACAGATTTGCTATCTCCTGGCTAGAGAAAATCCCTCCAAAGGGATGCCCCTCCCTTCTAAGGCTTGTACCCTCTGGTCCTAGACTAGATATTGAAACCACTCTTTCCACATCCACTATATCTCGGTCTTTCAATATTCGGTAAGTTTCAATGAGATCTCTCACCACTTCTGAACTCCAGCGAGAGCAGATTCAACCCCTTCAAACGTTTCTCCCCCTCCCCACCTCTTCTAGCTTCTGCCCCCTCCCCACCTCTTTCAGCTTCTGCCCCCTCCTTCCCGAACCGTTGGCAGTTTATGCCCCTCCGTAGACGCCGAGATCCCCCAGCGCTTTCAGACGCGCCATTCCGCTTCCTCTCACCTTGTAGGCGTCCACGGCCTCTGTAATCGGCAGGAAGCGGTGCTCCCTGTGTTCCCGCGTCGCCACGCAAGAATAACAGATCAGCTTGCTGTCGGTTTCACAGAACAGCTTCGGTTCCTCCTGGTGCTCCTCGCAGCGGAGCGGCCTCTCTTCCTCTTTGGGACACAGGGGGATCTTTTGAACCATCTCGGCCAAACTCGCTAAGGCCTGATTTACGCGGAAGCTACGTGCCGCAAACTCCTCTCCGCACTCCGGGCAGGAGTTTCTCCCCTCCCTTTCCCAACACTGGGTGATGCAGGAGCGGCAGAAGTTGTGCCCGCAGCCCAGGGTAATCGGAGCGGTGAACAGGTCACGACAGATGGGACAGGTGGCCAGGTCGGTCAGACGCGTGAACTGCTCCCGGGACGCCATGTTCATATAGCTTCCGTCCAGTTCCTTCGAGTTGTTCCTCTTTCACCCAGCTGTTATATAGGAATCAGCGCGCGCGCACACACACACACACACACACACACACACACAAATACACTCACACACACACAAACACACTCACGCACACACAAACACACTCACACGCACGCACACACACACACACACACACACACACACACACACACACACAAACACACACTCACACACACACAAACAAACACACTCACACACACACAAACAAACACACTCACACACACACACACAAACACACTCTCACACACACAAACACACTCACGCACACACACAAACACACACTCACACACTCGCACTCACACACACACACACACACACAAACACACACACAAACACACTCACACACACTCGCACTCACACAAACACACTCACACACACAGAGTTAAGTGCAAGAGATTCTGCAGATGCTGGAAATCCGGAAAAACACACACAAAATCCCCCCTGGGGATCGCCAGTAAGCGAATCGCCGTGGCGCCCTGCTGAGCAGACCGGCAGGCACCGGGAAGCCGGCAGCCCAAGTCGCCCGTCGGCGGCACCGGAGGCCGCTGTTGCTCAGCAGAGCAGTCCGCTCACAGTCGAGACCACTCGAGCAGTTAGGAGAAAGACTGGCATGAAGTAAATACCTTCATGATGTCTGTATGCTATCGAGTGAACGAACTTGAGACTGACATGACAGGAAACGGACAAACTTCATCACCGGTTTATTGCGCAAGTCAATGCGCAGCGAACGGCAGAGTGCGGCGGAAGTGGAGTTTGACAGGTTCTTGGTTAGTAAGGGTGCCTTAGGTTACCGGCGGGGGTGGGGGGGGGGAGTCAGGAGAATGGGTTTGACAGGGAAAATAAATCAGTCATGACACAATGGTGGGACAGTATCGATGGACCGAATGGCAGAATTCTGCTCCTGTCCTCTGGTCTTATGGTCTTCTACAAGGCAGTTCTCTGTCTTGATCCCCCCTCCCTCCCCGCCAACGCTCCCGGCTCATATTCATCAGTTTATATGGCCTTTTTCTCTCCCCCCCCCCCTCCCGGGACCCTGCCAACATCCCCATCTCCTACCCATCAGTTTACATCACCTTTTTCTCCCCCAGTTGAGAGGGGCAATAAATCAGCCATGACAGAATGGCAGACCGGACTAGATGGGCCGAAAGCCTAATCCTGCTCCCAGTCTCACAGCCTTGTGGTCCTATTCAGTGTTCCCAACACGTCTGATACTCACTGTAAATTCTGGCTTCGTAATACCTCCTTCCCTCAACTTCTCTGTCCATTCCCTTCACTGAGTTCCTTATTTCTGGACTGCCCTTCGATGACGAACATGAACACTGGATAGTCGGGCTATGGAGGGCAGGTGGATGGGAGTAGGCAGTTTAAATGGTTTGGCGTGCTTTAGATGGGCCGAAGGGCCGGTTTCTATGATCACATGCATTGTTCTGATCAGTATGTGTACGCACAGCACAGTGCTTTACAGGGCCAGCAGATGCTGTTCAACTCCCGCCACTATCAGTAAGGAGTTTGACCTCTCGTGTTTCCCCAGATGCTCCAGTTTCCTCCCACAGGCCAAAGATGTAAAGGTTGGTATGCTGTGAGCAGGTAATGTTGGCACTGGCAGGTTTGGCAACAAGTGCAGGCTGCTCCCAACACGAGCGGAAAAGCACACACTTCTCTGTGTGTACACATGTTTCCACATGTGGGACATAGAGAGTGAGTCTCCCTCTCCCTCTCCCCCTCCCATCTCCCCTCTCTCCCTCTCCCCTCTCTTTCTCCACTCCCCATACCCTCTCCCCTCTCCTTCTCGACCCCCATCTCACCTCCCCCTCTCCCCTTCCCCTCTCCCCCTCTTCTCTCTCTCTCTCCTCCACTCCCCTCACCTCCCCCACTCCCCTATCCCCCTCCCATCTCCCTCTCCCCTCTCCCTTCCCCTCTCCCCTCCCCTCTCCCTTCCCCTCTCCCCTCTCCTCTCTCCCTCTTCCTCTCCCCTCTCTCTCCACTCCCCTTCTCCCTTCCGCTCTCCCTCTCCCTCTCCTCTCTCCCTCTCCCCTCTTCCTCTTCTTCTCTCAGCCCATTTTTAATTGTATGAGCTCGTGAAGGATTCCATTCAGGAAGGTTTAATAATTCAGGACAGCTAGAGCAATCATTATCTTTGAAAGGTTTAGGCTATATTTGATAATTTTACATTTGACAGAGATATCCACATTTGAACATATTCTTGGTTCCAGCTTTTGCTCTATCCATATGTGAAGCCAGTTGAAGAGTTGGACTAGTATTTTAGTAAACTCAGATTGGTCTGGAATTTCAGCCTGGGCATCTGGTTAAATTGGCTCAGACGGAGATCTCCGTGTGGCCCAGCCTGGGAGTGTGGGTAAGTTGGTCTAGACTGGATGCAGAGTGTGGGTCGTTGATTCAGACTGAGAGCTCCGTGTGGCCCAGCCTGGGAGTGTGGGTAATTGGCCCAGACTGGATGCAGAGTGTGGGTCGTTGATTCAGACTGAGAGCTCCGTGTGGCCCAGCCTGGGAGTGTGGGTAATTGGCCCAGACTGGATGCAGAGTGTGGGTCGTTGATTCAGACTGAGAGCTCCGTGTGGCCCAGCCTGGGAGTGTGGGTAATTGGCCCAGACTGGATGCAGAGTGTGGGTCGTTGATTCAGACTGAGAGCTCCGTGTGGCCCAGCCTGGGAGTGTGGGTAATTGGCCCAGACTGGATGCAGAGTGTGGGTCGTTGATTCAGACTGAGAGCTCCGTGTGGCCCAGCCTGGGAGTGTGGGTAATTGGCCCAGACTGGATGCAGAGTGTGGGTCGTTGATTCAGACTGAGAGCTCCGTGTGGCCCAGCCTGGGAGTGTGGGTAATTGGCCCAGACTGGATGCAGAGTGTGGGTCATTGATTCAGACTGAGAGCTCCGTGTGGCCCAGCCTGGGAGTGTGGGTAATTGGCCCAGACTGGATGCAGAGTGTGGGTCGTTGATTCAGACTGAGAGCTCCGTGTGGTCCAGCCTGGGAGTGTGGGTAATTGGCCCAGACTGGATGCACAGTGTGGGTTGTTGGTCAGACTGAGAGCTCCGTGTGGCCCAGCCTGGGAGTGTGGGTAATTGGCCCAGACTGGATGCAGAGTGTGGGTCGTTGATTCAGACTGAGAGCTCCGTGTGGCCCAGCCTGGGAGTGTGGGTAAGTTGGTCTAGACTGGATGCAGAGTGTGGGTCGTTGATTCAGACTGAGAGCTCCGTGTGGCCCAGCCTGGGAGTGTGGGTAATTGGCCCAGACTGGATGCAGAGTGTGGGTCGTTGATTCAGACTGAGAGCTCCGTGTGGCCCAGCCTGGGAGTGTGGGTAATTGGCCCAGACTGGATGCAGAGTGTGGGTCGTTGATTCAGACTGAGAGCTCCGTGTGGCCCAGCCTGGGAGTGTGGGTAATTGGCCCAGACTGGATGCAGAGTGTGGGTCGTTGATTCAGACTGAGAGCTCCGTGTGGCCCAGCCTGGGAGTGTGGGTAATTGGCCCAGACTGGATGCACAGTGTGGGTTGTTGGTCAGACTGAGAGCTCCGTGTGGCCCAGCCTGGGAGTGTGGGTAATTGGCCCAGACTGGATGCAGAGTGTGGGTCGTTGATTCAGACTGAGAGCTCCGTGTGGCCCAGCCTGGGAGTGTGGGTAATTGGCCCAGACTGGATGCACAGTGTGGGTTGTTGGTCAGACTGAGAGCTCCGTGTGGCCCAGCCTGGGAGTGTGGGTAATTGGCCCAGACTGGATGCAGAGTGTGGGTCGTTGGTCAGACTGAGAGCTCCGTGTGGCCCAGCCTAGGCACAAAACATTCCAAGGGCTGAGAAACCATCTCGAAGTAGTCCGAATTCTTCAGGTGGAATTATCTTTCTTTAGTGCCGTGCAGTCTAGGACAGAGAAGAATTCTCTTGTTAGATAAAGCATCAGATTTTCTACTGGGCACACTTATTCTGACACTTCATTTTCAAGGTGAAATACAGTTTTGTGAAAAGTATAAACACCCCACGTGGCATGCTTATAGCAGGTTTCACTGTGTTTCTGCGGCCATGCTGACTGTACGGAGATCACGGTAGTGTAGCGGGCGGACTAATGCTTTACAGCGCCAGCCGGAGACATGGTTCAGTTCCCGCCACGCTCTGTGGGCAGTTCGTGCATTCTCCCCGTGACCATGTGGAACACAAGCATGGCGCCTGTAATGTCTGCCTCCTGCTTAACAACAGGCTAAGCTTTGAAAGCATCTGATACTCCCTGTTCTCCTTCATAGTTGTGAAGTATTCCAGACAGGATAAAACTAGAGGAAGGTTGAAGATATTTGCAAATAAGGTTAAAGAGTGTCATCTGGCTTTCACAGTGCTGGTGACCATTAGGCCAGAATTAGGCCATTTGGCCCATAAAATTGTGGTAGATCCCTTTTCTCTCTCAGCCACAATCTCCTACCTTCAAGTCCTGACCAATCAAAAATCTATCAACCTCTGCCTTAAATACACATAATGACTTGGCCTCCACAGCCACCCGTGGCAACAAATTCCATGGATCCACCATTTTCCGGCTAAAGAAATTCCTCCTCATCTTCATTCTGAATGGATGCCCATCTATTCTGAGGCTGTGCCCTCTGGTCTTAGACCCCCTCTTCATAGGAAATATCCTCTCCACATCCACTCTATCAAGGCCTTTCAACATTCGATAGGTTTCAATCAGGTCTCCCCTCATTCTTCTGAGTAAGGGCCAAAATCCAATAAACAATCTTCATATGCAAGCCTTTCCTTTCAATCCTGGAATCATTTTCGTGAACCTCCTTTGAACCCTCTCCCATGTCAATACATCTGTTCTTAGATAAGGGACCCAAAACTGCTCACAAGACTCCAAGTGAGGCCTCACCAGTGCTTTATAAAGTCTCAATATTACATCCTGGCTTGTATCTTCTCGTCCTCTGGAAATGAATGCCAGCATTGCATTGGCTTTGCTCACCACTGACTCAACCCTCAAATTAGCCTTTAGGGAATCCTGCACGAGGACTCCCAAGTCACTTTGCACCTCAGGGTTTTGAATTCTCTCTCCATTTCGAGAATGGAGCTTTTATTTCTTCTGCCAAAGTGCATGGCCATACACGTCTAGGACAGAACTGGCTCGCTCACGTCCAGTCTGACAGTGCAAGGTTTGTCCAAGAACTGACACTCTAAACCTGCCGCAGGGTTTAAATTCTGCAGAAACTGAGGGACAGGGATTCTCAGTAACTGGAGGTGACTATTACTGGTGAGAGGCAAACTTGTCCAATGTTAATTGTCACTTCAGAGGGCTGTAAAGAGTCAGACAGAGTAGTGCAGAGTGAATCATGTGTGGGCAGCAGATGTCCACCTGCAACGAGGAGACTGATGGTCACTGTACCTTTCACCATTGCTTAGGGTGGGTTTTGAACATATCCACTGATTGACATCCAGTGAAATGGGTTGTTTACCTCTTAAATCAAAGCAGCCCACAAGTTTCACCAACGTTCCAGCACCAAACGAGCATGGCCATAAATCGGTAACCTGAACGCACGCGCCTTCGGAATGCGAGAGGTAAACCGGAGGAGAAGCCTGACAGACAGCAGCGGGAATTGAACCCCGGTCACCGGCGATGTAGAGTGTTACACTAACCGCTCCAGCACTGTGCCACCCTGGAGTGTGGGTAGCTGAGGTGTGACTGGCAGAGATTTATAAAGTCACCCGGAGAAGGAGACTGGTCTCAGCCATGGGAGAAGGCATACGTACTTGGGTGGATGATGTCTTTCACGTGTCTCCACACTCTGTACTGAGTGGGTCCTTGGAAAGCTCCCAGGGACAGGCTGCCCTCGACTATCTTTGGGTGGTACTCTTCCTTGCTAGCAACAGAAATATGGCATAATTAACAGAAATACTTAATTGTTTCTGCATTGAGCGTGAATGTCAGACACGGGCATTCACATTGCGCACAGTCAGTTTAAAGTTCAAAGTAAATTTATCATCAAAATACATATATGTCACCAAGAGCAGCCCTGAGATTCATTGTCTTGTGGACACACTCAGTAAGTGCAAAGCAGCGCAGTAGAAAGACCACACACAAGATGGACAAGCACCCAATGTGTAAAAAACAACAAACCCAAAATACAAAGAAGAATAAAAGATAGTAATAATAATAATAATAAATAAACAATATCTATAAGAATACGTTATAGAGTCCTTAAGAGTGGCTGCAGCACTTTGTGTGTGTTTTGTTCCAATGTGATGCCCTGACTCTCACCACCCTCTGAGTGAAGAGCTTCCTCCTCATCTTCCCCTTAAATGTTTCACCTTTCACCCTTAACCTATGACCTCTTGTCAATTCTCACCCAACCTCAGTGAAAAAGCATTTACCCTATCTATGCCTCTCATAGGGCTGGCGGTCGGTTTTTGCCTGAGCAGCGACAGTACCTGCGTGGAAGAAAGGCCTAGCAATCTGCTTCTGAATCTTGCCGACAAAACCCCAGTGGACAACCACTCTATCCATAGGGTGGCCGTGAGCCGCCAATGACTCAACAACATACCCTTCATAATCTTGTACAACTCTATCAAATCTCCTCTCAATCTTCCACACTTTAGTCCTAACCTTGCAACCTTTCCCTATAACTCGGGTCCTCAAGTCTTGGCAACACCCTCGTAAATTCCCTGTGTACTCCTTCAATCTCATTGACATCTTACCGTAGGTAGGTTAGGCCTCACCAATGTCTCAAACAACTTCAACATAACATCCCAACCTTTGTACTCAATACTTAGATTTATGAAGGCCAATGAGGCAAAAGCTTTCTTTACGACCCTGTCTACCTGTGGCACCACTTTCCATGAATGATGGATCTTAGTCCTACCTGGGTTTGTCCTCCCAAAGTGTAACAGACAGACAGACATTATTTATTGATCCCGAGGGAAATTGGGTTTTGTTACAGTCACACCAACCAAAAATAGTGTAGAAATATAGCAATATAAAACCCTAAATAATTAAATAATAATAAGTAAATTATGCCAAGTGGAGGGAGTCTGAGGGAGGAGTTGTAAAGTTTGATGGCCACAGGCAGGAATGACTTTCTATGACGCTCAGTGTTACATCTCGGTGGAATGAGTCTCTGGCTGAATGTACTCCTGTGCCTAACCAGTACATTATGGAGTGGATGGGAGACATTGTCCAAGATGACATGCAACTTGGACAGCATCCTCTTTTCAGACACCACCGTCAGGGAGTCCAGTTCCACCCCCACAACATCACTGGCCTTACGAATGAGTTTGTTGATTCTGTTGGTGTCTGCTACCCTCACACAACAGCAAACATGATAGCACTGGCCACCACAGACTCGTAGAACATCCTCAGCATCGTCCGGCAGATGTTAAAGGACCTCAGTCTCCTCAGGAAATAGAGACGGCTCTGACCCTTCTTGTAGTCAGCCTCGGTGTTCTTTCACCATCTTTGTTCTTTGACATCTCACACTGGTCTGCATTAAATTCCACCCGACATTTACAGCCCGTTTTCCCATTAGAGAGTGCAGAGGAGTGAGCCCTCCTGTCCAGTTAATTCTCTGCCGGACTGCCACTCCCTCCCTGGTGTCTATCCCATCGGTGTTTGACGAGCTTAGCCCACGCCCTGCATTGCTGTGTCTACTTATTTACTATAGCACAGTGGGAGTCCATTGATCTCCCTGTTGAGCCGTCCCATCTGCCCCGGTTCTCAACTGGTGATTTCCCTGTGTCAGGGAATTTATTCTCTCGCGGGCGGCCAGCAAGCTCACTTAGCACCAAACTGCAGAGTTTACAGGGTCCGTTCAAACTGTCCAGCACACTCCGAAGAAGGGATGTGACGCACACACAATGCTGGAGGATCTCAGCGGGTCAGGCAGCATCTCAGGAAATGAAAAAAACAGTCGATGTTTCGGGCCGAGACCCTTCTTCAGGACTGGAGAGGAAGGTTGGGGGGGGGGGGAGATGCCAGAATAGAAAGGTGGGGAGAGGGGAAGGAAGCTGGTTAGAGGGTGATAGCTGAAGCCAGGGGGGTGGGAAAGATAAAGGGCTGGAGAGGAAGGAATCTGATCGGAGAGGAGAGTGGACCATGGGAGAAAGGGACGGAGGAGTGATCAGTGGTAAGAGGTCAGAGTGGGGAATAGAAGAAGAGGGGAGGCGGAGGGTATTTTTTTCAACCAGAAGGAGTTTCCCCACGATTACTGAGGACCTGTGCTACTGAGCTGGGAGAACCACTACAGCGCATCTTCAACATGAGCCTGGAGCAGAGAAAAGTACCCAGACAGTGGAAGACATCCTGTATTGTCCCGGTACCGAAGAAACCACAACCAAAGGAGTTGAATGACTTCAGACCTGTTGCCTTGACGTCGCACGTGATGAAGACCATGGAGCGGCTGATAATACAGAATCTGAGGCCACAAACCAGGCACGCCCAGGATCCTCTTCAGTTTGCGTATAAGGAGAAGGTGGGAGTGGAGGATGCTATCACGTATTTGCTGCACAAATCACTCTCTCACCTAGAGGGGGTCAGTTGTGCTGTGAGGATTACATTCCTTGACTTCTCTAGTGCCTTTAACACCATCCAGCCCAAGATCTTAAGGCACAAACTAACGGAGATGGGAGTAGACTCTCACATGGTGGATTGGATAGTGGACTACTTGACAGATAGACCTCAGTATGTGCGGTTGGGAGACTGTAGGTCTGACACGGTGGTCAGCAGCACAGGGGCGCCGCAGGGAACCGTACTCTCTCCGGTCCTGTTCACCCTGTACACATCAGACTTCCAATATAACTCAGAGTCCTGCCATGTGCAGAAGTTCGCTGATGACACGGCCATAGTGGGGTGTGTCAGGAATGGACAGGAGGAGGAGTATAGGAAACTGATACAGGACTTTGTGATATGGTGCAACTCAAACTACCTGCGTCTCAATATCACCAAGACCAAGGA